>NW_009647060.1:13344-27111 GCF_000708025.1 Charadrius vociferus
GGAAAGAGGAACAAGCATTCTAAAAACATCACAAAAGCCACCAATTCACAAATTGTTCTACCAACAAGGTTAGCTGCATACAGCCTCTCAGGCTCTGACAGCATGACAAGACACTCGAGACTCATGCTTCTGGCTACCGTGTCATCAACTTGTTAAACTTGTCAATATGTTTTTGCATTAATACAGCTCCCAGTATTGATTTTTCTCTTTCAATAAAGTACAATCAGGCACTGAAAAGTTGCATCTAAAAACCCTAACATAGAAGGTTTCTTACTTAAGCCCTGAAAGCTTAGTTCTTCAGAACTTTATGCCATTTTCTTAGTTTTTCCAGACAAAAGGAATTAAAATTAAAGTTTTTATTTGTTTATTTACATGGTGGTCTCTTATCTTGATTAATAAAATAAATTAGTTGTTTAGTCCTGTGTTAAAGCACATTTACTGCTGCTATTTTAAGATCCCACTTTAAAATTACTATGTGTATTCGATTTACATGGCAAGGTTTTGGTAGCAAGGGGGGGGGACGGGGGGAAGCTGAGCCAATCAGCAACACTGGTGGCAAATCTGTGATAACACATTTAAGAAAGGTTAAAAAACACTGTGCAACAGTTGTGTGAGAGATGAGTAAGAATATGTGAGAGAAACAACCCTGCAGACACCAAGGTCAGTGAAGAAGGAGGGGGAGGAGGTGCTACAGGTGCTGGAGAAGAGATTCCCATGCAGCCCGTGATGAAGACCATGGTGACGCAGGCTGTCCCCCTGCAGCCCATGGAGAGGACCACAGTGGAGCAGATATCCACCCTGCAGCCCATGGAGGACCCCACACTGGAGCAGGTGGATGTACCTGAAGGAAGCTGTGACCCTGTGGAGAGCCTGTGCTGGAGCAGGTACCTGGCAGGACCTGTGACCCCACGGGGGGACCCATGCTGGAGCAGTCCATTCCTGAAGGATTGCACCCTGTGGAAAGGACCCATGCTGGAGCGGTTCTGGAAAAACTGCAGCCCATGGGAAGGACCCACGTTGGAGAAGTTCATGAAGGACTGTATCCTGTGGGAGGGACTCCACGCTGGAGCAGGGGAAGAGTGTGAGGAAGAAGTAGCAGAGACAATGACTAATTAACTTACAGCAACCCCCATTCCCCATCCCCCCTGCACTGCTCATGGGTAGGGGGAGAAATTAGTAGAGTTGGGAACAAAGGAGTGAAGTTGAGCCTTGGAAGAAAGGGGATGGGGGGAAGGTGTTTTTATTTGTTTATTTTTTCTCACTATCCTACTCTATTTTTAATTAAATTCATTTTCCCCAAGTCAAGTCTGTTTTGCCCATGACTGTACAATTACAAGCAATGTCCCTGTCTTTATCTCTACCCATGAGCTTTTTCATCTTATTTTCTCCCCCTGTCCTATTGGGGAGGGGGAGTGATAGAGCAGCTTGGTGGGCACCTAGCAGCCAGCCAAGGTTGACCCACATACACTATATCAAACATCCAAGCTTACACTATGCATGTAATATGTAAACCTGTTCCTTTCATATTTTCCTGATAGTGATATCTTCTCTAGAATCCACATGCATTTTACTTTTACCATTCATGCTATGTACTTTAAAGTTATAAAATGAAAATATCTTAATGTTTTACATATATAAATCTATTAATTTATTGTATTACAATAATTTATTGCACCTCAGGTACTGTGAGTCTAATGCAAAAGGTCACTGAAATCAGTGGGAGTTCTGCTGACTCCTCTTGCTTTTGAAATGGACCCAATATTACTGTGATTCTTTATTGGGGCATTAGATTTGAAAACTTTCTAATATTCAGCATGGTCTGCTCCCCCTTTCTATTGACAGATATTAGTTACATAAGCATTTAGTCATATATTAACAGAAGAGCTAAACAAGTATTGTCTACTCAAAAGAACTCAGAATTTAAGAACTGAAAAACAGGAGGAGGAAATTCAGAGGTGAGTTAAGATCAAAACCAAGAGCATAGTTACATGTTTGTTTTGAAGGTTAGTCAAGAGCAAAAGTTTGCTTAATTGTCCAAAAGGCTGAATTGTAAAATGAATTTGTGAGAAGGGATTAAAAAAATAGAATACAGTGTAGCCTTTGGATTAAGAAAAGTGATTTTAAAAGTGGGGAACAATAGAAATATCACTTAGCTGCATCAGGAGGATATGAGTGTCACAACAGCTTGACCCATACCAGGGAAGGGGGATGAGTAGACAGGTAAAAATGGAGGAAGTTTTAGAAGGTGGCAGGAGTTTCTAAAGTAAATGCATTTTGCATCATTTTCAGAGATGAGTTTTGAATCAGACAAAGAAGACAAGGTAACAATAGTCCAAGCATGCCTCTATGAAAGTCTAGACAAAAGTTGGAAGGACTATTTAGTTGTCACATTACAGATGAGGGATTTTTTAGTGATGTGTGTTTTCAGTAATAGCTCACTTTATGTTCAAGAATGATTACTGCAAGAAACCCACCTGATGAAAAATGGGTGCGCTTAATATTCTGTCATTTTCTCTCAGGTGTTGTATTTGTCAATTCTTTGATGCCTGAAAAACTTGGGCTTGGAAAACTAACGCTGAAATACCAGGAAGCACAGAGTAGCTGGCCTGAAAATCAATTTCAAGCATTTCTGGGGCATTCCTCATCACAGTACACAAACTCTAGCTGCATGAAGAGATGTTGTGGCAGGAAAATAAAACACCACCAAGTTTTCTGTAAAGATGTGTCCTGGTTTGAATGACACAGGACTAATTTCTCTTCTAATGCCAGGGAAAACTGCACTTTTAGAAGACTCCAGTGTCTGAATTTGTGAAAATATTTACTTCATAGCCAGCTATGGTGTGTGGGCTTCAAGGTCTCAGTGTTTTCAAGCTAGCCAGGTGCAGGGATGAGGAGGAGCGAGACCTGGGCAGTTGACCCAAGCTGGCCAACAGGATAATTTCATAACATGAATGTCACATTCACTATAAATTAGAAAGTTTACTGCGAAGTTCTCTCTCTCCCTTGATGGCTGCCATCCTGAGAACTTCGTGCCCTGGTTCCGGACTCCTGAGGCCTTCCCTTCCTCCCGAAGCCGTAGCACTCGCAGTGTCCGACATTTGCTGTCCACTGCTGGGAGTGCACAGCTTCCTACTGATATAATTGGCTGAGTATAATCCTTGTGTATTTTATATTGGTATTGGGATCAATACTGTTTCTTTAGTGTTATTAATGCTAATTATCTAGTCTTATTCTATTAAATCTGTTTATATTTCAACCCCCCGGGTTTCCTTGTTTTTTTCCCAGTTCCCTTTCCCAGGTGGAGAGGGGTCATCGAGTGATAGAATAATTGCCTAAATGACAATAAATTGTTGTGGATTTCTCAAATCATAACAAGATGAAAAAGTTGAAAGAAGAAAAATTAATTCTGCCTCTGAAAAACATTCCCAGTAGGCTCACTCTCAGTTTTTAATGTAAAAATATTTTTGAAACTAAATAACTAGAACTGGGGAAAACACTGATGCCAGGCAACAAAATCAAATGTATCTTTAGGTGCATATATGAGAGATTCACAATGGGAGATGGAGCAGTCAAATTTTCAACATCGATACGAACTATTATACATTTTCTGGACATGTATCTTGATAAAAGCAAACTTTGTTCCCTTTTGCATCATGAAAAAAAAATATAGATTTCAACAAATTTAATTTATCAATTATCAATTAATAGTCCCAGAGAACCTATCATATGTCAGACATATGACATATGTATATTTTTTAGCATTAGGAACTCCAAATACAGAACACCAACAAAAGTCAGAATCACAGTATTAAAGTCTCAGCCAATACAGTAAAACAAAGCACATTCCTGTTTTAGAAAATATTAGTGTGGAAATTCTACAAGCAATACTCAAAGGTTTTAAACTTTAACTGTTTTGGATTTTGCTATTTAGCTCCACTTTCAAGGCTTTCTTACATGTTTTCATCTTTTGTCTTTGGGTTAATGAGAAATAGTAGATGCTTCTGTATAGGCTTG
The DNA here is from genome assembly GCF_000708025.1 of Charadrius vociferus. NCBI lineage: Eukaryota > Metazoa > Chordata > Aves > Charadriiformes > Charadriidae > Charadrius > Charadrius vociferus. Next base: position 17,359 of record NW_009647060.1, read on the forward strand.
GACAATACAGTAATCCTGTTTGGGGTATGATTGTCCTCAGTTTTTGATTGATATTTTGGGCTTTGTTTTGAAAAGACAGCTTTCAGAATTTCAGTGTTCTGCATGTGGATGAAGTCCTTCCTACAGATGGCAAGATGCCATGCGTCCTGCGGCTGCCTTCACCTACCCCTCCTCCCTGCTATGTACTTCTTCCCCCATTTCTGTGGTCAGAAGGGAAGGAAGCCACTTGGAAGGTAGCAACATGCTCCCTCTTTCAAAAATAGAGTATGGGAAAGGGAAAAGGAGATGCACAGAAGCACAATGGAGAGAACAGAAAACACAAAAAAGTAGCCATGGAAGCACAGAGCAGAGTCTGCACTTCCCACTGAGAGGGGAGAGTCAGTGTCCCAGGGGTGCTGGAGAAAGGAGCAAGTCCACTCACATGTGCCACGATCTTTGAAATAAATTATTAAGAACAGCCTAAAAGTATACATTTGCAGTGTTAGGAGACTTCACATCCTTTTTTTTTTTTTATTTGTAACAGTTGCCTCTAGATAATATTCCATAATAATAATTCTATAAAATAGAATGTTCCTTTCAGAAATCCTGTGAGTTGCTGATCTGTCCTTACCTAAACCTGAAAACCTGTCTCTTGACTCAAGAGGTGGATGGTATTTTTTTGGAGTTTCTTTATTACTGATGGATGAGAGTCAGAAAACAGTCACATGAACATTTCATCCCAGGGAACGTTCTTCATTTGGTCCTACATGCTCTGTGCCATTCTTGATGTGGTGTGTTGTTTTTTTTTTATTGTTCCTTTCTTAACATACTTTTGTGGAAGAATGAGAGAATTCCAATGCACAGGTAAACTGAAGCAACTGTTAAGACATTTTTAAGCAGAAAATAAGGATGCTGTAGAGGTAGATGCACTGTTTGAAAAAGACCTTGACTGACTGCAGACTCCTCCACTCCCTCAGCTTGCAAGCCTAAGTACTCTGGAGAGTCTGTTCTGAAGAGTTTACCCAGGGACTGCAGTTGGTACATAGACAGTTTGGAAGGGACTCATGTCTCATTTCAGCATTGGAAAAGAAACAAATTCTCAAAATGTACAAGACTGGATGCTGAACTCTTTGGAATTTTTAGCCACATTTCAAGATGCAAACAGCTTGATTCTGAACACATGAAAGCTGTTCTGTAAGTGTTATGTGCTTGAAAAGCTGTCCCCAAAGTCCTGTTCATCTGACTCTTTCACAGCAACGTGGCAGATCCAGGCTAGGTCACTTCTATCATTGGTGCAACTGATTCTCATGAGGGTGGAACCAAAGAGCAGCGCTAATGCCAAAGTCCAGGTAGGCATGAGAAACTATTGAGCCCTGTAAAAATAGGTACAGGAATGGAAACAAAGACTGCCTCTGCAGATGTCCTTTTCCTTCTTCAGACTCTCCAAGGCAAATTTTAGCTACTCAGGAACACACAGTAACTGAAGTAGCTGAAATGAAAAATAATAAACTTTATCCTTAAATGATCTTATAGCTATTATGAGGGAAATGAGAAAAACAACAGAGATGATTACACTAACTAGACACCTCAGATGATTGGTTCCTGTAGCTCATTTTTTTAATTGAACAATAGTCAAAAAAGATTGTTTTGTACGTCTGATCAGATGGGGGGGTAGGATAAGTTGATGGCTCAGTAATATTTCCATTAGTCATTTCTGCTGTTCATGACTTTTAATAGAGAATGTTTGAAATTTGGTTTTTTAGCTGTTTTCTTTTTCATCTTGTCACCCAACACTAAGGGGACAGACAGGTTCTTTTAGGGATCCTTGGCAGAATGATAAGAGCACTAAATTGCAGTTACAATTAAAGCTTTATAATATTCTTAACAGAATATTATGATTAGTATATCATAGAATTTATGATTAGAACAGCACAGAATTTCTACAAGCAGAATCAATATAGTACAATCTATAAGTAGCGTAATACAGTATTTATAATGCAACTTAACTTATGATTTCTAATCACCTAAGTAATACAGAATTTATAATACAACTTAACTTATAATTTCTAATTACCTAGACCCTCTGCAGATTGGGTCAAATCTTAATACATGGTTTGTTCTATCAATATAACAATCATAATCTAGACTCAAAAATCATATAAAAGAATGAGAGTCACAATCCTCAGAGGAAGCAGACAACGGTGGAGGCATCCCTGGCCACCAGGGGGTCACAGGTCTAACTGTCCAGCAGCAGTTCTGGGCCAAGTTCCCCACTTAGGACTTGTAACTGCTTAATATTATAGACAGTGCTCTGTGTGCTGTTATGCTTCCCTGTTCTGTGACAGGGTCTTCAACAACACCTGGTTGGCTGGGTGCCTGGGATCTTCAAGGCTGGTAAGGAAGGGAGTAATCGGCCTGACACCCAGGAATCTTGAGGCTGGTAGGGAGGGGAAGAAGAAATCTGTTCGGTTTGTCTACTTGGTTCACAGGACCTTCAGGGCCTGAGAATGAGGGGAAAAGGGAACTAATACGTGACCCACTCAGTCACAGAGAATGGCTACTTCCCTTATAAAATGGCATTAGTTATGCTAACCATAATACCAGGGGTCGGGAGCAGGGGGTACCAGTCACAGAATCACAGAATGCTCAGGGTTGGAAAGGACCTCTGGAGATCATCTAGTCCAACCCCCCTGCCACAGCAGGGTCACAGGTTGCACAGGACGGCATCCAGGCGGGTTTGGAATGTCTCCAGAGTGAGAGACTCCACAACCTCTCCGGGAAGCCTGTTCCAGTGCTCTGCCACCCTCAAAGTAAAAAAGTTCCTCCTCATGTTAAGATGGAACTTCTTATGTTCAAGTTTGTGCCCATTACCTCTTGTCCTATCACTGGGCACCACTGGAAAAAAAAAAAAAAAAACTGTTCCCATCCACCTGGCACCCTCCCTTTAAGTATTTGTAAGCATTAATAAGATCCCCCCTCAATCTTCTTTTCTCTAGACTAAAGAGACCCAAGTCCCTCAGCCTTTCCTCCTAAGAGAGATGTTCTAATCCCCTAATCATCTTTGTGGCCCTTTGCTGGACCCTCTCCAGCAGATCCCTGTCCTTCTTGAACTGGGGAGCCCAGAACCGGACGCAGTACTCCAGGTGCGGCCTCACCAGGGAAGAGTAGAGGGGGAGGATGACCTCCCTCGACCTGCTGGCCACACTCTTCTTCATGCACCCCAGGATGCCATTCGCCTTCTTGGCCGCCAGGGCACATTGCTGACTCATGGTCATCCTGTTGTCCACCAGGACTCCCAGGTCCCTTTCCACAGAGCTGCTCTCCAGCAGGTCAGCCCCCAACCTGTACCGATGCATGGGGTTATTCCTCCCCAGATGCAGGACCCTACACTTGCCCTTGTTGAATTTCATTAGGTTTCTCTCTGCCTGAGTCTCCAGCCTGTCCAGGTCTCACTGTAAGGCAGCACAGCCTTCTGGCGTGTCAGCCACCCCTCCCAGTTTTGTGTCATCAACAAACTTGCTGATGGTACACTCAATCCCTTCATCAAACATCTCCAGCCTGCTGAGCCATCCAGAGCCTTTTCATAGCCTGAACATTTTCCCTAGGCTGCACATTGACAAACAATGGGACTTCATATACAATCACTATAAGGCACAGCAACAGGACAAGACTTACCTTTTCCAGTTTAAAAAGACAAGGAACCATCCCCAAGTTATGTTTAAGTGGAAAAGCAGTTTTAAAGTTGCTATAAAGGAATGGTAGAGACAAGTGAATTTTCTGCAACTAAGTGGTATATAAATTATCCTTTGTAGCCCATACTGCTCTTTTTGTAGCTTGGGGTTTGGTTCTGTGCTGACTTTGCCTCCAGAAGAGATTACAGCCCTAAGGCTGCAATCTACTTTGTCATAACAGATTGTGTCCTGTTTGCTCATGTATATGAGTATCCCAGCACCAGCAATTCAAACACTTTTGCCACTGATGGCAGAAGAGCTCTTATGTCATCATCTACATTGATTTATGGTGGAGATCTAGCATAGAGCCACTATAACCTAGTGGAGCCATCTAGACCTAATAGGACAGTCCTTAGACCTAAGGTTGAACAGAGAACTGAAGAATATATCGGAAAAGTAATCGTTTAGGTTGGAAAAGACCTTTAAGATCATCGAGTCCAACCATTAACCTAGCACTGCCAAGTCCACCACTAAACCATGTCCCTAAGCACCACATCTACCCGTCTTTTAAATACCTCCAGGGATAGCGACTCAACCACTTCCCTGGGCAGCCTGTTCCAATGCTTGACAACCCTTTCAGTGAAGAAATTTTTTCCTAATATCCAATCTAAACCTCCCCTGGCACAACTTGAGGCCATTTCTTCTCGTCCTATCCCTTGTTCCTTCACCAGCTTCATTGCCTTTCTTTGGACATGCTCCGGCACCTCAATGTCTTTCTTGTAGTAAGGGGCCCAAAACTGAGCACAGTATTCAAAGTACATCCTCACCAGTGCCGAATACAGCAGGGCAATCACTTGCCTAGTCCTGCTGGCCACACTATTCCTGATACAGTCAACTGGGACCTCCCCGATTAGCCAGGACTGCTGAGTAATGATGGAAAGTGGCTTGGTGAGCACTTCCACCAGCTCCCTCAGTACCCTTGGGTGGATCCCATCTGGCCCCATAGACTTGTGTGTGTCTAAGTGCTGTAGCAGGTTGCTAACCATTTCCCCTTGGATTATGGGGGCTTCATTTTGCTTCCCATCTCTGTCTTCCAGCTCAGCAGGCTGGGTACCCAGAGAACAACTGGTCTTACCATTAGATACTGAGTCAAAGAAGGCATTAAGTACCTCATCCTTTTCCTCATCCTTTGTCATTATGTTTTCCCCCCACATCCAATAAAGGATGGAGATTCTCCTTTTGTTGTTCATTTATTTATAGAAACATGTTTTTATTATCTTCTATGGAGAAGCTAGATTAAGTTCTAGTTTGTCTTTGGCCCTTCTAATTTTCTCCCTGCATAACCTCACGACCTCCTTGTAGTCCTCCTGAGTTGCCTGCCCCTTCTTCCAAAGGTCATAAACTCTGTTTTTCCCTGAGTTCCAGCAAAAGCCAGGCCAGTCATCTTCCCCACTGGTATGTCTTTCGGCACATGGGGATGGCCTGTGCCTTTAAGATTTCCTTCTTTAAGAATGTCCAGCCTTCCTGGAGTCCTTTGCCCTTCAGGACTACCTCCTAGGGGACTCCGTCAACCAGTCTCCTAAACAGGCCAAAGTGTGCCCTTCAGAAGTCCAAGGTAGCAGTTCTGCTGACCTCCCTGCTTACTTCTCTGAGAATCGAAAACTCTATCATTTTGTGGTCTCTATGCCCAAGATGGCCTCCAACTATCACATCACCCACAAGTCCTTCTTTGCTCACAGTCAACAGGTCCAGCGGGGCACCTTCCCTAGTCGGCTCCCTCACCAGCTGTGTCAGGAAGTTATCCTCAACACACTCCAGGAATGTCCTAGACTGTTCCCTCTCTGCTGTATTGTATTTCCAGCAGACATCTGGTAAGTTGAAGTCCCCCACGAGAACAAGGGCTAGTGATTGTGAGACTTCTCCCAGCTGCTTATAGAATATTTCATCTGCCTCTACATCCTAGTTGGTTGATCTGTAACAGACTCCTACCATGATATCTGCCTTTGTTGGCCTTACCCCTGATTCTTACCCATAAACACTCAACCCTCTCGTCATCATCATTAAGCTCCAGACAATCAAAACACTCCCTGACATACAGGACTACCCCACCGCCTCTCCTTCCTTCTGAAGAGGTTATAGCCATCCGTTGCAGCACTCCAGTTGTGTGAGTCATCCCACCATGTTTCCGTGATGTCGACTATATCATAGTTTTCCTGCTGCACAATGGCTTCCAACTCCTCCTGTTTGTTGTCCATGCTGTATGCATTGGTGTAGAGGTACTTCAGCTGGGCTGTCAGCTGTGTCACCTTCTTAGAGGAACACCCCTTAATTCCTTTGAGGTATTTCTCTAGTGTTTCCCTGTTGGGTCCTATTACCTCAGGAGCCCCTGGCTCATCTCTGTAAGACTTCAAGTGTCCTGCAGTGTAGCCAGAATGTCTCAGAGCAACAGGCTGAGGGCCACTGCTAGAACCCCATCCCTCTAACCTTGGCATGTCATCCCACAGCTTGTCACAGGCAAGCCTGATATTATCCCCCTCCCCCTCCAAGCCTAGTTTAAAGCTCTAACAATGAGCCCCGCTAGCTTGTGAGTAAAGACTGTCTTCCCCCTTTGAGAAAGGTGAATCCCATCTGGCACCAGCAAGCCTGGTGCCGTGTAGGCCTTCCCATTATCAAAAAACCCCAAATTGTGTCGGTGACACCAGTCACAGAGCCATGTATTAACAGACTTCGCTGCTCGCAACTGGAAGGAGGCAGGACAAAATAATCTCTGCTCCAGATTCCCTTACCAACTGTCCCAAGGCCCTGAAGTCTCTTTTGATTGCCCTCGGACTATGTGTTGCAGCTTCATTGCTACCCACGTGGAGAGGCAATAATGGGTAATAGTCTGAGGGCCTGTCCTGATTTCAGCTGGGATAGAATTAATATTCTTTCTAGTGGCCGCTGCGTTTCAGATTTGGTATGAAAGGAATGTCAACAATACATATTGTTTTAGTTGTTGCCAGGTGATATTTACATTAGTCAAGGACTTTTTCAGCTTCCCATAGAAGCTGAGAGGGAGTATAGACAGGACAAGCTGGCCAAAGGAATATTCCATACCATAGATGTCATGCTCACTATATAAATGGGGGTTGGCTGGGGGGCAGGGATCTGCAATCACTCCTTGGGACCGGCTGGGCAACCAATGCACCAGGTGGTGAGAATGACTTGTGTTATATTACTTTATCTTGTATATTCTTTTACCATTAATAATTATTGTTATTTTCCTTTTCTGTTATTGTTCTATTAACTGTCTTTATCTCAACCCATGAGTTTGTTTGGTTTGTTTTTTCCCCCTCCTTTTCTCCCTCTGCTCCCTACCCTTCTGGGGGGAGAGGGGTACAATTGAGAGAGCAGCTGCGTGGTCCTAGATGCCACCTGGGGTTAAACCACGACAGGGCCATGCCAGGCTAGGAAGTTTCCTAGTGATGTCCTTAACCTGGGCCCCAGGGATGCAGCAGACTTCCCTAAGAGGAGGGTCTTTCCATCATGTTGGACCCTCTGTTCCCCTCAGAAGGGAGCCATCTACAACTATAACCCATCTTTTCTTCCTCATGGAGGTGGTCATGATACAGGGGGTAGGCCTTTCTGACCTTGAAGATGAAGATGGACTGTGTGGTGGTGCAAACTCCTCCTGCTCCTTTAGGCCACTCAGTACTTGGCGCAATTTCCTCCCCACTTGGACCACATACAATGGACCAGAACATTACACAATGGTCTAACATGAAAGAAAGAAAAGGTGGAGAGCAACGGACCAGAACACTATGGCAACCCCTCAGTGTGCCTGGTTCCTATGACTCCTACCGTTTGAAAATAATAACTATAATTGATCACTCCTGACAATATAAGGATCATGGTCACAGAGGGAGGGATACCAGGACCCCAAGATCTAGCCAGTTCTGGGCTTGCATAACCGGTGGAAAGTACCAGAATATTCCATTCTCTGAGCTGGGCCAGAGTGGAAAAGTACCTGACGAAAGTCAGTTATCTTGGATCCTATAAGTAGCATTCTAGTGAGACACTTTGAGCTCTTCTGGATTGCAGTGGGCTATGGCCAGTACGTCCCCTGAGCTGGGACGTCACTCAGGCAGGCACCTCGAGGTTTAGAAGGCCAGGATGAGACAATCCCTTTTGAGCCTCAACTACCATTCATTGAGGAACGCCGATGCATCGTGACTATTTACCCTAAACTCAGGAAAGGTAAATTTTAACTACAGGCTAGCCCCTCTTTCACCCACCTATCCACCTTTATGCTTCTGATGTACACATTAGCTTTATGGATGTGGATGTTCTTCCTTTTATCTGTGTACACATAAGAGTTAGAAGCGGTACCTGTTGGCTCATTAAAGTCACCCGCTATTAAGAGATCCCCGATTCCAGCAGAGATCTGCGTGTGTGTGTGCGCGCACACTTGTGCTTATATGCTTTGCTTATATGTATTAATTTGAAATGTATGCTTTAGCTCGTATGTATATGTATTGATTTGGGAATACCTTACAGTAAGTTAGTGTGAATCTTGTCATCTTCGAATCTGTAATTAAGTTGCTGTTTAATTATTTTGTTCACTCACTTTGTAAACCTCTAAATCAGTTAATGATTAAGTGTTGCTAAAATTCAATCTCTTGATCTACCTCAAATCACTAATAAATTTTGAATTGCTGCTAAATCATAACTGTGTCAAAGGTTATGAGGCTGGTGCTAACACTGGTTAAAAAAAAGCAACCAAACCTCCTCCAAAATAATCTTACCCATGCTAGAACAATAGATGGGTCTCTTCAGAAAATATGCGTATTTAAAACTCTAACACAAACCCACTGAGAGGTAGTGGGGTGTCAGTGATGGAAACAAAGCCCCAAGGACCCATCTGCACCAGCAAATGAAACTTTGTTTTTTACCCATGGCCAGCAATAGAGTCAACTGCAGTTCATTAAATATGGGGCACAGCAGTGAGAGAGGCTATTGAGTTTGAGATCCTCGAGGCAGCGAGGAAGGTGCGCAGCAGGCTGACCACCCTGGACTTGGGCCTCTTGAAGAAACTGCTTGGTATGGTGCCATGGGATGAAGCGCTGGAGGGAAGAGGGGCCCAAGAAAGTTGGTTCATATTCAAGGACCACCTCCTCCAAGCTCAGGAGCGATGCATCCCTACAAAGAAGAAGGCAGGCAGAAAAGCCAAATGGCCTGCATGGATGAACAAGGAGCTCCTGGACATGACCAAAAGGAAAAAGGAGGCCTATAGGGAGTGGAAACAGGGGCGGGTAGCCTGGGAGGAATACAGAAGAATTGTTCGAGCAGCCAGGGATCAGGTTAGGCAAGCTAAAGCCCAGATAGAGTTAAATCTGGCCAGGGACATCAAGACAAACAAAAAATCCTTCTTTAAGTATGTCAGCGAGAAAAGAAAGACTAGGGAAAATGTGGGCCCTCTCCAGAAGGAAACGCAAGAACTGGTTACCCAGGACAGAGACAGAGCTGAGGTACTCAATGACTTTTTTGCCTCAGTCTTCACTGGCAAGGACTGCAGCCACACTGCCCATGACGCAGAATGCAAAGGCGAGGATTGGAAAAATGAAGAACTGCGACTGTAGGTGAAGATCAAGTGCGAGACCACCTGAGGAACCTGAATGTGCACAAGTCCATGGGACCTGATGAGATACATCCGTGGGTCCTGAGGGAACTGGCAGATGAAGTTGCTAAGCCACTAGCCATCATATTTGAGAATTCGTAGCGCTCTGGCGAGGTTCCTGCCGACTGGAAAAGGGGAAACATAACGCCTATTTTCAAAAAGGGAAATAAGGAAAACGCAGGGACCTACAGGCCAGTCAGTCTCACCTCTGTGCCTGGCAAGATCATGGAGCAGATCCTCCTGGAAACTCTGCTGAGGCACATAGAAAACAAGGAGGTGATTGGTGACAGCCAGCTTGGCTCCACCAAGGGCAAGTCATGCCTGACAAATCTGGTGGCCTTCTATGAAGGGGTTACAGTGGACAAGGGAAGATCAACTGATGCAATCTACTTGAACTTGTGCAAAGTGTTTGACACCTTCCCACACGATATCCTGGTCTCTAAATTG
>NW_009647060.1:28144-30088 GCF_000708025.1 Charadrius vociferus
GCCTATGGCAGGGGGGTTGGAACTCGATGATCTTCAAGGTCCTTTCCAACCTAAACCATTCTATGATTCTGTGATTCTATGATTCCAGTGTATTGTTTTATCAGCAGTTGAGGAATACACTGTACAAACAGCATATAATTGTAACATAATCATCCTCTTGCTTAGGAAGGGAGGGTAGGTTATATTTAGATCTTGCTCTAGATTATATCATTAATGCCTGTTTAATTTCTACAGCTTTTAATTTATCCAAGATTGCATAACTATGATGACTATTCTATGCACCTGTCTATTGTTGCCTTGATTTCTGCACATGCTTTATCTGTTTATTCTATTAACATTGTATCAAAAGCTCTCTGATGTTTTGTCTATGTGTTTGTACAATGCAGAATAAAATGGAGATTAGTGCATGTTCATGGTCCCTATGAAAGTAATACACTCAGATTTATACCTTTTATGTTTTACAATATAGTTTGCTACAAACAGTGCAATTGAACAAGACAGAGTCATCATCAGCATAGCCTCATGTTGTCATATTCAGGAAAAAGGCATCTAGCAGCAATTTGGGCTGGGGCATCTAAGTATAAGAGGCTCTTCTAAGAATCTTAAATAAGATCATTATTAGAGAAAAAAAAAGTAATAGTTTAAAATATCACCTAAATAATTCCTGCGTCAATTGTACCAAGTCTTCAGGATTCAGCCTTGTCTCTCTGAAATGTCTATATTGGTAAAGGTAATCTAAAAAGGGAAGATTATGTGTCTTTTGTAAAATGATGTCCTCAATGTCTTCTCTCAAAATAAACAAGTGTCCAGCATTATCCAGTCTGGTTCAACTGAAACTCTTCTTGGTAGACTCAAAGTTGTTAGATAAAGATTTTTTTTTGGCCATTATGGCTGTAAAGTCAAATAGGTCTTAAGAATGAAGCTAGTTCTCTTAGATGGTTAGTGAATAATGACCTGACTGAATTTGCACACATGTAACTAGAACAGATGTATCCAAGAAAGCGCAAGTAGGAAAGGAAGCCAGTTCACTCTGCCATTGCCTCATATAGTTTTAATGAGAGTCAAATACACAGAAAAATATTTTTCCAACCTAAGAAGATACAAGTGAACCAGCCTGTCTAGATCCCTCTGTAAAGCCTTTCTACCTTCAAGCAGATGAACACTCCCACCCAAGTTGGTGTCGTCTGCAAACTTACTGAAGGTGCACACGATCCCCTCATCCAGATCATTGATAAAGATATTAAACAAAACTGTTTGCAGAGATCAAACACCCTGTCTCAGAGAAGAAGATAATCTAGATGTAGCTGAAAGCACCTTTCTGTTGCTTTTTTAGGGACTGTTTAAAGAGTAAGAAGGGGGTGAAGGTGACTGCTAATACAGGTACAGGTCCTACTAGCATCCTACTGAACCTTCAAATGAATGAATGTCTCTGCTGATCAGAATAGCAATGATTAGCTAAATATATATATTTTTCTAGTTATTCAGATAGACTAGGACATGAAGAAGAAACTCCTTCCTGTTGGCACTAAAATGTTCAAGGAACTTCAGGCAGCAAGTTTCACAGAAGGAAAATATATCATTATTTTAAGTCTTGTATATCCTTGGAAAGAAAAGAAATATAGAGAAAAAACTATACTGAATTAGACCAATACTCTCTCTTTTTTTTTTCTTTTAGTCTTTATTTGGCATCTTCTTTATTGGAAAAATGCAAGTCAAAGTCTGCAGGACAGAAATGATCCTTTTGCAACCAGCTGAAAGTATCTTTGTGTCCTGGTTTGAGGTAAAACAGCACCAATTTTGTTCAGTAACTTTGCTTCTTAGCTAGGCCTCTTCTAACTACTGAAATTAGCAGCATATTTTGCAGACACTGTTCACTCTCAGAGTGGTAAGACCTACATTTATAGTTGATGCCATGGAATGGTGTGGGAGAATTTTTAGAGATCA
>NW_009647061.1:0-899 GCF_000708025.1 Charadrius vociferus
AGCCTCTACTCACCTGAGGTGATTTTAATGCTAAAAAATCTCTAGGAGGGGGGTTTCACGCGTAAATATACGTACGTTTACCAAATATTTCACTTTTTAATTCGATTGAGCTGCTGACGTGTGCTGAAAATATACATATATATATACATATATAAAAAAAAAAGGCTCAAAAAGGCGACAAGGATGAGGGAAAAGGGCTCGAAATGGTGAGAAGGGTGAGGGAAAAGGGCTCAAAAAGGCAACAAGGGTGAGGGGAAAAAGGCTCAAAATGGCGAATATATATACGGGAAAAAGGCTCAAAACGGCCAAACAATTGAGGGAAAAGGGCTCAAAATGATGGATATAATGGAAAAGGGCTCAAGTGGTTTTGTCAGGGCGGGTTAATGGTCGGACGCGATGATCTTAAAAGTCCCTCAGCGATTCTGCGGTACGTGGAAGTGGTTATATATCCCAAACTGGTTGTATACACGTAGAGAGAGAGATATATTGAGTATTTGGTGAACGGCCTGGGTGTAAACGAGTGGGACGGCGGTTGGGGTGTGCGCAAATGAGTTTCCGCTGTAATTACACGAGTAATTTAGGGTTGGACTAGATGATCTAGGGTTGGACTAGATGATCTCCAGAGGTCCCTTCCAACCCTAACAATTCTGTGAATTCTGTGAGTTATTGCACCGCTGAAACGATGTACAGAGGTACCCGTTTTTCCCTCACAGGAGAGAATTTCTTCCCGATATCCCATCTAAATCCCCTCTCTGTCGGTGTCAAACCGTTCCCCCTCATCCCATCGCTCCCCTCCCCGATCGAGAGTCCCCCCCAGCTCTCCTGGAGCCCCTTTAGGCACTGGAAGGGGCTCTGAGCTCTCCCTTTTTCCTCCTTCTCTTCTCCAGGCTGAACCCCCC
>NW_009647061.1:1569-2881 GCF_000708025.1 Charadrius vociferus
GGGGGTCTGGAGGATAAATCTGATGAGGAAGGACTGGGGGGTCTGGAGGATAAATCTGATGAGGATGGTGGGGATCTGGAGGATAAATCTGATGAGGATGGTGGGGGGTCTGGAGGATAAATCTGATGAGGAAGGACTGGGGGGACCTGGGGGTGTTCAGCCCGGAGAAGAGGAGGCTCTGGGGAGACCTTCTCACCCCCTACAACCACCTCTTCTCCCTGGTGACAAGCGATAGGACGAGAGCGTGATAAATGACTGAGTCCCAAAGCGGGTTGCAATTTAAGTTTACAATTTATTAAATGAATAAATGCCAGCAAGCAGCGCTGGGTGCGCCGGGAGCCTCTGCTCTACCAGAACGCACCCCGTACAGTTCCTCTTTCTGGTTTATATCCTTTCTGCTAATACATATTCATAGAAGAGGCGGGTCTATGCGAATAAATTCCAGAAGTAGGCGTTATGTCTTTCTGCGCATGCCCTCGGGGTCGCCTTGGCTCCCATCTGGTGGTCGGTGGATGAAGTCAGTGGTCTTCCTCCGCTCGCCTTCAGGATGACTCCAGATTTTTAAGGCTTGACACCATACGGTTAACAGCAGAACCGGTCCAAACCGACACACCAGTATGTCGTTTACAAAAAGCAAAAACTATAGACGTTAACCGCTCCATTTCTCTTGCGGTCAGACAAAGGTATATAAGGCAAAAAGTCACGTTTCACCGCGCGGCCCTGGCGTTGGTCCGTATTGACACGAGTCAGGTGAACGCATTTCACAAGAGGAAATGGGTTCAAGTGACGCCAGGGGAGGTTTAGACTGGATATTAGGAAAAAAATTCGTCACGGAAAGGGTTATTAAACATCAGAAGGGGCTGCCCAGGGAGGGGGGGATTCGCCGTCCCTGGAGGTGTTGAAAAAAAGGGCGGATGTGGTGCTTGGGGACGTGGTGTAGGGGTGGTTTTGTGGGTTGGTGGTTGGACTCGATCATCTTAAAGGTCCCTCGGCGATTCCGTGATTCTAGGGTGTCAGCACAGCCCCACCTCTCCAGCCTGTCCCGGTCCCTCCGGACGCCGTCCCTCCCCTCCGGCGTGTCACTGCGCCACGCAGCCCGGTGCCGTCGGCAAACGCGCCGAGGGAAGCGCTCCGTCGCGACGTCCATGTCGCCGACAAAGACGTCGAACGGCGCCGGCGCCGACCCCTGAGGAACACCACTCTTAAATCCCGCCCCGGTCCCTTTTTGGAGGGAATATCAGCGAATCGTTGCTGGGTCTCCAGGGGCGGGGCGAGGACATCGTTAAGCTTAATTATTTCCCCATTTCCCCCA
>NW_009647062.1:0-526 GCF_000708025.1 Charadrius vociferus
TAATTGGATGGTAATTGGGAGGGTAACCGGGCGGGTAATGAGGCGGGTATTTAGGAGGGTAATTGGGAGGGTAACGGGGCAGGTAATGGGGTGGGAATTTGGAAGGGTAATTGGGTGGTTAATTGGGAGGATAATGGGGCAGGTAACGGGGTGGGTATATGGATGGGTATTGCGGAGGGTAGCTGGGGGGGTAATGGGGTAATTGGGGGGTAACGAGGTGGGTAATTGGGAGGGTAATGGGGCAGGTAACAGGGTGGGTATTTGGGAGGGTAATTGGGAGGGTAACGGGGTGAGTATTCGGAAGGGTAATTGGGTGGCTAATTGGGAGGGTAACGAGCTGGGTGATGGGGTGGGTATTCAGGAGGGTAACTGGGAGGGAAACCGGGGGGTAACAAGATGGGTAACTGGGTGAGTATTCCCGAAGGCAATTGGGTGGGTAATTAGGAGGGTAATGGGGCAGGTAATGGGGTGGGAATTCGGGAGGGTAACGGGGTGGGTAACGGGGCTGGAAAAAAGCTAATGGGAA
>NW_009647062.1:2194-5492 GCF_000708025.1 Charadrius vociferus
CACCTCGAGTCCCACTGAGCCCCGGGTGCTGCTGCAGGTCCTCCAGGACAACGTGGCCACCTCCACCTGCCCCTTCCTCTCCTTCAAGCGGGTGCTGTGGGAGATGGGTGACCCGTTCACCTCCACCGTCCAACTCATCTCCTTCTATTCCCTCTCCAAGGGAGTCGGAGGGTAGGAATGACTCCCACCACCTCCTGCCTCCCCCCAAAAAAACCCCAAATCCCCTTTTCCAGCCCTTTGCACCCCACCGCTCCCCCAGGGGTGGTTTCCGAGCAGGTTTCTTCGAGCTGGTAAACATCGACATGAGTGTCCTCAAGTGTTTCTACACGTGGGGGTTGTCGGTGTATCCCCCCATCTTGGGGCAGGTGATGCTGGAGACAGCCATGGAGCCCCCACTGCCCAAGGAACCCTCCTACGCGGCCTTTGAGGAGGTGGGTAATGGTGGGTCCCCTCCCCACAGCTGGCTGCCACGGGGCCAGATGGGTCCTACTGGGGGCAGCAGGGTGATGCTTCGTGTCCCCAAGGGCAAGGAGAAACCCTTCACCGAGGTCATCCACTGCTATTCGGGGGACGCGGTTGCCTCCGGCCACCAACCTCTCGCTTTCCTCCGACAGGTAATGGGGCCCCCCACGCTTACCTGCATTTTTGGGGGGACATGACACCCCCCAACCCCCCCCCCCCCCCCCAGCCGTGGGGCTCTTGAGCATCCCTCCAGTCAACCAGCAAAGCAGCTGTGGGGCACAGCTGGATCCGTGACCCCATCCAGCACCCCGGGGACGGGTAGAGGGGAAGGGCTCTATCCTGACCGTGGGGGTGCTGTGGGGTTTTGGGGGGTGGTGGTCGGCGGGGAGGGGGGCGGTCGTGACCGTGGGGACGGTGGTGGGTTTCCCGTAGGTGGCTGCCATCTGCGCGTGCCCTGGGGACAGGAGACATCCCAGGGACATGGGGCACCTTGGAAGTGTGGGGCATCTTGGGGACATGGGACATCCTGGGGACAGGAGCCATCCTAGGGACATGAGACATCTTGGGAGTGTGGGGCACCCTGGGGACATGGGGCATCCTGGGGACAGGAGACATCCCAGGGACATGGGGCACCTTGGAAGTGTGGGGCATCTTGGGGACATGGGACATCCTGGGGACAGGAGCCATCCTAGGGACATGAGACATCTTGGGAGTGTGGGGCACCCTGGGGACATGGGGCATCCTGGGGACAGGAGACATCCCAGGGACATGGGGCACCTTGGAAGTGTGGGGCATCTTGGGGACATGGGACATCCTGGGGACAGGAGCCATCCTAGGGACATGAGACATCTTGGGAGTGTGGGGCACCCTGGGGACATGGGGCATCCTGGGGACAGGAGACATCCCAGGGACATGGGGCACCTTGGAAGTGTGGGGCATCTTGGGGACATGGGACATCCTGGGGACAGGAGCCATCCTAGGGACATGAGACATCTTGGGAGTGTGGGGCACCCTGGGGACATGGGGCATCCTGGGGACAGGAGACATCCCAGGGACATGGGGCACCTTGGAAGTGTGGGGCATCTTGGGGACATGGGACATCCTGGGGACAGGAGCCATCCTAGGGACATGAGACATCTTGGGAGTGTGGGGCACCCTGGGGACATGGGGCATCCTGGGGACAGGAGACATCCCAGGGACATGGGGCACCTTGGAAGTGTGGGGCATCTTGGGGACATGGGACATCCTGGGGACAGGAGCCATCCTAGGGACATGAGACATCTTGGGAGTGTGGGGCACCCTGGGGACATGGGGCATCCTGGGGACAGGAGACATCCCAGGGACATGGGGCACCTTGGAAGTGTGGGGCATCTTGGGGACATGGGACATCCTGGGGACAGGAGCCATCCTAGGGACATGAGACATCTTGGGAGTGTGGGGCACCCTGGGGACATGGGGCATCCTGGGGACAGGAGACATCCCAGGGACATGGGGCACCTTGGAAGTGTGGGGCATCTTGGGGACATGGGACATCCTGGGGACAGGAGCCATCCTAGGGACATGAGACATCTTGGGAGTGTGGGGCACCCTGGGGACATGGGGCATCCTGGGGACAGGAGACATCCCAGGGACATGGGGCACCTTGGAAGTGTGGGGCATCTTGGGGACATGGGACATCCTGGGGACAGGAGCCATCCTAGGGACATGAGACATCTTGGGAGTGTGGGGCACCCTGGGGACATGGGGCATCCTGGGGACAGGAGCCATCCTGGGACATGGGGCACCTTGGGAGTGTGGGGCACCTTGAGCACATGGGACATCCTGGGGACAGGAGACATCCTTGGGTGTGGGACACCTTGGGAGTGTGGGGCACCTTGGGGACGTGGGACATCCCGGGGATGGGAGACATCCCAGATATGTGGGGCAGCAGGGGTGGCTAGAGATCCCTGTGGTATGGGGGTTCTTGGGGACATGGGACACCACGGGAGATGGGACACTGTGGGAGACGGGGTGCCGTGGGAGCGTGGGGCATCCTGGGGACATGGGGCATCCTCCGCGTCTCCGTCCCCACTGCAGCTCCTGCTCCAGCGGGCCACTGCCATCGAGGAGGAGCTGGCCCAGGTGAGAGCCCCACGGGTCCCCACGGCCACCCACGGGACCCACAGACACCCATGGGTCCCCAGGGCCACCCATCATCCCAAAGTCCTACACGTCCCTATGGCCACCAACGGGGACAGGAGCCATCTCAGGGATGTGGGGCAGCAGGGGTATCTAGGGAGCCCTGTGGTATGGGGCGTCCTGGGGACGTGGGGGCATCTTGGGGACATGGGACAAGCCAGAACATGGGGTGTGCTGGGGATAGGAGCCATCTCAGGGACGTGGGACACCTTGGGAGTGTGGGGCATGTTGGAGACATGGGGCATGCTGGGGACAGGAGCCGTCCCAGGGATGTGTGGGTCACCCTGGGATATGGGGAGTCCCGGGGACAAGAGATGTCCTGGGGACATGGGACACGGGACACCAGGGGACATGGGACACCAGGGGAGTATGGGGCATCTTGGAGACGTGGGGCATCTTGGGGACATAGGGCTTTCCGCAGACGTTGGACACAGTTGGAGGATGGGACACCGTGTGTGACCTGGGGACACCCTGGGGACACGGTGCCCCACGGCACAGGTGACCATCCCGTCTCTTCTCCCCCAGGAACTGGGCCTGGAGCCCGATGTCTTCTTCTGCCAGGAGCTACTGGAGGAGACGGGGATGGTGGTGGCCCCGGGGAGCGAGTTCGGGCAGGCGGAGGGCACCCACCATGTGGGGTACCCGGGGGTGGGGCTGG
>NW_009647062.1:8573-9910 GCF_000708025.1 Charadrius vociferus
CACAGCCGCACCGACACCAGTTTGGACAACTGTTGCTGCACCTCCGGGTCCATGTTCACCACCTCCACGTATCCACTACGGAACCCGCACCTGCCACGACACAACCCACGGTGGCACCGACAGCGACCCATAGGGTGGGGGGATGTAGGGACACGTGGGTGGGACCCCACGGGTGGAGATCCCAGAAGGTGGGGACCCATGGATAGGGATGGATGGATGGATGGGGACCCATGGAGGAGAAGCTCTGGATGGGGAACCACAGATGGAGGACCTGTGGATGGAGACCCACGGACAGGAACCTAACGGAGAGGGACCCACAGATGGGACCCATGGCTGAGGGTCTGTGATGGGAACCCAAGGACGGGAACCTATAGGTAAGGACCCACACACGGGAACTACGGATAGGAGTCCGTGATGGGAACCCATGGACGAGGAGCCACCAGGCTGTGGCATCTATGTCCTCTGAGACCCACAGAGCTGTGCTATGTTGTCCCCACAGGGTTGTGGCATCACTACCCTTCACCTCTGGGACCCACAGGGTCATGGCACCACCATCTCCACCCCCTGGACCCATGGCACCACCATCTCCACCCCTTGGACCCACAGGGTCATGGCACCACCATCTCCACCCCTTGGACCCATGGCACCACCATCTCCACCCCTTGGACCCACAGGGTCATGGCATCACCATCTCCACCCCTTGGACCCATGGCACCACTATCTCCACCCCTTGGACCCACAGGGTCATGGCATCACCATCTCCATCCCAAGGGCTCCCCAGGGTTGGAGTATCTCCATCCCCACCCCTAGGACCTGTGGGGCCATGGCACCACCATCTCCAGCCCAGTGGATCCACGGGGTGGTGGCATCCCCACCTCCAACCCGTGGCATCATCCATGAGGTGGTGGCATCACCCACCACCGGGGATGGGAGACATCCTGGGATGTGGGACACCTTGGGAGTGTGGGGCATCTTGGGGACATGGGGCATCCTTGGGACAGGAGTCATCCCAAGGACATGGCACACCTTGGGAGTGTGGGGCGTGCTGGGGACATGGGGTACACTGGGAACAGGAGCCATCCCATGGATGTGGGGTGCCTTGGGAGAGTGGGGTGTCTTAGGGACATGGGGCATCCTGGGGACAGGAGACATCCCAGGGACATGGGGCACCTTGGAAGTGTGGGGCATCTTGGGGACATGGGGCATCCTTGGGACAGGAGACATCCCAGGGACGTGGGGCACCTTGGGAGAGTGGGGTGTCTTGGGGACATGGGACATCCTGGGGACAGGAGCCATCCTAGGGACCTGAGACACCTTGGGAGTGTGGAGCACCCTGG
>NW_009647062.1:10882-13568 GCF_000708025.1 Charadrius vociferus
ATCTCCACCCCTTGGACCCACAGGGTCATGGCATCACCATCTCCATCCCAAGGGCTCCCCAGGGTTGGAGTATCTCCATCCCCACCCCTAGGACCTGTGGGGCCATGGCATCACCATCTCCACCCCTGGGACCCACAGGGTCATGGCACCACCATCTCCACCCCTTGGACCCATGGCACCACCATCTCCACCCCTTGGACCCACAGGGTCATGGCATCACCATCTCCACCCCTTGGACCCATGGCACCACTATCTCCACCCCTTGGACCCACAGGGTCATGGCATCACCATCTCCATCCCAAGGGCTCCCCAGGGTTGGAGTATCTCCATCCCCACCCCTAGGACCTGTGGGGCCATGGCACCACCATCTCCAGCCCAGTGGATCCACGGGGTGGTGGCATCCCCACCTCCAACCCGTGGCATCATCCATGAGGTGGTGGCATCACCCACCATCCCTTGGACACACGGGGCTGCATCATCTCCCTCCCCATCCCGGTTCTGTGGCATCCTTAGGACCCATGGGACCGTGGCCACCCTCAGCCGGGGTGCCAGTGGCCAAGGGGGCCAGGACCAGCGAGGTGGTGGAACTCACTCGCCCATGAAGCCCTTGGAGACGGAGTGGAAGGAGGCCAGCTCCACCACCTCCGAGTAGGGCGGCCCCATCTCGAACAGGACCTTCTTGAAGGAGTGGAAAGCCGAGCCCTCGGCGTAGATGTTGTCCTGGTACACCTTGAGGAGGGGGGGGACGAGGGACAGGGGGTGGTGGGAGGTCACCCAGACGTCAGGGTCCCCTCCCCGAGGATGGAGGTGGGGGACAATCTGTGGGTCCCACTCACCTCATCGGCCATGAGGAAGAGCTTCTCCTCGAAGGCGAACTTGATGACGTCTTCGATGCACTGCCGACTCTGGACCTGTCCTGGGGCGGGGGACACGGCGTCAGGGGACATCATGGTGGTGGGACTGGGTGGACATCGTGATGGTGGCGTCCCAGCACCAGCACCAGCTGGGTTTTGGGGGGCCCAGCCCTGGTACTGGTTGAGTTTTGGAGGTCACGGTCCCAGCCCCAGTACGGGTAGAGCACCGGGGGTCCCAGTCCAACCTTGGGGTCCCAGTCCAACCTTGGGGACCCAGACCAAGGGTTGCCTTCCCAGTCCTGTGGTCCCATCCCAGAACAAGGGTCCCAGTTCCACCTCGAGGTCCCAGCCCAGGGGTCCCCTTCCCAGTCCTGGGGTCCTAGCCCAGCCCAGGGGTCCCAGTCCAGTCTTAGGGTCCCAGTCCAGTCTTGGAGACCCAGACCAGCAGTTCCCTTCGCAGTCCTGAGGTCCCATCCCAAAGGTCTCAGTCCCATCTTGGGGTCCCAGACCAGCTCAAGGGTCCCAGTCCAGTCCTAGGGTCCCAGTCCAGTCTTGGCGTCCCAGACCAGCTCAGGGGTCCCAGTCCAGTCTTAGGGTCCCAGTCCAGTCTTGGCGTCCCAGACCAGCTCAGGGGTCCCAGTCCAGCCTTGAGGCCCCAGCTAGGGGGTCCCATCCATCCCAAGTGTCCCAGTGCAGTCTTGGGGTCGAGACCAGGGGTCCCCTTCCCAGTCCTGAGCTCCCATCCCAAAGGTCCCAGCCCAGTCTCGGGGTCCCAGCCCAGCCCAGGGTTCCCAGTCCAGTCTTGGAGTCCCAGACCAGGGGTCCCATCCCATCCCAAAGGTCCCAGTGCAGTCTTGGGGTCCCAGCCCAGCTCAGGGGTCCCAGTCCAGTGTTGGGGTCCCAGACCAGGGGTCCCCTTCCCAGTCCTGATCTCCCATCGCAAAGGTCCCAGCCCAGTCTTGGGGATCCCAGACCAGCCCAGGGGTCCCAGTCCAGTCCTAGGGTCCCAGTCCCTCCTTGGGGTCCCAGACCAGCGCAGGGGTCCCAGTCCAGTCCTAGGGTCCCAGTCCAGCCTTGGCGTCCCAGACCAGCCCAGGGGTCCTGGTCCAGTCTTAGGGTCCCAGTCCAGTCTTGGCATCCCAGACCAGCTCAGGGGTCCCAGTCCAGCCTCGGGGTCCCAGACCAGTGGTCCCCTTCCCAGTCCTGAGGTTCCATCCCAAAGGTCCCGTTCCCATCCCAAAGCTCCCAGTCCCATCTTGTGGGTCCCGGTCCCATCCCAAAGCTCCCAGTCCCATCTCGGAGATCCCAAGCCAACCCAGGGATCCCAGTCCCCAGTTACCGGTGGGGTTGCCGGGATTGATGATGCAGAGGACGCGGGGACAGCAGTGTCGACGTCCCTCGACCAGCGCCCGCCGCAACTCGGCCAAACAGTTCTCCTCGTCCAGATAATAGTTGAGCTGAACGGCGCTGAGTTCGGCGATGGCGGCGGAGTAGAGGGGGTACTGCGGGATGGGGATGAGCACTCCCGTGCGCGACTCCCCCGAACCGGACACCAACAGCTTCAGGATGCTCTGCGAGGGGAGGGGGGAGAGGGACAGAGTGGGTATGGGGACGGTGTGGGGACAGGGAGGGGGTGGGGACAGGGACGAGGTGGGGACAGGGCTGGGGTGGGCACGGGACGGCATGGGGACAGGGATGGGGTGGGGACTGGGATGGTGTGGGGACAAGGACGGTGTGGGGACAAGGATGGCATGGCGACAGGGATGGGGTGGGCATGAGGGTGGTGTGGGGACAGGGACGGTGTGGGGACAGGGATGGGGTGGGGACAGGGA
>NW_009647062.1:14598-14960 GCF_000708025.1 Charadrius vociferus
CGCGACTCCGGCGCCAACGGCGGCAACAAAGGTCCCTTTGTGACCGGCCAGCGTGGGAAACCACCCGAGGAGTGGGCAACCAGCCCAGGGTGACATTGAGGATGGCCGATGTCCCCTTCTCCGTGTCCTTCCCCCCGTCCCCGTACCACGATGGCATCGCTGGCGCCGGTGGAGAGGAAGATGTTCCCGGGTTTGGCGACGATTCCGCCGTCGCGACGCTGAAGGAACCGCGCCACGTCCTCCCGTACCAGTTCGATGCCGGGACTGGCGCTGTAGGCACCTGAAAGGGACAATAAAGGGGGTGACACGACATCCAGGAGGTGACAAGGGTGTCACCGGTACCGGGCTCTCACCGGCGCTTT
>NW_009647062.1:16996-17378 GCF_000708025.1 Charadrius vociferus
GGGACACAGGGATGGGGACAGGGATGGGGACAGGGACACAGGGATGGGGACACAGGGATGGGGACAGGGACACAGGGATGGGGACAGGGGACAGGGATGGGGACAGGGACAAAGATGGGGACAGGGACAGGGGTCAGGATGCGGCCACCCCCAGCCTGGGATGGCACCAGTGGGGTGGGGGTGACACCACCAGTGGGGTGATCCCCGGGCACTGGTGTCACCCCAGTGTCACCTGCCCCGGGGGGGTGGCTGGGAGATGGGGACACTGGGGACAGCTGGGACACGGGGACCCTGGGGGTACAACTGGGACATGGGGACAGCGGGGACAGCTGGGGACCCCAGGAATGACTGAGGAATGGGGACACTGGGGACACTGGGACAT
>NW_009647063.1:0-237 GCF_000708025.1 Charadrius vociferus
TTTCCTTGGTTGTCATCTCACAGAAACGAACAAAAAAACAAACAAACAAATGAGTAATTCAAACAAAGGATCCAGTGCTGACAAATTTTAACAAAACACAGTTCAGCAAAATTCTGGGAACAATACATTGGAATTTAGATTTTAGATTTTCAAAAGAACATCATTCAGGACATAATTCTAAGGAAAAAAAAAGGAAAGATGTATAACACCACCCTTTACTCCTATACCAGTGTATGC
>NW_009647064.1:0-25437 GCF_000708025.1 Charadrius vociferus
TTTTTTCTGTGGGTACTGTCTGAATCTACTACTGTTGTAGTGCTCAGTATTACAGTGTGAAGCCTAACGTGTAGTTGACATGTTGTATAACTTCATATGGATGTGAAGATCCTTGGAAGATGGCCTCAAAGTTGATTGCATAATGGACATGCTAGGAATTTTTTTTCCTAGTTAGTGTGGGGGTATGTTTGGCTATTTTTATGCAGTATAAAGTACTTCATACTGAAAAAAGGATCATTCAGAAGTCTGACACACATTTTAAAAATTGACCTTACAAGATCTGTCAGTGCTTAATAATTAACATGTTGCTGTAATATATGACCTATATTTTTGAGCTCTGCTCCAAAACCAGAGTTGCTCAGCAGAATCTGTTTATTGGTACGTTACTTTGTTGATACCTATAAAGTATTACTTTTGTGCTTATTCCCAGTGGAGCGAGAAGGATCAGATTTTAAAAGTGTGTAGATGGGCACAGGTGTACGAATACTTTTGAAAATTCAATTTGTTGGGGTTTTTTTTGTTTTAACTTAATTATGTTGACCTATTGTTAGCTGTGCTGTATGAATAGGTTTGAGCTCTGCTGCAGGAGTGGGTTGGCATTGCCTGAATATTGAAGGAGGGGCACGCAGGGAGGACTGGAACGCAGCCTGAGTTCTGCAGAGGACTTGCTTCTGGGACCTCCCAGTAGCTGTTCTCTGCTGCCAATGTAAGAGGGTAATTATATCAAACAGTCCTGTTTGAAAGGGAGCAGGCTTATACAGATTTACATCTTGAGAAAACCCTGGTTGTATTAATGAAATAAATTCAATAAAGCAGTTAGCACACATTCAGTTGTAAAGCATTTTAGACAGAGTTCACGTCTACAATAGTACCAGCCCGTGCAAGATAACATGAATAACTTCTGTCTTGGGTATCTTTTCCTGGGCTGAATATTGCAATAAGGTTTCCATGCACAAACTTATATCTACATAATGCTATACAAGCTTTTTTTGGGAGTACCTAGGACTACCAGGTTCAAAAGTCTTTGCAGGTTCTCTCACTTTTATTAGCCTGGAAGAAATGCTTCCAATCATTAGAAATTATCTAAGTCAGTTCTCTACTACCAAAATGTATATCAAAGTGCATGGGAGGGGATAATAAAGGAGGGGAAAGAAGTGTCTGTGAACAAGTCATAAGGTTCTTTTGCTGTGGTGAACTTGTGCATTTTTTGGTCTCCTTTGTGACTACATTTTTTCCTATTGTTTTACTTTTGTTGCACAGATCAGTTAAAGAATGATAAAATGCTTTTGATGAAGTAGCTCTGGGGTGCTAGATGTTTCAACAAACGGGTTGGACAGTGATGATTCCAAATACTTATTTCTGGTATCTTTTACCATCTTAGAAGTAAAATATTCTTTACTTTGTAACACGGGCTAATTTCTTTTAAATGGATAAGTATTCATTTTTTCTTTCTGCAATTGGTGTCTTTGAAGGAGTTTCTAGAGGTCTTTCAGTAAAGCTGAACAGCTTTTATCCCCAAATATTTTTAGACCACACAGGACAGTAATTTTACACTCATCTATAAAGGACCCTAGCAAAGTTCTGGTAACAGTTTATAAATAGGACTATACTGTACATTATACTTTTGCTGGACTGAGTCCTGAATTAAGTACTTTTTTCTGTGTAGATTTTGTTTTAAATTGGCTCTTCATTAGAAAAAAGGTCCCTCCAAAATTGGATTTTGATACTAGAAGAGTGAAAAGATAATTCAGCTCTTTCCGAATGGCACTATATTTCATTTACTTAATTTAGCTTTTTTTTTTTTTAATGAATGCAGGGGGATCCCAAAGCACAGGAACGATAGTATTAGGTAAATGGATATTAAAAGTTAGTTAGATTGTCATAGAGCAAAAAGTGTGTTTTTTCTGATTGTCAGTGACCTTGTGATGCAAACAAGTGTTCAGAAACAAAGAAGGAAAGATGGAAACACAGATAGTGAATCGCTACTGGGTATGGGCCTTCAACAACTGTCTTGCCTCAAGTGCAAGAGGGTTTTTTTTTGGTGGTTTTTTTTTTTTTTTTTTCACAAAGAACATCTAGCTGAAATGACACTGGGAGACTTGGAGTACTTTGCTCAAAACCGTGCTGTTTGGGACCCTGTCTCCCCTCCTTCTGCCCATACAGGTCAGAATAGCTTTATTGACTTTGGTGCAGTCTAGATTCTAATTCTACAGAACAACAGTGGCTGAAGTTCCATTAGGTACGGGAAGGCAACAAGCTTTGTTGACTCCAATTTATTTAAGTGCATCTGACACAATGCTTTAAAAATCTATAAGAAAAAAAAAAGCTTGAATTACAAGCAGTAGCTGTGGGATTTCCCTATGGTATTGATGTATTAAGAGCATAATGCTGTTGAAGCAAATGGCGAGATGCTGAGGGCCGCACACACAAGGAATGTGTAATATTGTTCAGGCTAGCTTTAATATTTTGAGTTGTAAGGAAGGTGACACACCTTACATCTAAAAATTGCCTGATTTGTTACATGGTTTTACATGAATGAATGTTTCTTTTGAAAAGGAAAGTTCGACAAATCTGTACTTAGAAGCGTATGGGCTTCTGTTTGTCATTTATTATTCTCCTGTCCAAAGTTTCATACTTGGGGAGCAGAAACAGTGGTGTGTGACCAAATGCATGCTGTAAAGGGCACTAACAAAAGTGGAAATAAAAACTGAACCGCAATCAGCAAATGTCTCAAAAGAATAAGCCTTCTGAACAGAACATTCAGAAAGTAGGACAGGTACGCATAAACAATGTAGGAATAGGAGAAGAAACAAACCACCAAGTTCAGTTGTCTCCACCTGAATCCCAATAGGAAGTCAGTCCTACAGAAATAATTTTGTACAAATTGAGCTGGTTTAACGAGAAGCAATACCAAGATATCTATGTAATACGGGTTTAGTCCACCTACATTTTATGTCCATCTCTCTGACTGTTTAAGGTGCTTGTAAATTAAATTTTGACCTGCTTTTTTATCAGTGTCCCAAAACTACTGAGATGTTTAACTTCACCTGAATAATTATTTAATTGACTAGGAAGGTAATTACTCTAAATGGCTGCTTGGTTGTCATACTCCACTTAGAGACAGATTATTTCACCTTTAAACATGTTGAGTAATACTAAGATTAGTTCCACTGATGTCATGGGGTCTAATTGTGGAGTAAGTTACCATCATGTGAATGAAGGTGGAAGGCTGAACCCCTTGATCCAGTTACCCGATACCTTTGAATGATCTGGAGAATAACAGAAGTTAAAATCTCAAAGGTGTATGTTAAATCCAGTATGAATGTCATTCCTTTCACATGGAACAGTGGTTGCTAAAGGCTTACACTCCAGCTTTACCTAGACTAAGAGTTGAGTCAGAGAAACATATTCAATGCCAGACCACTTAAATGCAGTTCCAGTCTTTCTGACTAGTGCTTGACTCATACTTATTCGTATGCAGAGGCATATGTGAGCAGCTTTGCTTTGATGCACATCGTACTGTCCATAGAGAATGATGAATTTTAATTCCCTTCAAAATACTTAAATTCATAAGACCTTGTAATTTTCCAGTGCTTTAAGTTCATTTTTCATTGCCATTCTCATAATTTGCTAGTGTTCTTTAAACAAACCTTAATTTTCATGTGACTTTAAGTGTTAAGCATGGTTTGAAATAGGTCACACAAGAATTTCAGGTCACCTATAGTACTGCATTTATCATAGGACTACACTTCTATATTTAAAATAAAAATAATGTATTTAAATGATCCTAGATTAGTTTTCTATTTCTGTCATTTATGTTGGCAATTCCTATATGAGAGAGAAAATTAATTGCGTATTAGAGATCATATCCATCTATAGTTAACAAGAGCTTTACTTACCCATAAAAGCTGTAGCTCTCCAGAATGGGGACAAGAAAGAAGAGCTGATCTGTACCGTGAGCCTTTGTCCTTTACAGCTAGCAAGCTATGAATAAGGGGGGGATACTTTATAGCTTTCAGGCTGATGAGCAGCCCACAGCACGCTCGCTCTCTCTTCTCCTCCTGTCTTTTTCTGTGACCCTGCTCTTCAACTGCATCTAATACTCCGTAATTACTTAATCCTCCACTGCTGCTTGTGTTTCCAGTTCTTAGATGTCATTAACAGAAATGGAAACACAGTAATTATCATGCTGGGAGCGAACCTTTCAGATCTTCAAAATAATTTATATTGAATTTCCCTCTACTGTCATTCAGGAGGGTAATTATTGAATCTGATAAGGGACAGATTTCCAAGAGACGAGATCCTTCATTGGCATCTAGGCACACCAGCTAGGTGTAAAAAGTGTTTGGCTCCTAGAACCTACTTCTGAAGTCTAGCCAAACTAGATCAACACCTGAATCTTACCTGGTGGGTGCAAAGCACTTGAGATAGTCTGATCCAAACTCATCTTTCAAGTTGTGTAGCTGAAACATATGGGAGTATTCTCTTCTCTTCAATAAAAATAACATTAGACCCTGAAGCTGTTATCTTGGACTTGCTATTTTTCATCAAGTAGAATGTTGTCTTAAATGTTCTCTTTTTTTTTTTTGGTACTCGTTATGAAAAAAATACTGGTTTCCAAGTAGTAGTTTCAAAAATGTACTTTTTTTTTTTTTTCTGTTGCCTTTTTCAGCCTATTTTACTCTATTGGAGGGTTGAACCTCTAACAAATAAGAGCCAGTTATAGGATGGCTTACAAAGCGTGTGCTGTGTTTGCTCCGGGACGCATTACAACCCCCTAGCGTTGCTGCAGTATGAGTTAGAGGAAACACTGTCTGCCAGTTAATACTATTTAAAGATTGTTCCAGCAAGCAGATTGAGCTTCCCAGCGTGGTGCTGCCTGGCGGTGGCTGTGTGTTGCGGTGTTTGTGGTAGTAGCAGTGGGCTCCAAGTCTGTAGCATTCTAAAACTCTGCTGCACCGTGGAGCTATAATCGCTGTGGTGATTATAACACTGGAGGGAGTTTAAATCGCTGACTCTTAAAGATAAAACGTGATCTGATAATGAGTTTGGAGCCTGAGGATCCTGTGAAGGAGGTTGGGATGTTTTACTGACTCTCTTGCTAGATAATTAAAAAGCTGGTCCCTTTGGCTGGGCTACGGAGAGGGAGGGTTAGCTGAATGCTTTCTGGAATTTTTCTTCAATTGTAATGGCATGTTTTGCAAAGTTGCAAATGAATTGGAAAATAAAAATCCTAAGGTAAAGATTGCTACATTACATCTTGTAATGTGGAAAATTGCTTATGTGTGTATCAGTTGTTTTGCATTGTCACATTAAGAAAAAATGTGTTCTACAGATAGTGGAGAAATATAGCGTGTACCTTTGGCTGCTTAAAAGGGGCCAAGATCAGTCACGGATTAAGTTGCACGTCACAAAATGGTGAGTGCTTCCTGCCCGTTTAGGGACTGACAAGATGAACTGGTTCCTGAGCACTTTTGGGTATCAAAGGTACTGCTGTTGATTGAGGTTAGAGCGTGAACCAAGTCTTAAGCAGGATTGCTGTATGCTGTCAGCGTGGGCAGAGGTTGTGACATTTTTGAAATGCAAGCAAGAGGGGTAAATATTAGCATTTTATGGGCAGATGTGGTAATATGTGACATCCCAAAAGAGACAAAATACAAAGTACAGAGGGGTCAAGTAGGTGGTGTTACTGCAGTATTAGGTATGCCAGAAGCATTCAACCTCCACAGGGGCCAGTTCCAGTGTCTTTTGAAGTCAATGGGGATTTTTTCAAAGGAACACTGGATCAGGCTCCATGGATATGTAGAAATTAACAGCTTTCCTTTGTAAAAGGCTGAAGACAACAAAGGAAACAAAATGAGGCATACAGTAAATGGGTGAAGACAAGTAAGAAATCACATCAGATAAACTCATATTCAGTGTCATTCATCATCTTGCTGCAGTGAATACTAATGGGAAAACAGAGGTTCATAATATCGCGCAAAGCACTGACAAGCAGCCAGGTATGGAAATCCTGTGCCAAATGAAATGTGATTTTATATGCAAACTAATCAGTTATGGCAAAATAAGACAGTATGGGAATCCAAATTTATAGAACAGCACTGTCAAGCTAAAACATTCCTTGAGTGTAATCCTGCAAACTTTTTTAAGAGGCGTTGCAGAAGGTTCTTACTAAACATCAGGTGCTGATTATACTAGTTGCTCTACAAATACTCGGTGACCAATTTTGGGGAAATTTTACAAACACTGAAAAATCAGAAAATATCTTGTCAGTAACCTGGTGGAGGGTCAGTGGTAGAGGAGGTAAGAGGATCCAGCTGTGTTCCTCAAGCGAGAGAGGCCCAAGCTCTGCTCTGGTGAAGCATTGAAGCTCTGGTCAGCGCTACTGAGAGGGACAATGTGCTTTGGTCTGAGACTGACCGTGTGCCTGTACAGCTTCTGAAACAAAGCTTGGTCATCGGGGACTCTGCCTAGGGGACCTGAGATATGTTTACGCCTCCTCTTCTAGGCACGTCCCAGAACTGACAGTCATGAAGAAACTATTTTCTCTGCAGCTGCCAATGAGAAAACTTTCAGTAAAAGGAATTATCTAGAATAAATGGAGGAGTGTTTCTTTCTTTCTTAGTTGATGGATTGCTTAAAGTTAAGTTAATCTAATATATTGCATTGTGATGTATCTCTCATCTGAAAGTTAATTTACTGCTTTAATTTTTTACAAGGTGGAAATGTAATTTGTTTGATCACGGCTTCAAGTAAACCGTCCTCTTTTCATAAAAAAAAGTAGACAGTGGATACCTCTGTTGATCCGAACAGTAAAATACCAGGAAAGGACTTACTGGAAAGGACTTTTTACACTGGGGAATGTACAGTGCTTCCCTATATGGTGTTGGTTTTCTTCTCTGCCTTTAAATGCTAGTGAAAGGATATTTTAGTCTGGTTCACAGGTCTAGTAGATAAAGTTATTTTGGGAAAAATCAGGAGATTTTTAGAAAAGGAACTATCATCAGCTTACTTGCTCAGCATGGAATTTCTGTAACTATGATGAAAATAAACCTAACAGCAGAAGGGAAAGTGGAGGAGTTGAAGCAGAGGGTAAGAATGTCAGAGGGTAGAGCTAGGGCCTGTGTTGGTGCTTCAGCAAACTTTTTTGGGGCAAGACTTAGAAATAAGCTGATCTACAACATCCCATTAAGATCCACAGCGAGTCCCATTCTTTTCATGGGGGCGTATCATCACACAGGGAGCAGTGCGCAACATCGCAGAGCTATGAGAAGTGGCTGCAGTTCTCCCAGCATGCTGCAGTGCTGCTCCAGCTGGGTAGGGGACATTAGAGATTTATTACTCTCTGCCATTCAGATTACTCTGAAGTACTTTAGGGCATCCATATTAGCAAATACCATTACTGAGCTTAGAGGTATGTTTGATTCATTATGAAAATTATTATTTTTTCTTTTCTGTAAAAACAAAAAGTAACCACAGTTGCTGGAATTCTGTCCAAGATGTACTGGAAAGAAGCACATGCATCTACTGTGCTCTGGATTTACTGTGCATGCTCCTGTGCACGTTAGACATGACCGGAGCATGCTGTTTGTCTTGGATTTCTTGATGCTTTATAATTCTCTTGTAATTCCAGCTCTGAATGGACTACAGATATCCCTAAATCCAGAAAAAAATTTATTATGTATCTGGAGCACTCTGGTCATAATGCACATACCGGAGACCTGATTTATGCGTATTTATGGGCCATGTTTGGAGTTCTGACAATTTGGTCAGGGTTGTATTGGGATGTACCTAATGGCCATGTTCTTAAATTAAGTACAGTATTTCCTGATGGCAAAAAAGGACTTGTCAATGAAAGAGCGTATGAATTGCTGCTGTCACTGCTACTTCTTTTCAAGCAGTTTTTACCAACAGACCTGCAATATTACGAGAAGAATTTGGCTACCAAAAGTTTGTCTACACATTAAAAAGTCCTGGCTTTATGAAACTGAGGCAGTGGGCCAACTGAATACTCTTATTTCACTTTCAGACTTACCTAGGTTGGTATCCCTAATTTAAATTAACAGCAGCAGCTCTTCTGCTCATAATGGAGCTGCTCCTACCACAGATTTTAAATGAATTGCTTAAAAATAGATTGCGTTAAGTTAGAGCCATGGTTCAGTGTAAACAAGTTCATCTGGCCATGGCATCTCTTTGGACCTTTTTTCTTCCTTGGCTGCCAGGAAAAAGGTGATTGCCTCACCTTCTGTGTGTGTAATTAAGTGTCCCACTCACTTTAGAGAGACAGTCTTCAAATTTCGGGTCATTAAAGTTTTTCTCTAGTTATGTTTAAGGTGTGTGTTTTGGCGGTGTTTTTTTTTTTTTGTTTGATTTTGTTTGTTTGAGTTCTTTTTTTGCATGTGGTTTGGTGGTGGTGTGGTTTTTTGTTTTTTTTTTTTTTTTTTTGTCACGTGTCCAGGTTTTATCTTTCTCTGGAATAGGATCTTCCCATTGTATGAAAATGTGGATGGGATAAATTTATAGTAAGATGGTGTTATCTTCTTGTGTTGTATCACCGTACTTTTTGTATAAAGCATCATCCAGGGTCTAGGATTCATTTAATGCCATGCAGTTTTAAGCAGATTAGTAATCATATTTATTTGGAAAAGGTGGTGTCTATACCTACTGTAAACTGAGAACCTTAGAGAATACCTCTAGGTAACATCTCTGCTGAAGATCAAATTACTTTTGAAAGTCTGCTTGTGAGTACCTACTGAGAAGAGTAAGGGCTGATGTTATAAACTCTTTTCTAATCCTTTCAATTTTTCATGTTTTGACAATGTATAATCAGGGAACTCTACAAGGAAAAGTGTGCTGACCAAAATGACGAAAAGCAAGATGTAGAAAAGGATGATATCTTTTGGTGAATAAAGTGTTAAGTGTGAAGAGCTGGATTTAGTACTCAAGTCAGTCTTTGTTTCCTGTCCCATCTTTACTACTTGAATGTGTTCTGCAGTACTTCAGGGACAGGAGGGTTGTCCTTTTCTATGTGTTCATGAAGTACCTGGATCCTTCAAGCCTATTCATTTGTCAATAGTTCTGTCCATTTTTGTTGTCCTTTGATGCAATTTTTATGCACCGCTTTTTGCTTCCTCTTTTATGTGGTGCTGGTGCAATAAAAATATACATACACCCACAGATTTCTGTGTTTTTTAGTACAGAATAAAAATACCACATGAAAATGGAAAAGCAGCAGATACCTGAATATCTTCAACTGAGAAAAACCCACCACCATTGTCGTCCCTTTCCCTTGACTCATATTTCAAAGAAGCTTATCTGGAGTTTTTCTACGATGGACAGAGACCTGAAGGAATTGAAGTGGTTTTGGGGACCAGAAAGCAACTCCCCTTTTTTAAGAAAAGGCAGATGAAAAATGCCAGTCATTTCAGTCCTTGTTTTTAAGAGGTGCATCTGGAAGGCAAAGAAATGAGTAACAGGAATAGATGTGATACTTTGTGATCCTGGCTGGATTTAGTTTAGCCAGGAAGCTTGTATGTGAAGATTCAAGTTGCTGGCAACGATGTAATGCTCTGGTTTCTTATTTTGTGTGAGTCACTTTTACTAACGTTTCTCAGAGCCTCGTTTAGTGC
Source organism: Charadrius vociferus (assembly GCF_000708025.1). Classification (NCBI taxonomy): domain Eukaryota; kingdom Metazoa; phylum Chordata; class Aves; order Charadriiformes; family Charadriidae; genus Charadrius; species Charadrius vociferus. The sequence goes on from NW_009647064.1 coordinate 9,630, forward strand.
TGTACCAGTGTCATGGAAGAAATTCAAATTAGCTCTGAGTCATAAGCGCCATTCATCTCAGGATGATGGCCAAATTGTCGTGTGCTAAAGAGTAGCTCTATTCTGTGCATACTGGATTTGGATTTATCATCCTTCACTCCCATAACATTTTAAGGAGCAGTGTTGGGACAAAATGGTTCCTGTAGTTTCAGTCCAGGATGTTGTTCACACTCTTGGCAGTCTTGTACTTCTGTCGTACTGGACCAACACAAGCCTTTATTGTGATACTGTTTCTTGCTATTGTATGTGTTTATTTGGAAGTCTGGTGGTTTTGTACAGGGGCTGCCAGTGGGAGTCCTCAGGCTGCTTGAAAGTCCATCGCGTAGACTTACACATATGGAGCTGCTTCTGACCTGCTGTGTGATAAGAGTTATTTCTTTGCAGTTTTTAGTTAAAGGGGTTAAAACAGGGTTAATAGTTTACCCTCTCCCTGCAATATTGAGGCTTTACTAATTAAGCAGTGAATAAGATGACTTGCAGTGAATTAGAAATCTGTGAATTGCATTAAGATAGTAAAACCTATGCAATCTTAATGTGCATGCTCTTGAGCTCTGCCCAGTGGGGCAAGAACTGGGGATCTGTGTGACCAAAGGACAAGTATAATTACTAACTAGTACAACCTTCTACATAGGAATCCTTTATTATCATAAATACAGGTCAGATTTCCATTCCTTGATTCTCTGGCTGTAATGTGGTGAAATCCTAGGTCATCCTTGGTTCACTGTGAGAGTTCATTCATATAAAAAAGAAGGGGGCGGGGAAGAGGACAAGGGATATTCACTTTTCTTATAGGTTCCTTAGCTTTGTTGAGGCTGGGAGATGTCATGTCCTTCTGTATAAGTTACTTTTAAATCCTTCTTGGACATTGATCACGAAAGTTTCTGAGAAAATTGATGAACTTTCTAATTCCTTTTCACGGATTAAGGAATGGTTAAAGGAATATCACTGGTGATCTGGAGGGTAACTGAGCAAATCCCTTGTTCAGGAGAACTGTTCTGCCACTATGCATTTGCAAAATATTCTAGGTGTTATGTGTACCAGGCAGACTTTAAATTAGCTATAGATTTTTCATTCTTGCCATCTGGTTCAGTAAAAAGATAATTTGCCTCATAACATGTGTGGCCAGCTGCTATTGTAACACACTACCAACTTGGATTTTGAAAAGTTTTTTTCAGGTTTTGACTTTTAAATTTCTACTACATCGGGAAGATTTTGGCTTCATTTTTATGTTTCCACAACCAGAGCTGTACTGGGGTGTCATCTCTGGAATTGAAACCTTGGGATTTCAATTAGAAGACTGCATACATATCCAGCTAGGCTGGCAAAGCTGTTTTGGGAATGGACAAATGTAGACTTCTGTTCTTCCTGCTATCTGCTTAGAGTAGGTTTTAAACGAGACTTCATCCAGGTACGTCAGAGACTTCAATATTAGGGCCAGTGCAATGAGAATGTCTCTCTTTCATTCTTAGACCTAACCCCAACCATTCTTTCTTAATTAAATGGTTATTGATAAGTCTCTGAAATATTTAGGCTTTCACAGAACGTGTAGTCAAAATCATTCTGATAATCTCTAATTACTTCCATCCGTGTGTAACAGCATGTACAGCACGAAAGGAAAGCTAGATTCTGCTTTTTACAATTAGTACATTTATTGCTCAAGGAAAAGGTTTAAAAGGAGGCATTAGATTCAGTTGTTTGTACTTTATCTCTGTCAGGCTCAGAGAACTCTGATATGACTCCAGAATTCAAACATCACCGTAATATGTAATATTAGTGAAATACTCAATATCTTCTATGCCACTTTTTAATTACCTATTGTTGTATAAATCCCGCTATTCTTTTTCATTTTATAATGGAGATCAGAAGAACTTCTTCACTGCTGAGATTAATTTTTGGTGTCAATTCTTTTCTTAGGTCTTGAGGGTTTGCTTCCTATAATTTCATTAAGAGCCGGTTTGGTGTGGGGTGTTTGTTTTTTTTTTTTTGTTTTTTTTTTTTTTTTTTTAGACTGGTTCTCCTTCAGTTGCATGAGTTGAGGCTCAAGAGACAGATTCAAAGCCCTCTGAATAAATTTGGACTTGAGGTGCTCTGTTCCCAGCTCTCTGCTTCGTGAGGCAGTGAATATTGTAACATCAAGGGAATAAAGCAGATAGGTCCTACAACTCAGCTGTATAAAAAGTGACCAGAGTCCTTGCTTAGGGATATTGGAGGATCATTCCAGCTGACCTTTGGAGGAACTCTAGAACCATGCTTGTTCCTTGTAATATCTTCCTGAGTCTTTTAATGAAATATTCTTCTAAATCATTTGAGAGAAGAATTGCTTATTCTTAAACAGATATCTGAAGAGCAATAAAGCAATCCAGTAGCTTCTTTGTTCAGAGAAAAGGGCTGGTGCATTATGCTTATGGTATTATAAAATTGCTTGGAAATAAAAAAAAAAAGAAATATTGGTATTCATATTTTTTTTAAAGAAAACGTACGAAGTGATTGAAACTACCTGAACCTCTGACTTTGTAGGGCATAGAATAGCCTGTAAAATGCATTGTAAATCCACAAAAAAGATTTATTGCTGGTACACATGAACTTAAAAAGAGAAAAGGCAAAGGAAGGATATGTGCAAGTATTTACGATGCTCAGAACTGCTTGTATTCTTCTGAGAATGTAGTGGATTTTTTTCATCTCATTCCACTTCAGTGATGACTATATATCATTAGATATAAAAAGCTATGAGATTAGGGTTTTTTCTTTTAGAGCAGACTTGCATGTATAACTTTTTACAGTACTTGTATGATAAAGGAGTGTGTAAACACAGAAATATATCCTTATATATGATTTTGCTTATTGAACATTTAGCAAAGACCACAAAATCCATTTGCTCACAAGAAAATCAGGTATCATTAATGGTACAAGCTATTTAGCTGAAATACATCAGCTGCAAAATACAATGATATATCTGTAATGGAGAACTGCCTTTGTATTCAATCTGCTGTCAAATTAAAAAAAGAGAACATGTTCATAATGGAAAATAGGCCATAGTAAATCTAGAATTAGGAATTTCTGGGAAGCAAACATCATGGATGTCTGGGTCTTGGTTGCAATTTCAGAATTTCCACCCATCCAGCACCTGTAGTCCTTAAGCCACAAAGGGATCCCTCTAGTAGAAGACTTTCTGATTGCAGATCCAGATAACAATAATACTTTTGTGTTTAAAATCTGGGATCTAGCTTTATTAAACCAGGGTGTAGTCTGTTTCCTTTATTTTATTTTTAGTTCACGACACTGTTAGCTCTTCCTTTCTCCCTCTTATTTTAAAGCAACTCTGACTTTAAAATGACTTCCTATATCAGCCATCTCCATCTTCCTGCAGCTTGGTTTTTTTTCCTAAATAGGCTATTTAGTCCCTGTTCTAGATACTCAATGTCTGTAGTATTGCTCCTAGAGAATGCAAATATTTTCCATCTTGCTCTACGAGACCCCACCTGGAGTGCTGCGTCTAGCTCTGAAGCCCCTAACACAAGAAGGACGTGGACTTGTTGGAGCGGGTCCAGAGGAGGGCCATGAAACTGATCAGAGGGCTGGAGCATCTCTCCTGTGAGGACAGGCTGAGAGAGTTGGGGTTGTTCAGCCTGGAGAAGAAAAGGCTCCAGGGAGACCTTAGAGCGGCCTTCCAGTACCTGAAGGGGGCCTACAGGAAAGATGGAGAGGGGCTCTTTATCAGGGAATGTAGCAGTAGGACAAGGGGTGACGGTTTTAAACTGAAAGACAGTAGGTTTAGGTTAGGTGTTAGGAAGAAATCCTTTACTGTAAGGGTGGTGAGGCACTGGAACAGGCTGACCAGAGAAGCTGTGGCTGCCCCGTCCCTGAAAGTGTTCAAGGCCAGGCTGGATGGGGCTTTGAGCAACCTGGTCTAGTGGGAGGTGTCCCTGCCCGTGGCAGGGGGCTGGAATTAAATGATCTTCAAGTTCCCTTCCAACTCTAACCATTCTATGACTTTATTTCTAGAAAATACGAAGTTTTAATGCAGCATTTTTGTAGTGGAACAATAACAGCAGAAGAAATATGTTCTCTTAATATTTCTGTAGAATCATATGAAGAGAGTCTTAAATAGAAAGGAAGAAAATGCAATAAATGACAATCTCAAGGACTTAGTCTTCAGTTTAGCTGAGCTATAGCCTTGGGCTCTGTGGAAAGGGCCTGGAACAAAGTTGTAGCAATTCAAATTCCTGTGTAGCCTAGAGAAGGTTGTTATAGTACTCTACCTACTTTTTCTTGGCCCAAAGGGACCTGCATGTATGCATCTCTTCTCTAAATAAGCCATCTGTTCTATAGCATCCTGCTGATGCCTTGCAGCTTGCCCTTCAGCTGATACGTTTGCTTGTTTTTCTGAGATACTGTATAGACTGTATGGAGCAACACAACCTATGGAATGGGGAGTCCTCTGGAAACTAGCTAAGCTGCTTGCATGGTCCCTGTGGCTTGCAAAGAGCTATACTGGGGTAAGAATTTGGCTTGTGTTTCTCTGTTCCCCTACGTATCACATAATACTCCCTTGTACTTACTGTGTCTTCCATGAAAAAGCCCAATATCTGATCCGATTTCTTCAGTGACCTATGAAGTTTTTAATATTGCACACTCTAGCTAATCTTACTGACTTCACTAGAGTTGGCTATACAGCATGAAGTGAAGTGCTTGCTTCGGTCTATATTTTCATTAACAGCTGGGCCCACAAAGGAAGAATACTCTGCTGGTGACAAATCTGCAAGCAAATCCAATAAATTTTGGAGCAGGATAGAAAGCTGCTTTGTTTTCATTTCTGTAATAGTTATGGTTATAAGGATTATTAATTTACATGATCAAAGCAAAGACTAAATAAAATCATCAGCACAAGTGCTGCATTACTTCAGTGCCTTCTGGCACTTATCATGTTTAAGTGCTAACTCCTTTGTGCTATTTGGTGACAACTCCACTCGGGAGCAGTCTGTCTCACTCTTGGGTGAGTTTATAGACTCATAGTAAATAAGCCAGAAGGGACTATTAGATCATCTTGATCATCACAGGCCATTAAAACTTCACCCAGTTACCCATGTAGCATTTGTTCTTAAGGCTGGATATAACAGATCTGTGACCTTTCTGAATTCCATTGGAGGAAACAGAGTGGCTTCATGGGGATTGTTGGAGCACTCTAGCACTCAGAATTGATGGTCAATTTGGTTTGCAAAGAACTGTTTGTGGTGCCAGTAGAGAAAAACTAAAAACTTACCTGGGCCTTCAGCTTCATGTTAGTGTGTGACTAGTCTGACTGTGAGACTAATGATTGTCAGTATAACTTAATCAAAGAGCTGCTTGTATCTGTAAGATGTAACGTACTGGATGACTCAGTTGAAACTCCCAACAGTATTCGGATGCTGAGCCAGATGGCAGTTCGTTATGCTAACTATGAGAACTTAGGAATGACTAAATTCCTGGATGCCTCACCTTTACTTCTGTAAACTGATCTGATCTACTTGCTTGCTCTTGTGAGGAATAAATGATCTTTTCTACCTAACAGGTTTAGCTGGAAGGTAGCAACACACTTAAGGGCAGCGTAAGCCCAGCTTCTGTGGAGGAGGCAGCCCTGTGGCTAGTATGCAGAGCTGGGCCACAGGCTGCACAGACAGTGGTCATAAGACTGTGTGCCAACCTGGCCTGAACATTGGAGTTGTGAGGAGAGGGCTGAAAGAAGGCTGAGGAAAAAAAGAGCGTTTCTTTGTAGTTTGGAGCAGAACAGTTAGTTAAGGCTTCTGGAGTTCATGGCAGGGGGGATGGAGACCTCTGCGCTACTTGGTTGTGCCGTTAGGGCAAGTGGTCTGTGGAAGAGAAGACAGGACCTATTAGCATGGCAACTAGTGTTGAGTATGGTAAGTAAGCCTTGGTATGAGACATCAGAATCCTGAAAATATCACAGGACCTGAACCAGTGATGTGCTAACAAATTTCAAGGAGCTCTAGTTATTCCAGCTGTAATGAAAGTGGACCTATAGGCAGCTGCAGTGACCTGTGAGTGACTTTCAACTGGAGACTCTAACCGTTACAGGCATGACTGGGCCCATGACTGGAGCACATTTTGGTAACTGAAGTGCAGCAGCTAACTGAGCTCTACTCCAGATTTCTGAGAACAGCTAACAGCAGTTTCTGTCGTTCAGTACTTTGCAGAAAATGGAAGAGATCTGAACTGCTGATGAGCCATACAGGTAACTGAGAGAGGAGAAAAATGTGAAACAGCAGTAGTACAGTCTCCCGCCTCGACAGCATGCTCACTGCCTGATGGTAAGATAAAGAGATACTTAAAGAATTCTAAGATGAGCACATAAAAATAATCTTCTTTGGCAATTGAAGATATTCAGAGATTTCCAAAAATAAGATTATCCTTTTGAGGGCATGTAGGTGGCTTAAGATGACTTAGTAAAAGGAAAGAAAGGCCTGGAAAAATAGCCATAACCTGCTTGAATCCATTGTTACGTAAGAATGGCTAGAAAATTTTGCCAGCATATGGGAGGTGTCTCTTTGCAGGAGCTAGTTTGTATAATACAGTGGTATAATACAGTGGCAGTAAAAAAAAAGCAAGAGTTTCTTTAGGAAGAAATTCCTCAATCACTTGAGTGCTTTAGTCATTTTGTGGCTATAACATTTAATATAATAAAAATATTCCTATTTGGGTCATTGAGAAGGTGGAGGGGCTCCCCTTCCTCTTGGGAGAGGGTAAGGGTGGGATGCCACAGGGACAGTGCAGTCCCCTGTTGCAGTGGGAGGAGCAGGGGTGAATTTGCTTGAGCTGGTCCTCTTTCTCAGGAGGTAGCTACTGACAGTGGGTAGAGGCTTAGCACTGGAAGCGGCATTAGAAATCTAAAATGCAGAAGCTTAGAAGGGAGAAAATAAACAAAAACGTGAAGAACTGCACTGTGTGGCACTGTTGGAAAAGAATAAGGAGGTGACTGTCATGACTGAGGATGTGACAAGAGAAGAGAGAACAAGGAGAAACAGAGCTCTTACTTCCTAAGTCCTCCATAAGGGATTGATAGGGGCACATCCCTATTGTGAAACTTGGATCTGTCATGATTTTGCAAATAGCTTTGAAGAGAGTATTTTCTGTCAGGTGAATGGAGCACAGACACGAATGCCAAAGCTGCTAAGGCTTGCATTGTGAAAATGAGTCAGCGGGCTTAATCCAGGTTTTGTGGTTTGAAACTGTGAAGATTGATTAGAGTAAAAAAAAAAAAATAAAAAAAAAAAAAATCAAGTCGGTCTTAACAATGTCCTGAGCTGTTCTTTGTCCCACAGTATGTGACAGGAATGGAGAAGGTCTTAAAAAGGCTATGAAGTAAAAGGGAAGGATTTTCAGAATACTTTAGGTACTGCTTTTTGAACCTTTTCAACAGCATCTCAGTGTCAAGACATGGAAAGTGCTGAATATGATAAGCAGAAAGTTAGGGGTCTCCTGCGGCAGAGATTTTGCCACCTTAGGAGCTGGGCAGCAAGTAAAGCTGAAAATTAAAGGGCTTTAAAGAATAATATGATGTCAAAAATGTTTGTGGATTTTTTTTACCTGACCCGTGAAAACAAAAAAAGTCTGGCTTCTTGTCATGAGTGAAATATTAAAACCAAAGGAAAACAAAACGAACCCACAAAAAACCCCACCAGAAACAAAACCCAAAACAGAAATCATCAAAAGTTTGTTGATGCAATTTTGTCTAGCTGGATCAGCTCTTGCAAAAGAGAGTCTGATAGTCAAAAGAAATCCTATGTAGTCTCCATGCAGAATATGCTCTGCCTTTTATAAATGTGTAAGATTTTATTGCCAACAAAGATGACAAGAATTGGCTTAAATGGGCAAAATCCTGTGCCCTGAAAGAAAATCACTTGCGTGATGCCACTAAAGCAAGACATTCCATATATAAAGCTGATGAGTCATTTAAATGATTAAAAATTTTCCTATCGGTGGCCTTCAATTACACAAGTAATCAATTTAGCTGCCATAATGCAGTGTCTAATATGATGTGAAGTTGATATGATATGACTGCTGCATTATACATAATGCAGCTAAATTGTACCAGGGAGTATATTAAAGAAAATTAGCTCTCACATGATACATTCTGATGCGCTTACGGTTAGATGGAAAAAGGTGAACTTAGTGAGCATCTTCGTAAGTTGATATATATCTGAGAGAAGAAATTCACATAATTTAGAGCGTGATATCTCTTGGGTAGCTTATTATAATGAATTTCATTGAAAATGTACCAAATACTGGAATAATTTCACATAGCTATTAGGTCATGGAATCCAAAGGTCTCTTGGGCTTTGCAGATACACAAAGCAAATAATTCATGTAAAGGAGAATATTGAATTCTTGCCTGAAGATATGTATCCCGTCATTATGTAGACAACTGGGTCTTGGAAAGGTGTGCGCTGAGGGGCAGGGGAAGAAAAGCAGACTATACCAGTATTCTTTAGGTGGCTGTCTACTTGGAGTTTCATCCTAGGTTAACAGTTCGTCATAAAGATCAGGTAGACCTAAATGAATGAAAAGGAAAGGTGTTTAGAGCCTTAAGAAAAGGCTGGCACTCGGGAGTTGGAAGGCAAGCAGTTATGCTTTGAAGTCGTGGATGACCTCCCTCAGCTATGGAGACTTCTGCTGAGAAACAGATGGACTGATGTGCTCTGTACTTCAACAGTGCAAAGCTGAATTGCAGAGTGCAGTGTGAGCCCATGCTGCATTTAATACAGTGAGGTATAGCATCGGGATCTGACGTGAGCAAGGAAGTGTAAATAGGAGAGCAGGGGGATAGTGCATTCTGCGTATCTTTTTGAAGGAAGAAATTCCTTGGAGACTGTTGCCAGTGGGCCTTTTAATCTGTGTCCCTACAGACACTTAGTGAGCTGTAATTGCTTCCTAAGTAGAGCCTGCTGCCTGCCAACCAAGCGTGCCCCATTTGGAGCTGAGGGTCTGACCTGAAGAGCTTGACTACTGTTTTGTAAATAAGATATATACCAATTGAATTAGACAGCACAATCTGAGTGAGAGGATGGTGGAGCACAGAGAGCTGTTTTAGTTAACTGCGGAGTGTGAGAGTGTGTGTGTGTGTGTGTTTTGCCTTCTTTTTCTGCCCTTCCCCTGCAAAGTATCTCTCTACAGTGCTTGGCTTTCGGGACACTAGTTGTTGCTTGCAAGCCTGTGTACCATCTTTTCTCAGATGAACTCTCTCAAGGAAATTTGACTTTTTTCTGTTTGGTTTACTTTACGAGCTTTCACTCTGAATTATTTTAATGGTGGATGTTTCATTCCCCATTTGAAAAATTATGATGAGACTTGCCAGCTCTCTTGCTTTTGTGAGTGTATTAATAGCAATAAACATCAAGTATGTAATGTTCTAGTTTGGGTTGCATCCATCTCTATTACTACAGAGGTATTAAAATTAAAACAAGTCTAAACTTAAAGTTGACAAACTTGTATTAACCTCAGACCTTTGTAATGTAGGTCAAAATTTCAAATATCTACTATCAACTTGAAGAAAAATTGGAGTGCTGCCCTTTCTACACAGCTTCCCAAATCTCTGATAAATTGTGCTGAACCATGAAGGCATTACAGTCTCCAGTGTAATCGCGTGTACAACAGCTGTAGCAGAGAACACAAAGGGACAGACCTGAAGTAATCTTGCTGGGAAGGATTGCCACACCACCAGGCAAAAATAATCACTGATGTGACTTCTTCTGAAGGGCAAGTAATGTTGCAGGGTACAGAATTAACCTTGGGAGAGTAGAGTAAAGACAGATTGCTTTATTGTCTGCAGCCCTGGACTTCAAATACTACTTTCTCCGAGTTAGTGTCTGTCCCTTTTCTTTTCCTCTTGTCAGTGCTATCTATATTTGGGATTGTCGGATTTCTGTGGAGGGCTGAGGAGTAACAGATTTGAATTTTGAAAAAAAAAAACCCAAATGAAAACAAACAAAAAAAAAAACCAAACAAAAAAAAAACCCAAAACCCTTAAAACACACAGCTATCTGATGAGACTCCTGCCACTGTAAATCATCATTGCACCATTAAAATCTCAAGTTGGCATCACTTCGCTTACAGCTATGTTACTGACAGTGTGATAAGACAACTCTTGTCATTAATTAGTTTGTAGCTCTTCTGCTGCATTTAATTTCTTTAAGATGAAGTTTTAATCTAACTATTTCATTCCTATTTTGCTATACAGACCTCAAGTTTTTTGGGTTTTGTTGTTTGGGGTTTTTTTTATTATGGCAGTGCCTCGTAGAAATATGAGTCTTGAACCAGTACAGAGAGGATGACAAACACGCGAAGTCAGTCCATGCTCTAAAACACTTCATAGTCTGATTTACTGATACTACTGCTGTATGGAAAAGGAAGGTCTGGAAAAACATATACTCATTCTTGTTCTATGTGATAGTTTGTAATGGAATAGCAGCTTCAGGGAAATGATGGTTCTGATCCAGCTGCAGATCGTGCTGTTGAGGAGCTCGATTGTAGCCCTTAGAGGGAGCCACAGACTTGACTATGGAAATGGAGGAAAACCAGGAGGTTTTGTTACATCCGTCTGTGAGAGAGGAGGTGGGGAGGGTAAGGTTCTCAATTGGTTTAGGTTTTTTCTAGTTTTTAATTGACAGCAATATGCAAATCAGACACAAGACTGGTTTGTTGTGGTGAATACCCTAATGTATTTGCTTTTCTAGTGACAGATTTGTAGGGTTTAGAACACCTCAAACAAATGTTAATTTTACCTTTCCCCCTGCACGTTTTCACCTCCCGCCCACACTATTCAATTCCGGATTCCACTGTTCTCCTTTTGATGCTGACACAGCAGGTCTTGATAAATTCAGATACTGCTTCCTCTTAGAAAATAAAAAATATGAAAAAAGGCACAAACCACAAAAAAAAATATTATTAAGGCTACGGAATTCACAGTCTGGAAAACATGATTGCCACATTTTCTGTTTATTGGTGTTTTTTTTTCTCAATTGCATCCCTTTCTTTAAGGAGACAGGTGCATTACCCCCCTCCCTTTCCCTGTAATATGTAGGTTATAGCAGAATATTTTTATGTAAATGACATGGCTGAAGTAGGTTATATGACTGTGACACAAAATTCAAATGAAAATGCTGTTCTGCTGGCTCAGCATTCATAAGCATTGCCAGTGAGCTATTCGGTGCAGGGAATGGAGGATGCACATGCTAGGAAGAAAATGGTATGAGGAGATTTGCAAGCCTTGGCCAATTAAGCATGCCCCCTTTTCTTAACAATGAAATGAACATGTTTTTCTATGCCTTTTCCTCTCCCTCCCTTGCCCAGCAGATGCATTCTAGTGGCAGAGCTGAGGACTGCTTAGCCAGAAAGGTGCTATACCAGAGATGGGACAGAGTGTGTCTAGTTCCAGAAGATATTGTTAAAGATTAAAGGAAACTCCAAACTTAAATTTCAAAGAGCTCTGAGCTCCTTGCAGACACTGCTACTAATTACAGCATCAAGTTCTGTTGCAGTTATTGTAAGGTAATGACTGCCAACAAAGAACTGCATTGATAGTAATCTTTTGTGAATATGCTGTTGAGATGTAATGGCTTTCTGTAATCATTTTAGCTTAATTTGGACTGTTGAACTGGGGGTGACCAAGATGGAAGAGCAGTGGCGAGGTCGTTGTCCTTCTAACCTATTCAGAATGCTTCCCAGAAAGGCTGGGAAGATGACGAATGGCTGCAGGAAGCGGGCACCCTCGCTTCAAATTTCCCTGCTCTTCTAAGTCATTAATTCATCCATATCTTAATCAAGTCTGGGAAAGGAAGGGAAGAGGAAGAACTTTTATCTTGCAATAGAAAGTTTTATTTTATGTTTTGTCTGAGTGATCTCTTGTTCCTCAGTTTTCTGATTCTGGGTTGGCTGGAACTGCGAAGCTCATCCATCATAAAACATGAGCTAATCCTAGAAGCGGCAAGAGTTTTTAAAGTAGGTTACATGTTTCTCCAAGGTTGCCTTTTGAGTTTTGGACTTCATAGCTTTTCCAAATTTTCTGAGAAATCAGGAGAGTTCGTGCTAATTTCTTTCTGATGATTCAGACTATTCATCTAGAATATTTATGGAAAGGTGAACTATAACGAGAATTGGTACTAAGTTGAAAATCCAGTCTTGGATTTGCATAGGATACCACTGGGGACATTTCATATACAGACAACAGGTTCACTGGGATAGCCAAGACAGAAGCAGCCCTTTTATCTCCTTAACAGGACCATGTCTTCAATGAAGAGAAAAATCATTTTCTAGTAGACAGACGCTTCCTCTCCTTCTGACAGGATAGATTTAGAATTGGAAATTCTGTTCTCACTTATGCAAGGAAATATGTGGTCTCTCATTTTTTTACTTTAACTATGGTGAGTGTTTTCTTTGAATTTTTGACTGTCAGACATTTATCATATCAGAATCTGTTAATTTTTACCTGAGATCATTCTAGATATTGTCATTCATAGAGGAATGGGGGAATTTAGCTTTCTCTTAGTGAAGAGGATGAGCAGGAAGCAAAACTGCACAGATGCCTGTGTGTCGCTGGTCACTCTGACCCCGTGTGTTATGGGAGCAGGCTGTGAAAACAGTCTACTTTTAAAGATCACTAAAGGCCAGGTATGGTTAGCCTGGAGAAAAGGGGGCTCAGGGGAGACCTTATCACTCTCTACAACTACGTGAAAGGAGGTTGTAGCTTTGTTGGTTGTTGGTTTAGTGGTGGTTTTGGCAGCATTAGGTTGATGGTTGGACTTGATGATCTTAAAGGTCCCTTCCAACCTAGATGATTCTATGAGGAGGGCATTAATATCTCAAATGGTGCCTCCCGCAGGAAGACAAGTGATACAGAAAGAAAATGGTTTTACACAAATATTCTTTCATTGTGTGTAACGGGTCACAGCTAGTCAGGAAGGCTCGTACGTTCGGACTGCCAGCTGAGGAAATTGGCTTCTCAAGAAGCTTCATCACGGTGGGCAGGAAAGCAAGTGGAGAGGCTTGGAAATAAACTGGGCTGGAAAAAGAATGAGGGGGAGAATTTTCCTGCAGTCTGTTTTCCTCGTGGTGGTTACACAAAGGGGCAGATGACTACATTTTGCATAGTCAGGTGTTGGTTTTTTTTGTTCTTTGCAGTGTGTGTTTGGGGTCATTCTGCCTGTATCAGAGAGGTCATTTAATTGTTTTCTATTTGTTGTTCATGAGTATTTATTCAGAGAGGAGAAATGTGATTCTGAAAATATTTGTGTCAGATGCAGAAGAGATTTGAGATACTGGAACGGTGGTTAGTGACTATATTTCGTTGTCTGAGTTATTTATTGCTCCTTTGCACTTCTAGTCCAGTGAGGGTGTATGGAAGGTGGATCTGCTGTCAAATTCTTTCATATCCTGCAGGGTGCTCAGCACAGATGGGCTGGGTGTTGCCAGGTCCTGATGAAGGAGCTTTAGCTCCTGATGAAGCCAACAGGCTAGGTCTAGTTTGTGCCAAATACCTCATTGGCCCAAAATATTCAAAGCTTGTATTTCTGGGATCATCCACCATTAGTCTTTTCTGGTTTCTCAAGCATGCCTAGTATTTACTTACATGACTGAGGTTCTCTATACATGTGGAATCTGCAGCTGGGTAACCATCTCTCTCCTTCCATTCACTCCATTCTCAAATCGTTATCAAATCAAATGTTAAATAGTAAAGGAAAGGAAGGGACTGGTGAAAACACTTGATTCTTCCTATTGGTCCTCTTGGATTTTACACCCCATAAAGAAACGTAAGTCTTAAAACAAACTTAGCTACCAGTGAAAGCAGAGGGAGAGTTGATGAAAACTTTCACCTGTGTGAGAGTTTGAAGACCAAATGTTCTGAGGCAGAGTATTTTTATCTTGACAAGAAACTGATTGCAGACTTTATGATGTATCTTTCTACTTCTGTTGGATGTTAGCTTATGTCAGATAGAGTATTTCTTTGTCTTCCTTATTTCCTCTTTGCATTTGCCCATTTTTTTTGGGGGGGTTGCTATGATCCAAAGAAGAAAAGCTACAACAGAGGAAGTTGATCAGATGCATTGCTGTGATTAGATGATAACACTTCTGCATGTGACTTTTTTTTTCCCTCAAAAAAAGAAGTCCCACAGATTAATTCCACTTGATCATTTTGTTACCATTCTCAAATATTTTCAGTGAATTATCTTCAGGCAATGGGTTGTTCACGAGATATTCATTTCATCTCCATGCTCTCAGTGTTTTTGTTGTGTGATTGCTCATCGAACATTACCAGTAGTTGCCTGAAAATTTGTTTGTATGCTGTCTTGTGTCTCTATCCTGAGCTACTTCTACAGCTAAATGCGGTTCTGAATTGTTTTTTCTTATGATGCTTAAATGCACATAATCGTTGATGAAGAGTTTGTTCTTTGCACTGTGATAGCTTCTGTGATCAGGATTTGATTTCTGTTCTGTGAAGTCAAGTAAAATAAAATAAGAAAGATGACAAACGTGTAGAACAGCAAAACTGCTTGCCCTGAAGCCTTTGCAAAGGCGAGTCTTTTTCAATTAGTGCCAAAATGTGGAGCCACAGCTCTAATGTAATTGAATAAAAGCAGAGAAACAAAGGCCAACCCCCACCCCAGGCTCTCCCTCTGCTATACCTGACCAAGTAAAATAGAAGAAAGCAGCAGTAACAAAGTCTTTCTTACCCTAGGTTTTTTCTTGTCAAAGTGTATTTCTTAAAAAATAAAAAAATTAAAGCATTTTGTTTTAGGAGGTGAAATCTGTACATAAGAGAGATCCTGAATTGCAAATTAGCATGCATGAACCGAATTCTGTAAAGCCCAAAGATGATGGGTTCTGAAATTTTTTCAGCCGAAGGCATCATTCAAGTATAATCTTTGGATTCGTGCTTCTAGGTGATACAGTATCTTCTCTTGACTTTTAGTTTAGATCAGATGTATTTTCTGCCTAAGTTAAGCTGATAGTATTTTGCTTACCATAAAGTAATTTTACATGAATAGATGCATTAATAGTACAGGGTTTTGAATACGAGTATCATGGCAGTCATAGAAGAGTTTGACAGATCTATAAAGCAGGTTTCTTGTGAGGAAATGCAGATCTGCTTTTGCTCTTCATTCTTGTGTAAACATCACGCAGTGGGATGCGGCTCAGCCTGCAGATGTGATCTGTGTTTTGTTATGGCTCAGGGTGGCCACATCTTGATTCTCCTCAGAAGGTGGCCCCCTTCCCACAAAGTGCCACCACTCCCCAGAGGAGCTGGGTCCCCCCGCCCGGTGAAAGCTGGCTCAGGAATCCAGAGGGGTTGGTTTTTGGTGTGTTGGTTTGGGTTTTTTTTTACATAATTAAGTGGCTATTCACCCTGCTGCTGAAATAATATTATTTTACTGAATTGGGTAAAACTCTGTTAAATAGTGCAAAGCCACGATTTGCTTGAAGAGCAATATTGTAACTTTCTCCAGTCATAAGGTGGAAAAGGAATTAACAGCAGGACTTGCATAGGCTGCATGAACTGCTGAGAATTTACTTTTCTTTAATATTAATTTACTATTTATAAAGTGATAACAAAATTCTTCTGGCTTTTGTTACATCTGCTTTTAATTTTAAAGGCATTTTAATCAGTTTGCTGCATGACAGTATTTGTCAACACCAGATAAATAGGACCTCTAATATGACCTACCCTGTTGAGACTAGTTAACAGGCTGGGGGGGAAATAACATGCAAACTCGTTTCTCCT
>NW_009647064.1:25473-27179 GCF_000708025.1 Charadrius vociferus
TTGGTGTAGGTGATACCTTTAACCATGACATCACTTTAAACCCCTGGGCAACACTTAAAGCCTTTTACAGCCTTGGGAGTACATTGCTGCTGACAGGAACCATTTGAGCTGAAAGTCTGAAACTTTCTTTACATTGAATTTCCTTCTGCTCAAAGGAGCAAAGCTGATGGGTTCAGTCAAGAACCCCGTATTTTTACTGGCTTGCAGTCAGGAGCCCTGAAGTGACTTTTTTGGTTTTTTTCTCTCCTGGCCTTTTAATTTTTTTCCTTATCTTTGTCTGTTCCTCCCCCTTCCTTTCACTTGACACCTGTCCCTACCTTTGGAGGATGAGATAAGCAGAGAACTCCATCCCTGTAAGAGACGTAGGAGCAGAATATGCCTGCACGAAGAGAGCCAGAGCAAGAATCAAACCTCTCCTGGGCAGGCAGGCGTGGGAGAGCTCCTTTGCTGCAGGTTGCTTTCTGGAGTGCTGTCGGTGGGGTTTTGTCACTGTAGTGAGTATAATTGGAAGCACTTTTTTGTTTTGTTGGTTGGCGGTTTTTTTTTTGGAGTCGTCATGCTGCAGCAAATTTTGCGTGATATGTATATTGACCCTGAGCTCCTGGCAGAGCTGAATGAAGAGCAAAAGCAGATCTTGTTCTACAAAATGAGAGAAGAGCAGCTGAGGCGCTGGAAGGAGAGGGAAGAAAAAGCACGGATGGAGGAGTCCCTGCTGAGAAAGACAGCGAGGCGCAAACAGAGTAAGATCTGTGACCTCCTCCTATACTTAAGAGCTGGGGATGGTGGGCATGCAACTGGCTATGGTGCGGCGTGCATCTGGAAGAGATTACAAGGAAGGGCACCAGCTGTGCCCACAGGCAAAAAGATAGTCTGGGGCAGCAAAAGCACCATGTTCCTGCTCCTTTTTTCTCAAGGCTGGCTCTTTCTCCAGGGGAATAGTGTAGAGTGGGAGTAATGGGAATCATTTTGAAGTGCCTCTTTCAGTCAGGAGTCACTGCTCCTATTCTCTCTGTGGTAACAAATGTACCATGTCCAAGTTTCCCCTCCTCTCCTAAGGCTTTTTTCTTCACCTACCATCCCCACCCCTTCCTCTCAATCACGCAAAAGGCAGTCTTGCCTGTGCTGTTGAGGTTTCTTGACTTGGCATTTTAAATGGTTCGAAGTGGCTGGAGTAGGAGATAAATTAATGAATTGAACTTGTTCTGAAGGGATGTTTGTGAATAAGATGTGACATCAGAACAGCCGTGCCATATGAGACTACGTTTCCAGCCATTCTAGTAAACTCTCTCCAAAAGATTATGTCTAGCAAATAGGAACAGTGGGGCGAGCATGTCAAAAAAAAAAAAACCCAAAAAAAAACCAACCCACAAACCAAAAAAACCCCGAAACCAAAAAACCCACAAAAAAAACCCAAACAAAAAAGCCCAACAACCAAAACTAAAAAGAGAAAAAAAAAAAACAACCATAAAACACCAGAAATGTGTTATCATGCAATATGTAGTTAAACTGGAGCTCCTTCCACAGCTTGTTATGGTGTTATGGATGCTAAATGTGTGTGTTTGCTTAAAAAGCAAATAAGCAAAATCATGAAAGAAAACATGAAAAAAGAACTTCTCCAAATGTCATTTCCAAGTGTCTGGTCTTGGGTCCAAGTAGTTTGGAATAAACAGAAATACTTATTTCCTTGGTCTCTTCTCTGAACAAGT
>NW_009647064.1:27232-86219 GCF_000708025.1 Charadrius vociferus
AAAAAAAATTATCTTGGAAATGTAGTTGCATTGATTCCTCACTCAACAATGTCACAGAGATATGTCAAACACTCTTTTCCTTATGAAATGCCAAAGATCTTATTCTATCTTTACATCTATTAAAACTTGAATATTCAAAATTTCTAATAATTTTGGATAGCTGATTTTGAGAAAGCACTCTAATAGATATGTGACTCTGAAGTCAGTGTTTAGAATGTTGCTCTTAACACACCCATGGTAGAAAGCTTTGCTTGGAGCACCTCAATACGGGTAGATTATTAGATTCAATTGTCAGACTTCTTAACATGTTTAGAGCCTCTGAACTCTACAAAGTGCCCATTAAATAGTTAACAATTCAAAGACTATTACTAAAGAAATGTGTTTCAAAGCAAAACTAGTTTCCAAGACTCACTTCAGGCAAAGGCCTTTATGAAATGACTCTAGAGTAAGTTACAATGGTAGCCTTAAAATAAAGGGGGAATGTTCAGAACAGCTGAATCGGCTGTAATAGGAGTCTAAAAAGGCGACATTGGAAAACCTCATTCTGTTTCATTTCTGTTTTCTTCATGTTAGTGTTACTGCGAAGGGCCCTCTCCTAAGAGGGATGGTGTCAAAATAGCTTCTCTCGTACAGCACAAAAACCTTGTTCATTTTGATTGGTTTGTAGCTGAGAAAAAATTAAAAATGCAGTTCAGCTCCACATACCAAAAAAACATTATATCATTGAGATAATCTGTATTATGCTCATTCGTTGAGGCAGACAGATGCAGAAAAACCTAACTGCAAAAATATTTATGTGATGATTTGTCACAGTGTTGACACCTAAATTTCCGTATATAAATTATACATTAAACCTGCTCAGCTTTCTACTACAGGAGACCATTTTCTGGGTAATTAATTTTCTGATTTATAAAGAATAAGAGAAAGGAGAGCAGCAGAGTTACCTATAGATTATATTTGCTCTGACAAAAATATTTGTAAATACACATGGAGTTAAGGTTCATGATAGCCTATTTCCATTTTACCTTCCTAAATTACCAATTTAAGGTATTCCTTAGGTTTGACATTTGCCCACTGTTAGAAACTTTCTACTTCCTTCAGAACTGTACTAAAGAACTGATCTTACAGATTATTTTTTTTTTGTAGAGAAACATTGGAATTAGATTTGGAAGTCAGGTATTTGATTGCACTGAAAATATATATTTGGACTTCCATGAAGTGATGTGGGCTGGAGTTGCAAGAGATAACTTCTGTCTTTCAGGCATGCCGGTCATTAACTATACAGATACTTGTAACTGATTTCTGCTGTACAGCTCCATGATATGGCAGTAAATGTTCTCATAGTGGAGTTAGTTTCTTGTTTAAAAAATAAATAAAAAAAAAAGTGAAAAAAGTCAACCAGAAATTATGGCTATAAGATAGGAATTGCTGTGCAGTATTTTTGCCTATATGACATAATGGGTCAGAGTAGACTGTAATAGGCCTTTCTTATCTTAAAATATGTGATTTTTTTTTTTTTTTCTTAAAAGACATTGTGCATCAACATTTTTTGGATCTTGAAGCTGCTTAGTTTTCAGTTTCCATTGATGTATAAAGAAATTTGCAAACGTTCTCCCCCTGCTATCCAGCGCAAAATATTATTATTATTATTATTGTTGTTCCTGTTTAAAATTACTGGCTACCAGGAAATACAGAGCTACCTCAACTACATATTCTTTATTCCTTTGAAACTGAGGGATTTGAGCAGTTTCATCTGCAAGGTTTCGTTTTTAACTCTCTACTGCGTGACACAGGTTTTATATTTGTGTTATTTTGTTGAAGCCAAGAGTTACTCTGGCTTTATAGAGATCATTGTAGCCTGACATATAGTAGAAAACAGAGGTGAGACTTTAATTGTGCTGGGTTTCTGAAATGTTCTTGTTGACAGAAAAATGTGTGTGTTGTTTGTGAATACAACCTAACATTTGCATAAAATAATTTTTTACTTAATCAGAATTATCTTTATAGGAATACCTTTCAAATCCTTCTGTTTCCTCATATTTTGAATAGCTACATATGAAAACTTTGCCCCATCTCTTTGGGATGAGACATAGAACAAAAGGAATTAACAACAATGGGCACTTCTCTAATTAAAAATGTTCCTAAAAGTGCTTGGGCTTGATCTGGAGTCCTATACCTCAATTGGTAAAATTCTCCGTTAATTCAAGAGTTTACCTGCAATAGGACATGTGAGCCCAGCAGCATAGCAAAAAGGGTGGATTTTTTTAAACAGGGCTGTGATTGTGAGTCCAATTTTGATTTTCTACAGACTTGAGGATGAAGGATTCTTGTGCAAGGTGTAGATGTGGTGTTTTACAGAAGCCACAAGTGCAGAGTTGGCATATGCGGGTCAGAGTGGCCTTATGCTAGAGTTGGAATCAACAGCAGGTTTAGGAAATGCTCATCAGTGTGATCATTTTTTAATTGTGTGGAAACTAACTAGTGAAGACCCAACCTCTACACTGATTTTTATAGGAGCACCACTGAATGCAGATTGTCCATGAATGTCCTATTCAGTACTACGAAATTGGCTTCCTAGAATGTCAGCAAGGCCAAATCATGAAATAAGATAGAAGTTGTTGGAGTATTTAGCAAGCCAAATAGTGTAACAGTCAATGTGTAATTAGTTTTATTCTTTTCTAAAGAAAATAATATTAGTCACCTTCAGTAAATGCTAAATTGTGCCTGCTTTTCCATATGAATTGTTTGGTTTCCTGTGTCTTGAGGAAAGGTTAAAATTCAAAGTTCTATCAGAATGAGTCAATGTTAAAGAAATTATTTCACTTTGGGGGTGAATGAAATGTTTTCAGATTATTCAACAGTTTTAATTTCTGTTCCTTTTTAAAAACACAGATCAATGTCTAAAAGGGAGCAACATATAAACATGACTTTACAATTAAATTCTTCCTTTAGAAGACATTGAATAAACTGTTCCCATGTTTTTGTTGTTTGTACCTAGCCTACATTTGCCCAAAAATATTAGTAGAATTGGAGCATCATTTGGATCCTTCCAGAACTGCAGTGTTTAGCGAGTTTATTCAAGGTAAAAAACGTATTTCGTAGCTTTAATTAAATCATGACTGATGGCTTATACTGAAATAGCTTCACAAGTGAGTTGAATTCTTGGAGGTCCGTGTCCAGTTCATTTACAAATTACTGCTGGGCAGATCTTTCAGGAACATATTTTCATTGTAGTAAAACAGGTTGCCTTTTCTCCTTGTGATAAAATCACTAAGGGAAGTCTCCTGAAAATTTCAGGATCCCTTCGGGATTTACTGAGAGTTGACTGACAGGCAGCTTTGCAATTTGCAAAGAAACATATTTATTTGATTAGGCAGGAACCCTCTAACCAGTATAGCTGAGTTGGGAGTGAGCAAAGGACGCTGCCAATTTGGATTTTGACTCCGATGCAGTATTCAGAGCTGTCAGCGTGCCCAAAATGAGATCTCAAAAACTATTGAGCGTTAGGCAGCTGAAGGACAGCCATGTGGGAGGGAAGACAGTGCTGGTCTGCTGCTGCCTATTCTGATGTTTATTTATTGTGAACTGCAGCTCACTATGTTCAGACAGGAGATATTTGTAAACACTCCTATTTACCTGTCTTTAACAAGAGTAGCTGGGAGAATATTAGGTAGGCTTATCACAGTGTAGCTAGAGAATAATTTCTCTATCTAAATGGCATTTGTGTTAGAAAATCATTAGGGAATAGATGAAGCTATTTGGAAGCAAGTACTTAGAATATCAGAGGTGGATGGTTGGAGGATACATCAGTGTCACATATGAAGGCCAGTGAGTGGGCATGTGTTCCAGCGTGTGTATGAAGGGTGAGTGGGTGTAAACGCAGTGACTTTTTTTTTTCTGTGTTTTTGAACTCCAAAATGTATTCCTCATTTATACTAAGGCCTCTACAGACCCTGGTAGTGCTATGCTAAGATTTTATCTCCTACAGAGTTGTGCTCCTGGCACTGTTCATTGTCTCTTTCTCTGTATCATTGGATATGGGGCTAGCTAGAGACATCAGATGAGTATTTCTGAAATTTCTGGCTGTGTGTGGTCTTGAATTCTGTAGAGCACTGTCTTTTCTATCCAATTCAGATACAACTGCAAAAGTAACAGGAGAACATTAGTGAGAACGTTAGAAGAATTTTTATTAGGGGACCGAGCCAACTAATTTGAAGTAATTGGAAAAGTTTTGATGTAACATTCACAACATGTATAGCAGCTTGTGATACGGTGCAGGTTTGTTAGTACTGTATACCTTGGGGCCAGAATCAGCTGCTCAGAACTTGTGCTCAGTGTGGCTGTGTACCGAGGTACAGTCAAACAGCAGCTTCTAAACTGTCTGTTCACTTCTCCGAACCTGGGGCTAGAAAGAGACCCCCAACCGCCATATGACCTAAATATCTACCAGATGGAACAAATCCAGAGGGACTTCTTTGCCTTCCTAGGATTAGCCCTAAATCTGTACTTTTTAGTCTCGTATCCTGCCCTGCAGCTGACTTGTCTGTTTTGCAGAAAAGTAAGAGCAGAATATTGCTGGGTACCCGGGCCTTGTTACACCGGGGGTTTCTCTTGCACGCGTGCGACCCTGAGCGCTCCTGCTGGCTGCAGCATCTGGCGTCAGCTGCTTTCTGAGAGAGGCTGCAGGAATTGAGCCTCTGGCATGGAGAGCATGCCTGCGTTTCTCTGCGGCACTGTGTTCCTCAGCCTGTCTGGACACAGTGGTGTTAAATGGGCTTTCTTGGACATACCAGTGCTCTGGTAATGATATGAGGTTGTGACTGTCTGCAAGCTCATGAATACTTGATATGGAAAGAGAGCAGTACTGCAGCCAAGGGGAGAATGGGATTCGCCCAAGATAATTCAGTATTTCCTTGTTGATTTTGACAGTTTTTAGCATAAATGAGTAAAACATTCAAGGACAGAAGCATCAGGTTTTGATAGCAGGTTTTGGAAGACATGGGAAAACTCAATGTATTCAAGCCAGCAGTGGATTTAGCCAGATGCTGATGGTGGATCATTAATCTTCAAGTTCACTTGTGTGCCGTGGTGCTAGAAAATCTCACTGTAGTGGTATAGTTCTCCCTGCTTTTGTGCTCTTGTGTGCCTGATCAAAGGAGTCAGTGCAAACCTGTTACGCTACATCAAGTAGGGGGCTCTGGTGCAGAAAGTGATCCGTAGTTCCTCTGCTCGTTCTGTGACAGAGAATCCTTATCCTTCTGCTTTGAGTATCCGGCAGAACCTGAAGCAGCCGTGCAGGTGCCCTGTGACATCATTGAGGGGCGGGGGGGCAGGGTTTTGTTTATTCTCCAGCAATGGGAAAACCTGGATGCTTTGTAATAGCTCCGTGTGAGAAACCGAGCCCTGTATATAGCTTTTACTCTTTACAAGAGACAGCTGGGATCGGGAATCAGAAATCAGTGTTATGTGCTTGACTTCTTTTTTATGAAGGAAAAAAAAACACAAATGAGTGATACTAGTGTGAATGATTTTACACCTTCGACTTTGATCTGATGTGTACCTGCATTTTTATACTGTTTACAGTGAAATGGGCATTAAAATGGACAGACGAGACTACCTCTAGATTGTACACAGAGTTAAACAGTGTCTTTAAGAATGAGTTCTGAATGTTATCTCCCAGTTGAAAGTGGGCAAATTACAAAATTGTTATGTGTAACAGTGTGCCTCGGCCTGGGAGCCAAGAAAATATCTAGGGCATACTAAATAGAGACCACATAAATGGTACTTTATTTCTGTGTCTCTTTTTTTGTTCTTCTTTTTTTTTGTTTACAATATGCAAACCTATATATACATATTGCCTATACACATACCATGTGATAATGCAAACCTGCCTAACTTTGAGTGTTATGTACAGTTATCTTTGCTACATTTGTTAATTACTATAGTCTTATTTGAGTAACTCTTTCCTCCCTTAATGTTTGCTCTATTGCAGTCACTCTTCCTTTATTTGATCCTGCAGGGGTATATTGCAGCATAATTATTTCCATGGTAACAGGCTGTAATTCCATAAACAGAAGATTGAGTTTGTTATATGATCAGGAAGCAGCTGGAGAGCTATGAAGGCTGATTTTTCAGCAATGCTGAGATCCTCAACCCTTATTGATATATTAATGTAAATCAGCCAAATTTCTTTCTCCCTTTCCAAATCCTCCTTTAAAGAGAAAGACATGCAACACAGTGTTGAAATGGGAGAGTGTATGAACTGAAGTGTTGGGGGGATGCTTGAGAAGTTCAGAATTTTTCCCCATTTTCTTGTTGTTTTAAGAATTGAGGTGACTGGTTTTTTTTAATGTATTCTTGAAAGAGAGGTCTACGTGGCCCTATGATCATTGGTGGGGCAGACCACAGATCTTCAGGTTATTGTGGGATTATGTTATTTTCATTTCCTTCTCATTACCACCTAATTATTCTATATGTATTTTAATGGATTTACAGCAGTTAATGTTTGGAAAAGTGTATTCTGTCCTTTGAACAGTCTCTCAGAAACATTCACAGTAATTTCCTAGGTTTTGTCCTTAGAAAGAAGTGAAATTGTGTGTGGTTTTGTGTTTCTAGTTAAAAAAAACAAACCAACAAACAAACTTGATCTGAGTAAGCTCAAGAAACTAAGAACAGCCTAAAGTTTGCATTCTCATTTTCATCCTGATCAGTGTGCTTCTAGCATGTGTCCTGCAGCTAAGGAAACTCTGGATGGAACCTCATCTACCCTACAGACTATCAAGCTTCTAGTTTAAAGGAGTCATAAAAATCATTTGCTCGGAAAGCCGAGGGTAAAATCTCATGTAAAACACATTGTGCTTAGACCAAAGTATACCAGATATCTAAACTCCAAAAGAACAAAAAGAAACCCCAACCCTACAAACACACCCAGCTTCACAAGCTACAATTTATCTCTGAATGACAAAAGTAGATGAGGCTGATCAGCTTGATGTCAGCAGTGCATGCTCATGCAGCCTGTTTCAAATGCAGGATAAGTTTCAGGAGCCTTTTTCTACTGCAGAGAGAGAAAAGAAAAGGAATGGTTTCTAAAGAGAGAGTTAAAGGGTATTTGTATTACCACAAAGCGTTCCAGCCAGTGAGGAAGGAGAGTCCATTGCTGTTGCAGATCTCTGTAGCTATGGAGATCTATGGTAGGAAGTCCAACCTCAGAGAAACAAGACTGCTCATGGAAATAGCAGACTCTTTCGAGAAGTTTAAGCGGACTTTGAATGCCATTCCATGTTTCTGAGATTATAACTCTGTGTGTCCTGGTCTGAGGTAAAACAGGACCAATTTTGTTCAGTAACTTTACTTCTTAGCTGGGCCTCTTCTAACTACTGTAATTAACAGCATATTGTGCAGATACTGTTCACTCAAGTGATAAGACCTGGTGTTTATAGCTGATGCCCAGCCATGGTATGCAGAGAGGCTCCTGCTTATACTTATTGCTCTAACACCCAAGGCCAGCGAACTTTATTTGCCCCGTTGGAGGGTCGGAAGCGGAAAAGCGTAGAGGGGTCCCATCTGCGGAGAGGAGCAGGCAGAACAGGTGACCCAAAACTGACCAACAGGGTATTCCATCCCATCTGCCTCATGCTCAGTATAAAGCTGAGGGATCAAAGAATCAGCCTCTTTCTCCAATGGCTGGCGTCCAAGGAGGACTCTGTCTGCCTTTGATCCCAATCCTGAACCCAGATCCGGAATCCAGTTCCTGTCTGTCACTGAGTCCAGTCTGGAACTTTCCTAGTGCCAGCTTGTGATGTGATTGTCATCCTGGGAGCTTGATATGGTTTTGTATATATTTCATTATTTTCCTTTTATTTTATTATTAATATTTCATTAAAGTAGTTTAGTTCCTTCTAAACTCATAAGTTTGTCTCTTTCTGAAGAGAGGTAGGCGGGAGCATCTGTCCGTCACCCAGTGGGCAGTTCGGCCCAAACCATGACACAGTGATCTTCTGATTTTCTGAATTTACACTTGACACAGCCTGTGATATTCCCTATGACAGAAAGGCAGTTGGGGTTACTTGGTGCTCTCTCATTTTGCTGGACTAAGCAGGCAGACTGTGGCTAAGTGGCAGCACAGCTTGGAGACTTGACACCCAATCAGGCCTCTAATGGTCCTTGGAGTAAATGATCCCTTGTAAACACTGGAGATGGCTCACAAATGGGAATTGTCAGGGATGCTCTAGCTGCGAAAGCAATGACGAACAAGCTTGGAGGAAGCTGACTCCAGTAGTATTCCATTTGCTCTGATTACTGTTATTTTTAAAGCACTTTTAATTAGGAACGTACATGAAAATGAAGCCAGATATAACCCAAAACTGTCATTAAAAAAAACAAACCACCAAACCCAAACAACAGCTCCCCAAACCCAATCTTTGGTTCTGGTCCTCTGTGCTGATTAGCAGAAGCAATGCAAGGCCCAGTTCTCCTGTGTGTAACTGCGTTTGTTTTAAGCCTGAGTCACAGCGTGGGAGCGTGAGCTGACTGGAGTTGTAGCCTGATTTGGCCTGAGCGTTGCGTGCAGCCGGGATTCCCCCTCCCATGCACCTTCAGGTGCTGCTTTTTCCCTCTCCCAAGGTGGATGGCAGTTCCTGTTTTTTGGTAGCACTCAGCCGTGGCAGCAGTGATGCCGTGCCCACACCAGGGACTTCCTGAGGGTGGCACAAAGGCCAAGAGCAGCCTGTGGTGCCGAACAACCCAACTCATGGTTGCACTCCAGTACTCTGTGTGTATGAGGTTAGTAGTGCTGCTGATAAAGACTAATAATTCTTATGGGTGAGATTTAGGCTCTGTTGCTCTCTAGGGCATGGTTTTATACTTTCATCGCTGTTGCAGAATTGACTGCGTAAATACGAACAAATAGAGAACATGATTTGGTATTATTTTTGATTGTGTGTGTTTGTATATGCTAATTTGTGTTGCTGTTGGTTCAGGCTGTAGTTTTCCAAGAACGTTTTCACTGTGATCCCGTTGTGCTGCAAATTTGGGATACCTGAGTTTGCATTTGTCTGGAGCAAGGAGCAATATCCAGAAACCAGTTTACTGGTCTCAAAGCAGCATAAATACACGTTTAGTGGAATTCCATGGGAGATACTAATTCATGGAGCAGCTACAGATGAAAAGAACTGCAAGAATTAATGTTGCCTTCTTGCCGTGCTACAGAGTTGTTTTAGACAAAATGTGGTAGATTACTACAGCTGATAAGTTGTTGGTCTGAAGAGTAGAGATGGAAAAGACTTGGTAAATTATTCAGTACGTTTTCCTGATAAAGCAGTGTTTGTTTCTAAACCACTTTCATATCTACTGTCCAATCCAGACTAATTTTGACGTCCATTGCTTCCTAATAGTAATTATTTGCAGCCTGCCACAGGCTCTCCAGGAAAAGAAAAGTGCTTTTGTGGTCAAGGCACAAGACTGGGACTCGGGAGATTTAATTTTTATTTCTTGACTCTGCATTAGGCTTTGTGACTGGGCTCTGAAGCTTGCTTCTGAACAGGAAACATGAGGTTTCTTTACCTCTTTCTCACCTAGACTTCAAATTTATTTAGTCAGGACCTGTCACTTCTTTTTAGATTTAGTTGAATTTTTCTGGTTTTGTTTTGGGGTTTTTCTGCTGTTTCCATTTCATTTAGAAATAAAGTGTGTTAACAAAATATCTTATTTTGCAGAAAAAATGTAATACTTGAGAGGTAGCTTAAAGCAGAAATTATTTTATTATAATCACCCCTCAATGGTGGCAATTCTCTGCTTGCGAAGCAGACAACACTGGTTTCCTAAAAATATTAAGGAAAATAATTTTCTGTACTTTCAGCGAGGATCTTGCAACTGGTTCTAGAGTTAAAAAGTGCAAGCCCAGTACTGTTAGCTTAGAAGAGCTGACATTGACCACTATGAACCTGATTCTGCGGGCTGCAAAGGCTTTTTGTATGTCAGGAATTGTGTTTTCACAGCGTCGGATTTTCTCCCCGAGCTGCTTATTTCTCATCTTGCACACTCATTTTTGAATGTTATTCTGTGCTGAGGAATGACCATGTTTTATGATCAGATTGTACAGTAAAGGCCATCTCCAACTTTATGGGAGTGTAGGTTTACGGGAAGATTTGCATGGGAGCCATTTTTTGAAGTAAAATAGAAAGGGTGGTTGGATGTGAAAAGACCTTCTCTTGTTCTAAAGAAAAACTTAAATAAAGGCATATGTGCTCAAGTTGAATTGTTTTAAAATTGCACATGTGGCGGTCTGTCTGTTTAATGCCGAAGCTTAAAATTGCCAGGTTGTTTGATATTGCTGTTATTTTTCAACTTGAACTATGGATGCACATACAGTAGTATACTGTACTGTAGTATACAGTAGTTAGTGCTGAACCAATTTGTTATACTGAGGTTTTCAAAAGAGTTAATACATATACTGTGTATAGCTTTAGAAGAGAGATCCATTGTTTTAAAAGGAAGAAAGAGAACGATTTCTCAAGACAGGTTTCCAAATGAACTATTTTTTTTATGGGGCTGGGTAGTAATGGATAAGTTGTGGTTCTGAGAAATATTAATAACTCTTTGGCACCAAAAAACCTGGAAAGAAGCAAAGATAAAATTTGTCTGCTTACCTGAAAAGGTTTTTTTAAATTCTTTTTCCATCTGGTAAGCCCATCAATGAGCAGAAGTAGCGAAGCTGTCTCAGAACAGTAGAAGTAGTTGGTATCTACCAGTTATACAAATAAATTAACATGAGGCATGTTGTTTACAATGTTTTCTTTAAAGTACTAAATAAAGGGGAATAACTAGGTTATCCAGATTCCTCCCAGGAAAGAGAACATGGACCACTTTGAAAACAAAAGCTACATTGGTAATGTGGGATCAGTACTCCTGGGAAATCATTCCATACTGCTCAAGATACTTTAGCATGAAATGCAGAAGGTGAAAACCTTGTGGGCAAATAGTGATAAGGCCAGTCAGTTCTCAGCAGACAGTGTTCAAATGCTGCATCCAAAAAATATACCATAAATGTTTTGCTGACAGGAACACAGAAATGCACAGAATAGGAACAACAATAAAATACATTCACATTAATAACCTGAGACATAATTTGATAGACTGTGAAAGAGCAAATGCTGTTGAGAGTTATTGAAGGAAAACATTATTAGCTTAAATTTCCACCCCCCCTCTTTAAGTCAGTACCATTAGGCCAACATTGGGAATTCGTATAAATCACATTTTCAAATTTGATATAGAATATTAGCTTTCCTTGAGAGATCTGATATGTTAGTTGCCTTCAATTCAGATTGTCAACACCTGCGAGTGTGGGTTGACACGGGCGCTGCCTGCTGTCAACAGCCCCGCTTCATTCCCTCCTGCAGTTTTCTCTCTTCAGTCTGGGATGTCAAAACCACTTTATTGATTGCACATCGGGAAACTTAATCTGGTTAAATGGATACTGTCCGACTGCAGAACAACAGGTAGTTGAAGGTGAGAGTAGCTAAGCGGATGCTAGTAGAGAAAGACGTAGAAAGACAGGAAGCAAAGCTATTCAAATAGGACCTGGTTTCTTTTCACTCGTATGGGAGCATCACAGAAAAACTACCTAGGAAGATGGTAAACTGTCCATTTCTTCACAGTTTCAAATGAGACAGGATACCTTTTAGAAACTATGTGGCCACACGCAATTTACTAACCTCAATATTTGGGTAAGAGGGTGAAATCTACTGGACTGTAATACACAGGAAGCGAGACGAGCTGCCGAGCCTTTGTGGCCTTTTAGTCTGCGTTCTTTAAAATAAATCCATTGTCCAGCTTGGCAATGGTCTTTGTGATGGAATTTCCTTTTGTGAATAACAGTTTCAACAGATTTGCAAGAAATAAAACATAAAAATGGATGCATGAGGTGTTTCTACCAATTCCTTATTATGAACCTCTAAAATGCATAAAATATCTGTGTTATACATTTAAAATCAGAAAGAAAAGATGAAACCACGTGAAGTCAGGTAGTGTATGTGACTGAAAATGTATTCAGATAGGATCTAGTCTAGTAACCTTGGACGTGAAAGTTCACCAAAAGTAGTCTATTTTGTAAGATGACAAGAGCACACAGGCTTTTTTAGTGTTTTTAAAATCACTCTGGCAACACAGTAACTGTAGATTTTTGCATGGTGTCTTTCATGAAAACTGAACCAGAAACTTAATCCCTTTCAACTGCCTACCTGAACAGAAAAGCTTCTGCAGTGTTGAGTGGTGTGCTCGGAGTACGCAGGCTTTCTGAAACTCCTCCTTCACGCAGTGGGAGCAGGAAAGTCCTGGATTTTTTGCAGGGCTTCCCCTGAAGTCTCCATACGCTTGACACTTGATGCATTGCTAGTTCCATAATGTCATTGGCTGCAGTTGCCACTCCATCTCTTTTTCCATCCTCTTCGTTCATCCCTTGCTGAGTAAAGCAAGAAAATATAAAAATTGAAAAGGGATCAGAATACCTACATTCTGGGACATGCATGTCAGAATTAATAATTCCTTATTTTTGTGGGACAGTAAGTCTTTAAAGATTGTGTGATCTGGAGTGTACAAACCCTTTTTTTCCCCAGCATGGTAGATGGATGAAATCTGAAGATTTCATCCAACTTCTTAGTAATGTTTTATTGTGAATTGTGAATTGTAAGCATAATGTTTCTAAATGGCAGATTTCCCATCTTTTCACCTATCTTTACCTAAGAATTTGACCCAGTATTTATTTTTTTTTTTTCTTGGTGGCTCTTGCAGGTAATGGCAAACACGTGCAGTGGCTACGTGGGAAGGACGGTGAGGTCTGGGTCTGGGTGATGGGAGAAGCCCCAGGTGACAAGCCATATGAACAGATATCAGAGGAGCTAATAGCAGAGCGAGCCAGGCAGCAAGCGCAGAAGGAGGCAGAAGAACTATGGTGAGGATTTAAGAATCTGAATTCAGGGTCCACTTGACATAATGGGAGACATGGCCTTGTAGAAAGGTGGCAGGTAATGGTGGGTAAAATTGGTAAGTATGTTTTGTGAACATTTGCTTTCACTTGTTTTGGTTATTTTTCAGCACATGAAAAATGTAATTTTATTGTTATTGAGTACTGAAAACCAAAAACCCTCTCTCACAAAAAAAGTGAAGCAAACATTTTTCTTCGGGGGAATTTTGCTAAACCATTGACCAGTTTTTAAATAAATAAAACCGAAACAATCTGTTTTTGAGATGATTGAATTAGAAGCATTTGTTGTATCACACGTATATATGCCCACAATGGAGATTTGGTGCATAAAATCCTTTTTGAAATTGGTTTTATTTGCATATTGCTTGTATTAATTCTTATCCCAGCAGTTCAGAAACTGATTATACAAGTCCCATGCTGGTGTTTCCAGCAGGGCCTCTTCCAGCTTTGGGAGAGATTCAAAAGTGTTTTGATGCTTGGTATTGTTGGGAAGTAGGCCACCTGCCTCCTGCACTTCCTTTTGTAGTGCAGTGCTGAAAAGTGGCAGTTTAAATATCAGATTATTCTACGTTACTCCTTTTCATATGAGATTCTTCTTGGTTATAGTGATTGCATATTTAAGCAGGGATTAAAAGCTTCAACCTGCACTCTGCGTTCCTTTTAAGTTGTCAGTACTGGTAAACAAGCTAGTGTGAGAATTAGGCGGATATTTGCATTGATATTTGAGAGACAATAAATTCCCAGTCGTGCTTTGCTAGACTGACAGAAAAATCTATTTTTTCAGCCAGGGAAGGAAAAATATAGGGTATGTCTCAAAGACATCCAAGAAGTACTTCCCTAATTTAGAAGGTGCTATTTGATTAGTCATTTATCAAAAATTGAAAATGTCTGCTTTCTGGATAGTTTCCTCAAACCTGATTTGTAGTAGGTCTCTTGTGAAATAAATGTTAATTCTTTCCTTGTATATTTCCATGAAGTCTTATGCTAATTGTTTGTTGCAATCAGAGAGCAAGTATTGATACTCAATTTAAAAAAATAATCAGTGTCTTAAATTATTTTTATTTTCAAATTTTTTTCTAAAGGAGACAAAAGGAGGCTGAAATTACAAAGAAATTCCGGGATGCTATGGCTCAAGAAAAAGCCAGAATAGTGGCAGAAAAATGGAAGATAGAAATAGAAGATCGGAAAGCTGCCAAATTGGAGGAGGAAAAAATTCAGGAGGAACTGAAGGTTTGCATAGAATAATTTAGCTTTTTAAATAGTGTTTTTATATAGCTTCAAAGTTCTTGTCACCTTCAGTGCATGTTTATTAATAAGCTTTAAAACCCAGAGTTGTAATTTTTCATCCTGGAATATACAAATAGCTACATGGTGTTCACCAGAACAGCTGGGTGAGTGATGTGAAAAAATTACATATCTCATTCAAAAGTGTCAGGACAATCAAACTGGTTATTCAGCTCACACATTAACAGAATTGTTCAGTCAGCTGCGCCGAGTGAATCATACTGGGGGAAAAACTGTACAATTGTGAAATGTCTCATTTTAAGTTAGTTTGCTTGAACATATTTTGTGTATTTTGGATGAGTTGTTCGCATATTTAACTTGAAAACTCTGTCACTACTTTCTTTAAGATAATGAGGGGTGGATCCTTCTCCTACTCAACAGATGGGAAAAGTCCAGTTGGCTTTGCTGGGAGAAGTTTATTTGCCTGATGTTTATTGACTTCATAGGAAATTATCTATGAGCTCAGTTATAGTATTTTAATGTTTGTTTGAAATAATGTTTTTTCACATTTTCTTGTTGAAAATAACAATTTGAAAACTAAGCAGGAAAAGAAGACCTCTGTCTACCCTTCTCATGTTACTTTATAAAGCCAAAAACAGGAAAAGACCTCTGTCTACTCTTCTCATGTTACTTTATAAAGCCAAAAGCTTGTTTAAAAATGGGGAAACAAAATATAATTGGTTTAGTGTGCAGAGAAATTATCAGTCTTCTGAGTCTGGGGTGTGCATTCTGGGACTGTAGCAAAATATGACTTCTGCAAGATCCGCATCCAGTAACTTCCATCTACATCTTCCTCTCCCCTGCTGACAGCTTGATATGTCATTTTTCCCTTCCTGGAATGGTGATTAAAAGTGTGGAAAGCACAGATAGACTACCCCCTTGTCCCTCTGTGATGGGAGGAATGCTGAAAATCTCAGTGTTAAATTTATGCCGTTTGGTTACAAGCTCGAGTCAGCAAGTTACTTGTCATTCCATAAACAGTGGGACTGGGATTTCGGGGCGGTTATGTAGCACAAAGCAAGGGCAGTTCCTGTTGCCTCCTCTGCATAAAGTTGCTGATTTACCTTCACACAACTAATTTGAATTCATAGGAGAGAACAGGGCCTTTGAAATTTGATGTCGATGAGTGATGAAACTATACCTTTCAAGTACACTTGTTAATGTATGAATAATGAGCAGAGCAACTAATTAAACACTGCTTTTCAGAAAGCAAAGCCCTCTTGAAGAAAGACCGATACAGGCTTGTTCGCTTACATCTCTGTGGTTGATTTCCAGTGCCCTTGATGGGGTAAATGTCCACAAGCTCACTATTATTCTTCTGTTTCAAATAGACTTTTTCAAAAAGCAGAGTGAGCAACTTGTGAGACTTTTAGTGGCAAGCAGTTATCATTTTCTGTTAAGGAAAACTAGTCTTTCAGTTGTGGATACAATTTAAAAGGAATGGCACCAAATTATGCTTATTTTCCTGTTGATGGAAAGGTAACGTCACAGTGATGGGTGTTCCCACTGTTTCTCGGGAAGTGAGCAGGTGTCCTCCATCTAACCGTGTGCCTGGTAGGAGCAAGAATTGCACTGCTGTCAGTGCGATGAGAATTTGGTTCAGTGTCTACTTTAAATTTCAGATGCTAACCTTTGGCCGGTATTTCTTTAGCCCTATTCATAAAGTTGCCAACATCTTTAGTTTATCAAAGAAGCAGAAACCCTTTTTTTCCCCTATGGTTTCCTTCAAATCATTAAAAATCCATTAAACATTTGAAGAGAATATTTGCAAAAAAATTTAAACAAATGGAGCAAAATTTCTAAGACAAGACTCGGCAGAAATGAACTCCTTGGCTTCAAAAATGAGTTTGGAAACCCGATATTATGCAGTGGTTAGTTTTTAAACACCCCTTTATTGAGTGTGCTCCTGGCATTTGCTGTATTAATGCAACATAGTCTAATTACACTTCCAGCCGTGGGTCTTCAATTAGGTCTATAATTTGAGATCTGTTAGGAGGGACTTGGACTAACATAGGGTTCCAACAGCAGAGATCCAAATGATTGATCCCTGGTACTACGACACCACACCTTTGCTACTCAGAAAAGCAGCTTACCTATTACTTTGTTTTGAAAGAGCAGATCACGTACATAGTGCTGTAGAACTGCTGAAAAACAGTCAAGGCATTTCAAAGACAAGTAGGTCTTACAGGCTAATGTGGGGGAGTTGTTAACTTCTGTGTCCACTGGCTTATTTAAGCCCACTTGGCTTTCCTTCTCCTTCCCATTTTACTTCTTTTATAGCTACTCATGTGCAGCGGAAGAAGTACATGAAATATTTACAAGCTGAATGAGTGGAAAGATACCTAGACAAGAAAACAGGAAAGTTATGTTTCTGGCATCTGCCTCCAAGTACAAAAAGTGAATAGAACTAAGGTGTTGGGAAAAAGATGAATTAATGAACCTACTCATGTATGACTACAATCATTGAAATCACAAGGAAATGTACCTTTCATGAATGATTCAAGGTGTGGAATGAGATGCAGATCAGTTATCAAGCCCACTTTAACAGGTTTAAAATATTTAATGCATTGGTAATCATGCTTCTGCGATGATGACCAGACTGTGTTTAAAGTGGTCTCCAAACTGGGGTATGAAAAGTTCAGTCTCTACTAATTCTTTATCCTCTTGAAGCATTTTGACTTGGGAGATTGAAACTCTGTGCTTTCTGCTGATGTGTTTAATTTCTAACCACACTGTATCACAAACACTCCTTTTTAAAACGCTTTTATTCTTCTTGACCTATCATGGGACTTTAGGGCTGTCTGCGCTAGATAAATGATATCTCACATATCAAAGTGAACAATGATCCCTGTTTCCTTTCCAACACTATTAGAAAAGTATTGCTTTCCTCAGTGTGTCTTAAGCAGAAACACCTTTAATTTACGATGCTAGAATGTAAATGTTGACTGCTCTATTTTTGCAGTTTAGGGACAGCTATTCTTTTATGCACCTATTGCAAAGGACAAATAAGAGAGCCAATTACTATCATTAATCTTTTTGCTAATTCACAAAGGCTGTGAGATCATAGGCATAATTTCCTACTGTTATCAGTTGCTGTCATTAAGAGTCTTGAACAATGTGCAGAGCTAGGGCAAATGAAAGGTATGAGTGTCGGGCAGCCAGGGTATCCTTCAGCTACACTTAGAAATAACAGAGAGAGACTCCCTCAGCTTAGTCTTGATGTGCTCTACATAAAGCAAGAGAATGTTAATAGTACAGTACTATCTGTATGACAGCATCAGATATCTGCCAAATTTAATAATATAAGCACAGCTGACAGTAAAGCTAAATTGCTTCCTAAAAATTCTTTGGAAGATGAAATGTTTGTTAACCAAAAGCTGCATATAAACATTTATGTGCATTGTTTTTCTTTATCAAAAAATATTTCGTAGGAGCTTTAATGAGGGTGGCACTAAAGGAGAAATAATCCTTATTCTCTTGATAGGCAACAAGACAGTAACAGTGCATTATAATTTCCTTCCACAATTTTTTTCTTTTGGGTGCAAGTTGATTACCTTTAATTCCAGTTGGGATTGTGGTGAGGAAAGTGAGCTTTTTTGAGGTGTAAATTCTATGTTTCTATGTCCTGGCTGTTTCCGTTCTCATCAAAGACAACAGGTTTAGAATTGATCTTCAGAGAAGAACAGAATAATTAGTGCTTTAGTTCAGGAAATCTCCAATAAAAGCAACTCATGCTTAATAGAAAGAACACGCTTCAGTCCGTTGACTTAGATGGGCTTTCAGCACATCTGAGTGCTTTACTCTGCCCAAAAGTGCTGTGGACCTGATTCTTCAGACAATTGCTGCCAGGTGTAGGGTTTAGGAATACAGTAAAACGTCACCATCACCACTTACAGTACTGTGGGCTTCTTATGATATAACAGTGAGCATCCTGTGCTGATGGCAAAACCCCTCTTGTCTCCAAGTAGACACCAAGCACTTGAGTGGGCCTGTTATCTTTAAGTGCAGATAAGCTATAAGTTCAACTCTGTGCTTCGCTGTGCCAAGAAAACACTGAACTCTTTCTGAAGGACAGCATATATAGAATCCAGCTTCTTGATGGGGTTGGACACCCAGTTCATTCTGAAAATGCCTCAGCTGGGTCCATTCAATCACAATTACAATAATTCGGTAATACTTCATTTTTTTTCTCTTGTGTGACCTCAGTTCAGAAATTCTTCTTTTTCTATGCAGTTGTCTCTTCAACAATGTTAGAAGTGAGCCAGCTGTTAGTTTCTGCCGGGAATCCGGTCTTCAGGGCTTTCTATGCTACCTGTGAGGAACTGTGATATAATTTTAAAGAAAAATCTTTTCTCCAGTGACATCAGTAATGATTGTGCTGCTGGATTGCTAGGACAAACTAGCAAAGCTCTCCTATTTTCCATGGGTATAAATGGGAAAATCTGAGCCACTAATAAGGACAGTTTACATATGAGGATTCAAGCTGTGAAGAGTCCCTAAGATCCAGAGACAAACTCTTAGTAGATTGTCACTGGATCTCTATGGCAAGTTTCTCCAGCAGAGTCTGGTGTGCAATAAATCTCAGATCTCTTCCAGTCAGGAATAGTCCTTTGCTTTGCTTTCTGTCCCATCTAAAAGAGGGTCTTTGCGAACCAGAGTATGTTGTTACCTCCCTATATGAGCCATGTGTGAGTAGCATGTCCTGGGGCATATCCGTGATGGAAACGTTAACTTCCTCTATGTAAAGCATGACTGCATTTCGTATATTTGTCTCCATGCAAATACATGCACAGTGAAGTGATGCAAACCCTGTGTTCCTTTTGCGACACCAGTAGTAGAGAAGAAAATAATGTGTCTCTGCAAACACTTTCGTTTCCGAGGCAAGTGAGAGAATTCTCTCAGATAAAGGTTGGGAAGGAGTTGGATGTATTTCTGCTGATACTCGCTCACAGCTCTGTTGGAAACTGTCAGGTGAGTTTGTGGAGAACGCTGATCTCTGAATTCAGCCTGCTGTGTCAGCCTTGCCGAGAACAGGCTGTCCTGGAGCCGGGGACCCCGGGATTTCCGGATTCCCTTCTTTGTAGCAGGGAGTCCTGAGGGTTCAGATCTGAGGCAGACTGTGCTCTGAGCTCTGCAGCAGGTAGCCTGAATGTCTGCCCTGGCTCAGGGGTGATTGCTGAGGGGTGTCAGGAGATTCACAGCAGCTGTAATGCTGCAGCTCTTGGGGCTGCCAGAGACGCTTCCTGCCAGCCTGAAGCATTGAGGCAATCCCAGGCATCCCGTGCTTCAGAGAGGACTGTTGTAACAAATACGTCTTGTAGGTTTTGCCCTGAGCAGGATGGCAGTCATTCAGCTGCCCTGCATCCCCTAAGACTCTGCAGAGAGGCCCCAGGAGCCGTGGCAGTCAGAAGCTCAGTTTTCCATTGTAAAAAAATAAATTGCTGTATTTTGGCTTTTCCTCGATGCATCCTTTTAAATCTTTCTGCAGCAAAAATAAATACTGACCCAGTCTCTCTCATCTGCATTGGACTGAAACATTAGAAGCTAACCATCACTAATATTAAATATTATTTAGAGCTGGCTGTAGTAAAACTATCAAAGACTGTCAGGCACGAATTTACAGTAACAAGTTTGTGGTAAATGCTCAACTGCCAGAGGCTGGATAAGATCATTTAGCATGTTCAAATTCCCCAGTGGAGTTAAAGCTGGAGAGGATTACTGCTGCCTATAGAATTGCCAGTGCGATTTGTCGCAGCAGGTGAGTATTTCTTGGCAATTTGCAACTATGTACTGAATTGCCACCTTCCTAATTATTCTGGAAGAGCTGAAAGGGTCACGGCACACAGTACAGCCTCTCTCAACTGTCAGGCAGAAGGTGATGTTTGTAGGTTATTACAGCTCTTCACTCTCAGCTCTGATGTGCAGGATTGGGTTCACAGGGAGGAGCAGATAAACTGGTTGCTGTATTCTTCCAGTGGAGTAAATGCGAAAAGTTCAAGTGTTGGTCACTTTAAATACGAACATACATTTTACTTGTACTTGACAAAAGGATGACTTTTCTTCCCTGTGTCATACTACCAAGGGTTATTTCTCCTCATACACCTTTAAGGAGTTGCACAATATACTTGCACATGCATTTATGTGCTAATTTGGATAAAAAGAATTTAAAATTTTGCTTCTTTTAGAAAGGAAAATGATATGAAAAAGCTTTGTGAATTCAGAATCAAGTGCCAACATTGAGGTTGTTGTTGTTGTTCCTTCTTTGACTTAACTCTCCTTCCCAATTTGAAAAAAAAAAAAAAAAAAAGGTAGAATTTTCTTCGTAGGCATTACTGCTTTCCATTGAGAACTCAAACTCTACCTGAGTTCTGATTTGTTGTTTTTCTGTTTTGTTCTTTTTAGACACTTTCATCTTTTTACTACAAATGCTTCAGCAATAGCTACATTAAAAAACCCAAACTTGTGACAAAACTCTTGTGTGATTCAGGGAAACTGCTGTGAGATTGATTTTTTTTTTTTTTTTTTCTTTCTTTCTTTCTTTTTTTTTTTTTTCTCTTCCCATATTAAGTTTACTTTGTGGTTTGAGATATTGAATAGAAAACATTTTGATAACCCAGGATTACCCCTGTGTCTGTCCATCTTCCTGAAAAGATAGCCTAGATGTATTGGATTTTTTTAGGTAGTAAAGCTAAGTGAATAAATATTCTCCTTAGAAGAATAAAGAATAGCTGATTGCATACTTTTTCCAAGAAGAGAATAAAGCCATTTACTAGCAACTGAAACACAGAATCCCTAACTCTATGGGGTATGTAAAAAGATAATTTATATTTTATTTTTTTTTTTTTCATTCTGAAGAAGCCGCTGGGCTTTGAACTCAGTGTTTCCTAAAAGCATTGACTTTTCAAAAATAATGAACTGTCCGCTCCACTAATCTTTTTAGGACTCAGGAGAGAACAATGGGAGGATGATGTTAAAAATAATCAAAGATACTAGCATTAAACTATAAAAAAAATTGACTGAAGGACAATACTAGTCTTTTCTTTCTCAGAAGTAATAAGAGCAACCTAATTTATTGCTCATCATGCGTGTTATGGAACTATTACTCTCTACACAGGTACATCACTATTAATACCCAATATTTCAGGTCTTTTGATTTGTTGTATTATCAAAAAGACAGATCCTCTGCTGGTGTAAAGTGGTGGAGCTCAGCTGTGCTAAATGGAGAAATGTTGATTTATGTTACTTAGGGAAATGGAAAAGTGGGTGAATTCTTTCAAAGGGTGGAGATTTGCAGTTGTTCCCTTTTCCCACTCCAAAGACGGTGTTGCTTGTCACTGCTAAATTGCTTACTTCTTTTCAGTCTTTTTGAATTGTCAATGGATGAGAGCACTCAGAGCCGTGTCAGTTGGCTGACTATTCCTAAGCAAACCATCCCTGTGAAACTTGAGACACCTGTCCTTGTTTATTCACACGTGGATTTACACTGTTATTCCAATATTCATGCAAATATAATGTGTCATTCTTCCTTAAACATGCTGTTGTGATCCATGACCAGAACAACAAACAGTCCGGACTCCTCCTGATGCTTCTGGCCCTCACGGAGCTTCTAGAGCATGCAAACAGCAGTGTTGTTTGCTTTGGAAAGCTGTCTTCTGAAAAGAATTAGAGTTAATTCCAGATTTCTGGTTAACAAGAGATAACTTTGGCAGAGCTAGAGAGAACTGGGGGCGGGGGGGGGGGAGGAGGAGAGAAAAATAAGCCTTTCCTTCCCTATGGTGGACAAAAGTTTTTCTCTCTTTCTCAGACAGACGTTCCAGATACCCGTTTCACCATTGGGAAAACGTGTATGAGCCCCTCTTCGGGGCATTGTTTGGACATTCATATTACTATATTTGGGCTGCTTTTGGTATTTGTGCCCTGGCAGGTGTTACGACAGGACAGACAACCTTCAAATGAATACTTTTCCAATGTATCATAAAACACAAACTATTTACTGTAGGGAAGCGTTAATCAATTAATATTTACTTATACTAAATTAATATGGCTTTTGGATAGTTCAACCCCTTTCAGCCTAAAAAGAGGCTGAATTATAACAAATATTTATACATAGTGTGAATTTTCATGTAAGTAGCATCTTCAATCACTGAACAGGAAGAGCCTACATAAAAAAATTAGATATGCAAGTTACTTTTTGCAGGATTATGGGAAACAACATGAAAGCTCAGTTTTGCATCTCCTGAACCTACATACTGAGTTCAGAGAATAATACTTCTGACCTTTAACAAACAAAAGTTATTTAAGGAAGACAGAAGGATCTCCCCAAACCTCCTAATGTAAAAAGCAGAGTTTCACCAGATTTTATTCAACTCGATGTCAGTTGCTTCACAATCCATTTCGGGCTTCCCTTATTTATAGCTTAGTTTAGGTAACTAGGTTAGTAATTCAGGGTGATTTTACTCAGTGACTTATAACAAAATTCTTATCCATAAGTTTGCTATTCAAAAGCATATAGTGTTGGTTCCATTATAAAATCAAATAAAAAAACTGTTCTTATTATTGAAATAATATGAATTAGGAATATGAATAACATTTCATGAAGTTCAGTTTTGGTTTTGGGAGGTGGGGTGTCAATTGAACAATGAATTAAATCATCTTCTTTGCTACCTAAGGGAATTGGGAAAACTTATTAGAAAACAGATACAGATTGCTATTTCTGCAGTAATCAAGCTGCTGTGTTATTGACAGTATGAAGAAGGCCAGATGCAGAGGCAGTCTTCATCACATTTCCATCTCCTTTAAGGTCTTCTTGCAAGGGAACTTTTTTGTATGTTCCGTTTAACTACATTTTGCAAAGCGACTGCTGTGTGCTGAAGGATCTGGCTCATCTTCCAGAATGTAATGAACTTGGTATTTGGAAAACGTTATTCTCTGCGTTGGTTATGACGACACGTGGTGACAGTTGCTAAACTAAGAACACCAGGAAATCAGTTACTGAATTCTACAGATTCTGTAGATGATGAGTATACTGCTTGAGTGACAGTTATGTCTCCAATGGGAATACACGTGGACTTAAAATGAGCACTGCTTATGGATTGTAGGATTGGTACCATGTGATAAAACATGTTTTCCATACAGATTTCAGGTCTTAGATACTTACATTTTCTTTACTCCTGTGATACCTGTGCATCTCAAAACATACCTCAGAAATTCCTAAGAGGTAGGAAACTTCTATTAGCAGGTTGTGATAGGTGAGAAACCCAAAGTTTGAAGAGACAGTAATTTGTCCAAGGTAACGTAGCTACTCCGTGGGAGGAAGCAACTGAAGCAGTGTCCTAACTTTTGGCACATTCTTCCTCTTTGGTCACCTCTGTTTTACTTCATTTTGCCTAGAAAAGAGAAGAAGAGGAAAGACAAAAGGGTGAAGAGCAAATAAGGCAGCAGGAAGAAATCCGAGCAAAAGAGTTGTATCTGAGCCTCAAGCAAGCTCAGCAGCATAGTCAACACAGTGACGACGATCAGGAGTGGGAAGAACAGTGTGAGTAAAATTACCTTCATGGGATTAATGTATTTCCACAAGCAAATAAAAGGAGACTCGTAGAATGGAAAAAGGTGTTGCCAAAAATGTCCTCTACCTAGAGTAATGCAAAATCCTGTATTATTTTGCAGGAAGTTGCCAGTTTGACAAACAGAAGTTACTGTGAGTTTACCAATTTCACATTTCTTTCTGAATAAGAATCTGTGTCAATGCCTTACAGAAATTTTTTCATGTACAGTGACTGGAGAACATTAATTTTTGTCTAATGTAATTAACAGTTTTGGCTTAGTCATAATAATCCTGGACGCAGTTATTTCAACCACTTGTCCTCAACTATTTCTGAAGAGGTAAAATCTGTCTTCATCTGTATTTTAATTACTGCCATATGGTGATGGGGTCAAGCTATGACATCAGCACTGTAACTCACTTCATTTTAAAAGATTACAGTAATCATACAGATATGATTACTCTGCAGAAAAAGGAAATGTAATGATTAGAAAGTTTTAGCTCTTGTGGGGTTATTGTATTAATTATATGTAACGCAAAGGTTAGTCAACTACTACTGAAAATGGAGTTTTAGGGAACTGATCGTCAGTGTATGTGTTGCATGAAATACCTCATGAAGCAGGAAAAAAATATTGCTGTAGTGTTACTTATTTCCTGACAGAAGTAAAAGAAATGTTTCAAAATATGCAATGAGTTTATTTTATGGTTTTAGTCATCAGTTCAGGAGTTCCTGAAGACTAATTGCTGAAGTCCTGTTACCTGGGATTGATGTGATAGTGCATCATTCTGTACAACATGAATTAAATCTAGATAAGATACACTGGTGCAATTTCCAAGCTCATAGCTGGCTACACTCATTTTTGATCAATAAAACCTCTGTATATTACACTGTCAATAAAGAGAAGGTAATTATTTCCTGAAGGATTATCTAAATCCAGGTGCACATGTTTATTTGGAAAGGAAAACCAGCTTTTTGTATTTTGGGTGTTTAAGAGCAGAATGAGTTGGGGAAAAAATAGCCCTTTAGTTTTGTAGAAAATGAGGCATGGTCAATTAGCATCAGCTGGCAACCGAGCATAGAGGATGGTGTTATGTACTTTAGCATTTCTTTGGTGGTAGATAAGGAAAGAAAATTCATTGGCAAACACTTTATTAAAAAAAAAAATCCAGCTTATCTTTACACTGAAATTGTCAATAAAACAAAATAGTAGAAACTGCTAAAACCAGCTATCATTTTCTTACTGTTGCATTGAAGAAGTAACTGAGGTTTTAAATTTTTGTCTCAGTTTTCTCAAGGTATGCTGGTTGTACAGGGACAGGTATCAGAAACACAACAGACGCGTTCTGCGAGAAGGCAGAGAGGAAAGGAACAAGCTATGAAAGGTTTTGAACATGATTTCTGTAATGGCATTCTTGGTCTGTCAAAACACTTTTGACTGCATCACGTGCTGATGGATTTAATCTACCACCAATATTTTTTCTTGTGTAACCTTTGGAGTACTCTGTGTGCTCTGAAGGAATTCTGCCACCTTCAGCCCGTGTGCCTCAATCCCCATAGACCTGTCTGCTTGTGGTCAGAAGGGCGACCGACTGCAGCTCACGTCATTTCAAGCTATCTAGCCTGGTCATCAATAATAGTGCTGCTGTGGGAAAATAAATGCTCAGCACCTTCTAGCTGGCGGCACCACAGTTGGGTTTTGCAGCCTACTATAAATTCTGTGCTGCCAGAGTTTATGCTGTTATCAGTAATTGATTTAGCATTAAACTAACTGCAGACTAATGAGTGGAGTGTATCACATCCTTGTTTATCCTCTTATGCTTATCTCAGTGTCTCAATTTATCCCAGTTGGTTTGAGGGCTTAGAACTGTGTTCCATTAGCAAATGGGTGTGACGACTTAAGATATGAAGATGCAGTGTTTAGTGCCTTATCCGAAACCAGTTCCTGGCTGGTTTAAACTATGCCATCAGACTTTGCACTGAGATTCCTAAGGAATGATAACACCAGAACCACCAGCAGACAGGCAATAACAAATATTTGGAAGTGGGAACATCTGAAATTGCTATGGAATTAACTAGTACCTCAGGTTAATCGGATTTTTCGCTTTTGATTTTAGTTTCAGGTTGGTTTTTTTTTCCTTTTTATGGTAATACTTTTGTTTTGTCTTCAAGTATTCTTTTGGGACACTGAGAGGAAATTCAGTCAAGTTAGGCAAAGCTATCCACTTGTCATCTCTTCTAAGCAATAAATAAATGCATGAATGCATAAGAGAATTACAAGCAGATGTAATATTAACATCTTTTGTCTCTACACACCTGCAAGGGAAACCATATTGCTCATCAGGAACAAGGCCAGGCTCTTTTGTGTCTTACCTCCTTGAAGTCAGCCCTTCACATTCAGCCGTGCTGGGGGGTCAGTACTGAAGAGGAACAGCAGCGCTAGAGCAGCTATTGTGGAGAGCAATTGTAGCAATGATATTGATGACACTACTAATTTATTTAGTAGATGGAATTTAGAATGTGATGAGGATTCATCTCTCCTCATCACATTATCCCTCAGCTGTTTATTGCCAAGGCAATAAGTGAAGTGTTGCTAATATTAGTTTCTGTTGTTCGGTTCAGTTTGCTTCTGCTGTTTGCTTGATTGTGCCAAATAACAATAAAAGCCCATAGAGCTGCTATGTTAATTGAAATACATAATTTTAGTGCTTTTTAATATACTAAATAG
This sequence comes from Charadrius vociferus, assembly GCF_000708025.1. NCBI lineage: Eukaryota > Metazoa > Chordata > Aves > Charadriiformes > Charadriidae > Charadrius > Charadrius vociferus. Next base: position 53,763 of record NW_009647064.1, read on the forward strand.
CAAATGTAGAATAGCTTGAGAAATCAGTACTAAAAGGAAAAAAAATGATGTCGTTAGAGCAATTGTAACTTTGATTTCATATAGATATATGTTGGGATATATTAGAGGGCAGTTGTGAGTTAATATGCGGAGCCAGTATATTGTTTGGCAAATGAGAAGACGAATAGTGGAAAAGACTGATTCAAAGTGTCCACTGTTCAAAGCTCTTATTGTTTGAAACTGAGAACTAGGGCTAAGCTTGGATAGAGGAGTCTATATATTCTGATTAGTTTTGGACCTTTCTACGGGCTGTTCCATTTTGTAGGTTTCTAGCGTATTCAATAAACAATACCCTATATCAGTCTCTAAGTGTGACCTCTCTCTGTGAAAGCAGAGAAGGAATCTGCAAAGCATAATAGGAAAAACTGTAGCATAAAAATTAATCTGATTGAATATTGCAAAAAGCATTCTGTTAGTGCAGTTGCAAACCTCTGCAAACTGCATCAAGCAATGACGTGCTCAGATACCATCTGACCAGCTGTGCTCATCTCCAGACAAAAATTATTCCAGTAAAAATGTAAATAGAGTTGAGTGACTTGATCTATTCGTATGCCTTACCCTAAGCACCCACCTTTGGTCTATGTTGGAAGCAGGATACCGGGCTGACTCATTATAGATTCTTTTATATTGTTATATTTTTATGTTCTTCTACAAACTATGTCTATGAATTTGTTTTCGTCTGAATTTTAAAGGAATTTATGTTTGTTTTATATTTATCTTCTCCAGAAATTCAAGTGAGTGAGTTTACTGGCAGGAGCATTTGATAAAATGCTGAATTTTAAAGTGAGTAGTCCCCAGTTCAGCTATGTATCAACTAAGCAAGTGCTCAACCTTAAGTATGTGCTCAGAGTGCATTGTTGAATAGGGATGGGATTATTCACATGCTTTCAGAAAAGAAGATTGCTGAACTGGAGCCATATTGCAGAGTATTTGTGGGAAGTTATTTTCCAATTAGGAAACGGAAAAACACTGTGTGATTTGTATGTGCACTCAGAAAATTTGAAGATTGAATTTTATCTATTAAGTAGTCATTTCAAATTGCTCATAAACAAACTTCCAAGAATTATTAACAAGGGTAAAGCTGAAACAAAATAATTGAAAAATGAGGATGCATATTCATGGCACACGCTTTTTTTTCTGCTTTCACATAGCTCTGACTGTAACTCGCAGCTCTTCAAAAGCACAAAATAGATTATACAAAAGGAAGACTTCCTAGTCTTTCACAGATTATGTGGTCACTTTCAGCTGTAGTACAGCATGAGTTAATCCTCATCTGTGACAAAAGATTTAGTATAGAACTTTGCCGGGACCGCTAATAGGGATTTCCCAATCCTAAGTGAAAATATAAACGACAGTCTTGTGTTTTCACTGAAAAGACAACTTAGGTTAGTGTGGAGGAATAACAGATTCTTGTAAACTGTTCAAGGCAAACAAGGCAAACTCAAATTGAGACCTATAGGATCATAAGAGCTACTGCATACACAAGCTTTGCGGTTTCTTCTTTGTTGTTAGAGTATGTTCACGCTGCAGGTCATGTAGACATGTCCAAGCTGGCTTTAAACTATTTATTTCTAGTAATGATAACCATGTAATCATGACATCACAGGCTTCAGTCGGGATATTTTTACCAGTTTTCCAGGAGGGTTGGGTAACCCATTTTGGGCCTGTTTTACTGTAGCTCCAGTCATATTGGTACCTAACCTATATACACAGCTCAGGCATTTCTACACAAGTTACAGTGCCATCAGAGCAGAAGTGTGCTTAATTTTACGAGCGCTGAAGGAGGAGGTACCTGTTGTTGGTATCATCACCCCCTGAAAAGAAAACTGGTAGTGGAGCTGGACTCATGGGATCTGGCTGGACTGTTGATTTCCTGTGAGTTTGACAAATCAATCAAATTCCTCATTTACCAGTCTTGTCAGTCCTGACATTATTCCATAATATAAAAGGAAGATGAAGAAAATGTAGATTATTATTTGTAATAATTCTTAATGCTGGATATATGGACCTATGGTGATGATTCAGAGATTTTAAGGATGGAAGACTTCATTCAGATATCTAATCTCCCTACTGAAAATAGTGACTATTGAATGTATTGCTTTGCACAGGGGTCATGCCAGAAGTACATTTACTGTAAAAGCCAGTCAAGAAAGGTAATCTGTTCCTACTTAAGGTAGTAGTAGAAGTCCTGACTACTTTTGCTTTCTTCTTGTGTGAAAGGCTATGATCTGTCCTGAAGTACAACAAGGAGTGCAGAATTTGTGGCTTCTTCAGTCTTAGAATGTTTGTGCTAGACTTGATCCAGATACCAAGTTCTAGCATCAATTTCTAGTGAGATGGTTCAGACTCAGAGAGAAATATGAATATTCACTAAATTCTATTGCAAGAAAAACCTGCTACAGAAATATGTCCAGATTTACCTTCAGACTTCGAGTGATTTTCTCAAGATATATATATTTGTGGGAGGTGTTGGTATGGGAGGACGGTTCATGTGAAACACATCATCTTGTCTAGAGTGCAGTGGAGAACTTTCTGTAGATTCTTGACCGCAGTGACTGGATGAATCTTTATCCACAGTACTACTCCCAGTCACCAAAACCAGTGGTGGATGCCAGTGACTTTGATTATTTACCCGATACAAAGTCCCTTGACCAGATCCACAGTAGGAGCTGTGCTAGACAACTCCTAAAGATAGAGGAATGTGAGGAAAGAGAGAGAGGTTTTCTGGGAATAACTATAAGGAATGGGATAGGGAGAAAATCAGGACTCAAGTAATGAAGATTAAGAGACCCTATGTGTCCCTACGGTCATTGATACAATTCTTCAGATAAAATTTCTTCAATAAAAATTCTTCATAATGTGAGATGCCTATATATGTATATATATTAAAAAATCTACATGCGTGCATGCATTTAGATATCTATGGCATGCAGCCTTTCCTGTCCCAACATATATACAGACAGAAATATGGGTATGTACATATATGTAAACACATATACATATATATGTATGGATAGGGAAGGTTGCATTTCATACATTTTCATACATTTTGAAAGAAAAGGCTTTTGTAATGTTGATATTTGACAGTTGCAAACTGTGCTACCTCTCCCCATTGTTTTGTGATAAGAAATACTAAAATTTGATACTATTTTGGGAAATGTAGTCCAGCTCACTAGCTTCTGATAGTATAGATTTATTAGCTAGCAAAAATACAGTAGGAATGTCTGTTGAAAAGAGTATCTATTGCTGAGAAAGGCGGGGCATGAAGATACCTTGCCTTTTTCATTACCAGGCAGCCTGTACATCAGTAGAAAAGAATCCCAGAAAGCCCCAGGCAGTCTGCCCTCGATCTGTATACCGTGATTGTGACAAACAATGACTGTTTCTAAATGTCTTGCTAAGCTGCATTGCACTCATCTTCCTTGCTGTCTCTCATGTTGTTGCAAACGCAAAGTCCGCATTTAAAGCAGCTATTACTGAGTGGTTTTAGAAAGGATAAATCACAGAAATTTTGTTACTAATATATTTGAGCAGTTGAAGTAGCATATTTACGTGACATTATCTACCCTTAAAAATAATGACCTGTGAGATAAATAGTGAAACCCGTTACTCATGTTTTCTATTCTGTACAGTTGCTTGTTACTGTCTTTAGCTAAAACTACAGGGTATATAGTTAAGTGAAACAGCAATCCTGCCAGTCGTATACATATGAAGCATCTGTAACTCATTTATTATGCTATCTTGAGAGCTTTTAGTCCTGTATACTTTTCTACCTATGACAATGTGATATAATTCCAAGCTTAGAGGTCTTTTCTCTTTCCCCTTATTTGCCCAAGGGCTTTATTTTGTTTCATTTTGCTTTGAATGCTTTTATTTCTTGATTCCATTAAACCTTCTCATAATTTGGACAAATCCATTTATACTCCTGCTTGCTTTAAATCAGGAGTGTAAACCAGAGGCATGCAAACAGCCTAATGAAATGCAGCTGTCTGGTATTATGTCATGCATTCCTAGTCACAGGTACAATCACAGTAGAGTAAGAAACAGTGTGTGCACTTTATGAATTGGGTACGATCTCAGCCAGGATAGTCATGGCAGGATTGATAATTGCTACTGGAGGCAATGGCTTGCTTCTTTAATATGTGCTTCACTGGATGTTAAAGTTTGTTTTGTACTGGAATAATTTGCCGGCCTGAAGTTATTTGTGTCTCAAAAAAAATCGCCAAAATGGGCCTTGAGGCACCAGAAAAGAGCTGATAGATGACGAGTGTGTGCAGTAGAATTCTTCTCAGTGCATTTGAGTTACACCATTTTGAACACAGGACTGTTAGTACATTCGTTCTAAAATTAAGAAGTTTTAGTGAAAGATGTCTGGCCTGTAATGGCCAGAGCAGCAGTCTCATTTCAGGTTATGGAAATACGTAACTCCGTGATCAGTGCCTTTGATAGGTGTGTATCTTCCAGTGCAGATTCTGGTTCTTTATATGTGATTTTGGAGACGTAAGTGTGAGATAACCCCATCCATAGCATCAGCACCCCCTTTCCGATGGCTATTAATTTCTCCATTGTTACTGAAACCATTTTTTAGGCTGCAATTTTCGAGACAGAGACTTCTGTGACTAAGTACTGTAAAAAAGATAGCACGTGCCTTTCGGAAAGAAAGCAACATTAACAACAAAAAGCGTGTCCTACGTGTTAGTTTTTATAGCTGTAAATTTTGGGAGTAGCTCCTGCAATTCTAGTTATGTGCATGGCGGCAAAGAATTCTGTGAAACACAGACTTTATTTTAAGCAGTAGTTTACATTCTTTCTTGAAACATAAAACTTGGTGCACTGCCAGTGGAAAAGATGTCCCGAAACAGAATTTCTTTTATTACAGCCAAAGCAAGTGTCAGATGTAATCGCAGTATGTAGAGGCTCAGTTATTGCCAGTAGTGATCAGATATTGATAGCTCAAGCCTGGCATGCTGCTTCTAGTGGTGGGCCTGTATTTGAAGCATCAGGGAAGTCATTCAGTTAGCCATTGCTTTGGTAGTCCATTGTAATTTGAACGTTCTTAAAATCAGGACATTTAAGGAATAAAGATAGTAAGTTGTTCTATAAGGAAAGGGATAAATGGCTGTTTGTATTTCTAAAGTCTCTCCTCCCCACCTTTCCCATTCGTTCCACCCAGTGCGCCGCTCCAAAGCTGCAGATGAGGAAAGGAGCCACAAAGCACGCAGGGCCCGGGACGAATACCGACGACAATCCTTGCGTGCCATCCAGAAAGGAAGAGTGGCTGGCCTGAGTAATTTGTTCCAGGGTACAAGCCTGAATAATGATCAGGAGATAAAACTGAACAACAACAGTGCAAGTCCTTTGCTGTCCCTCTCTACAGCATCCAGGTTGGTTTGTACAGGAGTGCCTTTGAAATAGTTTTCTGTTGAATTGCTCCCTCTCCAATCCCCACCATTTCAGCAAGCTCTTCTTCTGTTGCTGGAAGTTCTCAGTCTTGCTCTTTCACTATGACCAGAAAAAGAATGTTTAAAGAGAAATGAAACCAGGTTGAATACTTAATATAAACTAAATCACTGCATCCAGTTCTGGGCTCCCCAGTTCAAGAAGGACAGGGAACTGCTGGAGAGGGTCCAGCAAAGGGCAACGAAGATGATTAGGGGATTGGAACATCTCTCTTATGGAGAAAGGCTGAGGGACTTGGGTCTCTTTAGTCTAGAGAAAAGAAGATTGAGGGGGGATCTTATTAATACTTACAAATACTTAACGGGAGGATGCCAGGGGGATGGGAGCAGTCTTTCTTCAGTGGTGCCCAGTGATAGGATGAGGGGTAACGGGCACAAGCTTGAACATAGGAAGTTCCATCTTAACATGAGAAGGAACTTCTTTACTTTGAGGGTAGTGGAGCACTGGCACAGGCTGCCCAGAGAGGTGGTGGAGTCTCCCACTCTGGAGACATTCAAAACCCGCCTGGACGCTGTCCTGTGCATCCTGTTGTAGATGACCCTGCTCTGGCAGCGGGGTTGGACTGGATGATCTCCAGAGGTCCCTTCCAACCCTAACCATTCTGTGATTCTGTGATTCTGTAAATGCCATTTATTTTTCAGACAGATTTCGTAGAGTTCACAGACAGAGAGATAGGTCCTTCAAAAGTCAGTATGAGACTAGTATGCAAGGCTGTGATATGGAGAAGTCAAATGGACAAATTCTTAGGCAAGTCTTAAGCCTCAAGCCTGAGACTGCCTGCTGCTTAACAGCTCTTTGAAACATTTTACAGAGAGCTGTCATACTCCTAAGTTTCAGGGATTTTAAGGTTTTTTTTTCAGGCAAAATAAAGTGTCTTTGGTGGTTATTAATCTTTCATCTGAATATTTAGGGACCTCCATGAATTGTAAAAGAGGAAAAGAATCCAAACTGGTAGGTGGATGCTAGGAAGTTGACTAGTCACTGTAGTCATTTCCTGCTTATATCTTATACTGTTTATTTGGCTTCATGTGGTGATAAAGGCAATGTTGTCACTGGCAGGTTGATAGTATGAAATGCTAAATAAATAAATAATCGCAATAACCGATATCCAAGCTCAGAAAGGAAAGAATCCCATTACCTTTTTTTTCTTTACCACTCAGTGCAGCACCAGAGAGAATCAGTCCCTCATTGTTTGGAAATGTGTTCTGCTTTGACAAGTTCTTTGCTCTACTGTGTTGAGACACAGAAACTCTCCGGTAACAGCTGCCAAAACTCCCAGTTTGAGGAGGAATCAGAATTCTACTGTCAGAGAGAGCAGGATCTTTAAAGTTACCATCAAATCAACTTGTCAAAGGAATTCTCATTGTTTTTCCAAACTACTTAACGTCGTCTTCAAATTGAAGTAATAAAAACACTAGTAAAAATGGCAGATTTGGAAAAAGATGGTCCATAACCTTGACCTGAAGTTCTGAGCTTCTGCTGTGAGGTTATTTACTATAGAATTTGGTGGTGCTAGATGGGATCCTTTTCAAAAAGGGCCAGGAAAAAAGCTGCAAAATATTCTGATCGTTATCATCCAGCTCATGTTCTGTACTATTTCTCTGTTTCTAAGCTATGCCTATACTTCAAAAAACAGGCAGTATTTATTTTTCTTATTTCTTAAGACTCCTCTTTGTTGGTGTCTGTGATTTAATTGTGAAGGTATCAAGAAAAATAAAAGTTGCTTTAAACATGTGCTTTAATAGTGAACATACATAAATATATATAATTCAACTTCTCACACCTAACAGTGTTACGGTAAATCAGGAGCAGATGTGTATCTAAAATATTACTTTGCCAGTGGGCCGGGTGGTCAAGGAGGAGATGCACAGTATGTTCTTATTTACCACTAGTGTGAGACAGATTTTTTGCCTCAAGGGAATGTGGGTTCAGTGTTACATCTCGAAGTTTTTCAGCGTGAAACATAGCTCCTTTAGTGTTTACCTTGCCATACTTTTCCTTTTAAAAGTCGCATGAAAATCGTGTTCTTTTATTTTTACTTGAGATCTCTCTTTCTTATAATTTCTATATAGTTTAGAAAGTTTCCATTCCATTTTTTTCCTGCTGTCTTTCTTATTTTGCTCAGTCTTCTCTTCCTAATGAAACTCTTTTGCCCGCTTAGTCACTTTTATCCTTTTGCCTACAGTGGGTTTTTTATTTTTACTTCACTGGTTGTATTTCTTTCTTCCTGCCCCTACTGGACAAGCTCGACCACAGCAGTGGTATAGCAACTGCGATTTTGAGATTTGGCCCAGGGCAGAAAAAATTACGGATTTGACAAGTTTTTCAAAACTAAACTGAATTAGAGACAAATTAGTTAAGAAACAAGAATGGACTGTACAGCCCTGGAATTCAAAATTTCTTGTTTCTTTACAGGAAATATTAAAAAATAGAAATAAGCAACACATGTTTGGTTTTTTTAATATGTGTCTATAGCTGAATTCTCACTTTCTCTCCTCACTCATGGTTGTATCTTCAAATCTTATGGTGAATATTGGTCAGATCTACTCACACATTTCTATGTAATTTAGCAATAACTATTACATTCACTGTGGGCTTTATCACTTGATATCAACAGAATCAATCACTAGTTTTAGTCATAGTAAGACAAGCTGGAAGGAAGACTCAGCTGCATATCTTCAAACTTTAATTCCTTTCTAAAGAGCACCTTGCTGTCTTGAATTGCGAAACCTTGATTGGTTTTGAGGGTTTTTGATTATCTCACAAATTAGTTTAACACTGTTTGGTGACTTCTGAGCTGACATTCTAATTTTAGACTAGAAATATATATTAACTGGCAGCTCCATGGCAGGTGGAGTAGGAAAGCTAGAAGTATGTAGCCAGCTACTGTACTGAGCACTGTGAAGTGTATGTCTCGCCAAATGAAAGTGAAATTACAGTATAAGTAGACATACCCACACTAGCCTTCGTCCTGTTTATCTGAAGAAGAGTGATGAAGATTTGGTAATTTGTGCTAACAGTTTGAGTACCCAGAAACCCATGGGATTTCAAACTATTCAGAAACCCATTGTAAAACCTCCCTTTTATTACTGTTACCAGGGTAAATGAGACTAAGTGCTTAGCTGGAACGTAGTCATGCTTTCATTCGATATAATATACCTTAGTCTTTATTTGGGGTAGCTAGATGGATTTTCCCCATATTTTACCTGATTTATCTCCTACTACCGCAAATAATCTAAAATGCATAGAAAGTAGTAGAAGCGTTAAGGGGAGGCTGGCAGGTAAAGAATGCAAAGGGACCATAAGAGTTTAAACAAAACATTCCTTCAGTTGCGCTCAATGGTTTGGATACAGAACCTATTATAGCTGATTCTGGTTTGGAATTTCTTGCCAGTGAAAAGGAGTATACTCCTAAAATAAACTTTGCTTTTCAGTATGTAGATAGGAATAAAAATGAGGTGGAAAAGGTAAGCTGACTGAAGTGGCCATTGCATCTTTTGTGGTAAATTGTTTCTCAATTTAAGTTCTGTGCTTAAGAAAATGTTTAAGGTTCCATGGCAAATGTAAAATCAAAATGTTCTGATTTCCATAAAAACTCAAAATAATTTTAACAAATTTTAAAAAGGTTAAAATTGTTCAATGAGCTCTACTGAACAGCATTACACAGAACATTTTGTAGCTGTACATTTCGTAAATATATACAAAATGAGATTAATATTTATATTGTCCCTTGCTTTGATACACTACTAATTTTCTGTATGACTCTCTTCTGTAATTACTTGCCTTTCAATGCAGTAACATCTGGGAGCGTCCTTCTAGACCCTTTTCCCGAGATGTCATCATTCGCTGGTTCAAAGAAGAGCAGATCCCTCGACGTGCTGGGTTTGAGAGGAACACCAACAGGATTGCTCAATGGTTTCATGGTAATACACCAATCCTTCATTTCTTATATATAGACCTGTAAGTGTACACACAGGAAATAAATCTTGCCAGCCTTCATCACAAAAAGGAATGTCTACTGACATTGTGAAACCTGGTGCCTGTTAAAACAAGATTTTTGCATCATTCCTATTATTAGTATATGATGTTCCTGGTTTCTTTTTTCTGATTAAGTAGACTAATTTGTGACTCATATCCCCAAAGTTTTTTCAGGAATATTTTCACCAAAATATACTTGCTGTAAAAGAGCAAGCCAGGCAGGAGGAATGAGACCAAGATAGGTTGAGGAGGACTCCAAAATAAACTGTAAATACTGTAGTAATATGGTATGTGGATGACTGATATTCAAGTTTTTGGTTTACCTGATGTGCAAGAAGGACTTGAACTCACATCTTTTTAATCCCTGTTGTACTTTCTAAGCCAGGGTAGCATTTTTTCTTTCTCGCTGCTTTCTTTTGCAAACAAAAACTATTGAAAGATCTCGATTTTTCTCAGAAAGACTTGGGAGTATATGATTTTAGGCAGTTTTAATGAAATGGGGAAAAACAATTCCTGTTCAGATCCATAATTTGTTCCTACCATCTCTGAGGCTTTTGCTCTGTATAGTATTTGCTATGCAGCCGAATCTTTGATATCAAATTTACAGGTAAGATGTCTTATTTGCATTAGGTATTTGTATTAGGTATTATCAATGATCTTTATATTTGTTATCCTTAAACATGAAAAAAACCTAAGAACTCTGGCTTAATAGCTGACATAATTGAGGGACTGGAAAGACTTTAAAGTTATATCTCAATATTTTTTCTTTGCTGCTTTTAGTGAGTCTGATATTTCTTTGTTCAAAGCACTAAGCTGACCCTGATCCTATTTTCATGATTCTGTAAGCATAAAATGAAGATGTGTGGGCGTTCTAAACTGAACCGGCCAAGGACAAACAAGTTTAATGTGTCATGTATTTCAGATTTCTTTTTATGATACGCAAATCCTTACGTGTTAAAAGACATCAGCAAGCTGCTATATTTATTGGCTTAATTAGTCAAAGACACTGAAGCCAGTCATGAGTAACTTGTAAATGCTACTCACTTCCATTTCTTATGAACAAAGATGCAGACGGGGCTTTTTGTTTTCCTACAAAAGACATTTGATGTGGTTTCTTTCTGAGAGGCAAACTGATTACAGTTTCATCTGTGGACATTTTTCAAAAGTATTTTCAACCGTGATCTTTCTGTGTGGTCCAATGGTAGATGTTTTCCCCGCTTGGGGGAAGGTCACAGCCACATAAATTGACGTCAGTAGGTATGAACATAATTCATGCCTTCAGTAAAGGTGGCATCTGAGCTTGAGCTAACACCTGTGCAGTCTTTCTACTAACTTCAGTGGCTTTTGGATTAGCCTGTTAATCATTGCAAGAATAGAGAATTCATGATCCTTATTTTCTCAGATCGTGCCATTCGTATCTTAAGAAAATGTAACTGTCCAATGACATTTATAAAAGTGAGCAAAGTACCTTTGTGTCCTCCTCCCACTCAAGGAGCCTGACAAAGATAATTGAGAGAGATTCCCAGCACAAAGCTCAGTGGTGTTCTTTGCAGAGATGCACATGAATGCTGCTTTGGTACCTATTTGCTGGGTTAGCTGTTTTACCTTCTGCAGCTCTGGTCAGATTTGTCGTAATCCTTAGTGAACAATTCAGCTGCTGTGTAACTCTTCTGGAGCGGTGGAAGGTAAACATCAGGTTCTTACAGATGCAGTAGTCAATGTTTTATAGTGTTTATGTTACATTTTGTAATGTAGACAAACTTGGAGGAAAAACAAACAAACAAAAAGCCCAGCGCAAAATGTTAGAAAGTATTGACATACTTTAACTTCTTTTTTTCAGAAAAAAAACCACAAAACCTTTTCATTGAATTGTCCTCCAATTTGGAGGCAGGGGGAGGTGGGGAGGAGAAGGCACACAAAAAGTTTTTGATTCAGCCAGATAACTTCTTCCTGTTCTTTATGAACTTCTTATTAAGTATATGACTTCTATAAGAAATTGGCAATACAAATGAAAGCTATTCTGCAAAGCCCAGAATTATGGCTAACCACTTGAGCCAATGGGGCAATAATATCTTCAGCATTTGAACAGGTGGACGTTTCTGTGGGAAGAACTGCTGCCCATTATTTAATGTTGTCCAGTATTCTGATGACAGGTTCTTAAAACCTCAAGTATCTCTCAAAACAGGTATAATCAGGTCCTTCACATCCTTGAACAACTTCTGTATTTTCTTATATCCCAGTTTTGGACCATAAAATGGGAGGATAATATTCTGTCTCATGTTAAGGGCTTTTTGAATGCAATGCACTAAGATCTTTTACAGCCGTACTGAAAAAGTAGATATTAGTTTGTTACAGAATTACATGTTTTTGCTGAGGGCAACGGACCTTTGCTTACCTGCTTACTGCCAGGTTGTTCAGCTTTTTAGCTAAAGTCAAGCATTAGCCGATTCACTGTCTTCAAATTGTACTATGGCCATACGATATTTTTGAATTATACAGAGGTGAAGGTTTGAGACAGATGTGTTTGGCTAAAATAACAAAGTCCAAAAAAATAATGCAAAAATGTCTTTACCCTCATACATTTGACATATTTCCCACGTTAAGTCATCAAACTGATCTGAATTCTGTTTTAAAATATGTATTGTCTGGGGCATTTTCATGGTATGTGAAGCAGGGTAACATATGGCATACTTAATGTACCTGAAGTTTTCCTTTTGTATTCATTTGAAGAATCACTAAAAATTAGTGATTTAATGATTTAGTTTAATTTGAAGTGGAGTTGTAAAATCTGTAGTAAAGAAAAGTCTTTTCAAATCTGAGCATTTCATTCCTTAATCACAAGAAGTTATTTCTAAAACAAATATCAGCTTCAACTTTGTCCATCTCTGTTTCTCTCTTGAAATTATCGTCACTTATCTGAACTTCACTAATATGTTTTTAGCTCATTTTGAGTAGGTTTTACTGTTTTCTTGATTAAAAAAAAATAACGTTAAAGATACAATCTGCGATGTTCAGCTGAATTTTGGATTCTATTATTTTTGCTATCTTTGAGTAATAGACCCTTGCCCAAAACTAGATCACTTACCCCTTCAATATAGGATGATCTTTTTTAAGTTTCTAAAGAAAAAGACGTTATTTTTAAATATCTATTTTGAAATGTTATTTATAACTTGAAACCACCTTTAATCCCTTCAGAAACCATAAAATTAAGATGATCTTTACTTCATTTGGATTGGGAAGCAATGAATCTCTTTTTTGTGGCTTATGCTCACTTAGTGGCTACAGTGCAATGATGCACAGTTCTCAAACTGCCAACATAAAGGAGAATCAGCGTAAGTGATTAAGGTGTCACTGAGACTGTCTTGAGATATAAGGTAGTTGGTGTCTATATCTTTTGTACAAAAACCAGCTGTTTCTTTTGTATTATTTAAAAGTTGCCTTAGGTTTGAGTGAAAATTATGCCTTCGATTTTTTTACTATGAAAACTAAGAAATTGGTCTAAATTTAGTCAAAGGCAAATTCTGATCATTTTGATAACCAGGAAGTTACTACATTACTGTAGTGCTATCAGATCTCTACTTGCCTTCAGGTTGAAAGGAAAGTTCAGAGGCTGATATCACAGATCTGGAAACATGAGGTAGTTGCCCTAAAGGTTGTACCTTTAAAAGGTAATTGCAGTAGCATGGGTCCTATTGTGGAGAACTATTCTTATCAAGGGAAGTCAGGGTGGCGGTGCAGTCGCTGGCTAAGGGAGGGCCAAGCTGTGAAGAAGCTGATCAGAGCAAGTTGAAGGATGGATGGAAAAATGCTGAAAGAAGCAGAAGCTGAGTAATCCCTGAGGTCAGGGGAGTCAGGGAAGACAGTTTTCAGCTTAACAGGATCATGTTGTAAATGTTTATAGATCAAGGTTTAATTTCGGATGGCTAATATTGTTTTCAGGAAGAAACTTGTTTTCAAGAGGAAAATCTAGCAGACCTAAATAGCGACAATGGTTCTGCAAATCAGATGCTCTCAGTAAAGGATTCAAGACTTAGTATTTCTGAAAGTCTACTAATTTTGAGTCCTTGAAAGCAACGGCAACACTGGGCATATTGGTATAGTTAAGTGTGAGGAAAATAGCTTATAAAATATAGCTTGTATTATAATATTTTTCTAAGGGTCACAGAAAAGGCAGTGGTTTGCTTTGAAAAACATCTAACGGTGAATGGCGTTTGCTGCTTTGAACGTAAAAGCACACTTTTTCTTCTGCTGTTGAAGAACCTCCCAATTATTCAATGAGTTCATGTGAGGAAGATGTAAAACAATTGCTGTAAAACCTGCAGAAGTACAGCCTTCTTGATATTAATGATCTATTTTCTAATTCACTCCTTTATTGTTATCTAGCTTTTACATCTATTTGAGAAAGTGCACGGATAGATTCTCTGCTTAAGTAAACTGAGTCCCAGGGGTCTGGGATTTTTTTCCCTTCTAGAATTTCTGTCGATGGGTTACTTCATTGGGAAAAAGAGTCAAGATCTTGTTAAAAATCTCCTGAATTCATTGAGAGCTTTTCCACTGCCTTCCACAGGCCTTGAAAGATGCATCAGAAAAATAGCTATATGCAAAGGTTGGTATCTAAAACATTCTGTGATTGGGAAACATCTGGAATGGAATCAGGGAATTCAGCACTTAAATACCTGTAGACTTTGTAGCCTGTGACTGCTGCAGAGATACACCCAGGCGACACAGGCTGACCGTTATTGCCATCTTGATGATTTTGTGTAAAACGAGTAATGCCACAGTCATTTAGTATTAATCATCATTCCTAATCCGTGTGGATTTCTCCAAAAACATTGTTAGGCGTGAATGTTACCTTTGCTGGGAATCTTGGCAGGAAGAACAGAAATGGAACAAGTTTGGACACCAAATTACGCTCTTGTCACATAACCCTACATTAGAAAATGGGTTGAGGCATACTGTTAGGCTCCAGTGGGGAGGCGTGCGCTGCTGACACCCCTTTTGTCCCTGTTCTGTGGTTAAACAGAGCACATTATTTTCCAAGGCTGCTTAGTCCGGTGCTTTTCATCACTGCTGAATTCAGGCACCGAGACGAATGATATTCATATGACAGTGGTTATGCAGGATGAATGAGAGCCTTCTGTTGCATTGTCTAAAGGGGTTAATAAACACTGTATGAGACAAGTCAGGCTGGAAAATCTGTCTGGCATTTGAAGGACTGATGACGGGCTTACTCTGGTTTCGCACCATGGCCTTTAAATGGGCATAATACTGTAATTTTACTTTACTTTGAAATAATTATAAAGCAGTAATGTTTATAACCTACACGTACAGGTTTTATTGGGGCACTATACAAGAACCAGTTTGTCCTTGCAGGTTTATATATATTCTCTGTATGGATGGATTCACACATAGTTTTTAGAGCCATGATAATCTGTTTACTTGCTGTGAGATGAAACACTATTTTTTATATTTCCAGAACATATTCCTATCAAACATCTACTGGATGTTCTGATAGCACTTTTCAAAGCTAGTACAGTATTTGGAGTTAAGCGCTTAGATCCCATGGTAGATGCTGGTACTTGATTATGGATGTCTCAAGTCAAGTCAGAACCATAACTACATGACAAAACCCAAATACTTCATCAGCTCTAGTTCAGTTCTCAGCTTCTTCCTTAAGAAATGAGAGGTGTTTTGCTGTTTTCTAAGAAATAAGATGATCCTTCCTATACTGAGTCATTCCACTTAGGTCATAATGACTGTTTCAGTCTGTTAGTTCTTTTGAAGGCTTTGGAATTGTTTTTCTAGTGCCATTACAGTTCCAAAGTGTCTACACAGACAGGTTATTAGCAAACAAAATAAATGTTTTAGACTCATGGCTCCCCTTGGAAAGGAGCAAAGTATCAAACTGAGGTAATGTGAGCTGTAACATGCTGCAAGGAGAAAGGAAGCACAAGAGAACAGCAGGGAAATTGTAGAATGAGGCAATTGAATAATTAATGTAAATAGGCTAATTGCTAATGTGAAATGAGCTTTCTTATTCTTTTACAATACATTGTCCTTCTTGACTGCTTTTTAACTGGAAGCTATATTCTAAGGATTAGGTGTGTTCTAAAGATAGAAGGCAGCAATTTTTCTGAATAGGTATTGCAGACACTAAAAATAAGAGGTAATAAAGAGCATTTAACCACAAAGGGGAAACAAGTTTGATGAAGTCTTAACAGTTTCATGGATACAAACAGGTCAGGTGCAGTGCCCATACAGGGCACTGCTAGTCAAAGATTTATTTTTTCAAGGAAAAAAAAAAAAGTCCTTTCAATTCAAGTTTGTGCCAGACAATTCTTTGTATTTGTGAAGAATATGCACCAGCTTTTTCATAAAGTTTACTTTCGGGTGAATTTACTAATCTCTTAATGAAAAAAAATTTGATATTGAAAATCAAGTTGCTTTACATTCTGAAGACTCCTTGCCCTCTTTATTTAAAACACTAAGATTTTCTTCTCCATGTGCTACTATTAGAGCACGGCAGAGTGAGCAATTATGATTTCATTTAGTAAGCCATCGTGGTAGCTTAATGTATTTGTCTGTAATTTTACATGACAGTTCTGTGTTCTGTCTCCTTATTGAACTGGGCTGTGTGTGAGGCTATTTCTCTATTACTGTAGCTCCTTCAGTCAGCCTTTCTCTAGCACATTACTTAAAACAAAAAGGAGAGGTGTTCCTGAATGGAAAGCTCTTCTGTTAGTGTTTGGAAGCAAAGAATCGTTTCTAAAAGCCAAGTGATACAACAGCATGAGTTATTTGGAACAAATCTTATATAAGACTTAAAACTAACCCATTTTAAAGACAATTAGCAAAGTTAGAGTCAGGCAAGAAGCTCTGACAGCTCCAAAGATTGCTTATGCTAAGACTGGAAGAAATTATGATGATTCTTTATGGTAACCAAAGGGAACGCAGAAGGCCTTGTTCATCTGTCCAGCAGCCTGAATCTGAGCCATGGTTCCCTTTTCCATACACTGTAGTCTGTTCCTTGCATGCTGGATCGTGCTTTCTCCTTGCAGTGTCAATTGTATATGTGTTAATTGGTTAGTTTATCCATGCACAAGGTGCACTTAATGTCAGTCACTACCACCACAAGACATTCAGCTCCTACTGCATATCTTTAAATGCTGTATCTGCATGTTTCCTGATCGCCCCCTCTAGCATACCGCAGGTGTCCTGTGTAGAACCTTGTTAGTCTTGGATGAATTGCTGTACCCTGCTTATTGTTTGTCCGTATCTAACTCTTTATCGGCCGTGCCTCTAGCTCTTGTTCCTTTGCCTGCACACTTACAATAACATGCTTTCTGCTTTACAGGCTTCCATATATTTTCTTCAGCTTCTGCTAGACTAAGTTATATTTATTATTTTATCTGCAGTAGTTTCTGTTTAAAGCACAGCAAATACTTGCAGACCCAAGGTCAGAAAGTTTTACTGCTTTCCCAGCAGATGGCCTTCTTATGGGTCCTTCCGTCTTGCTCTGCAGAGTATCGAAACCGCAGTCCTATTGATCCGGCCTCAAGGCAAAAGATTACAAGGTACTAGTTCTGCGACTCCTTTGAAACAATTCTATTTTCCTAATAAGCAAACACAACTCTCTCAAACAGGGTATCAGCAGCTATGGTGTGTAGTCATGCGGGGGGAAAAGCGTGTGACTGCACAGAATTATGTTGCTGGTTTAGCTTAACTCCAGTTCACCCAGGTAGGAGCAGATTGTGACACTTAAACTGCTTTCATGACAGGAGATAAACAGTAGGAGATGATACGAAAACAAAGAGATTTACGTGACTCTGTAGACAACTCATCTGTGTGTGCAACTTCACCATGTGACGCTGGCATGGAGGCAGAATGAGGTGGAGTGTGGGAAACATATGTTGGCCCTTCCCCTGAAAAAGTTGAGAGTGACAGCTCCTCTTCTTCCCTCTTGGATTTCAGAAAGGACGGTTCTTCTGGGCTCCTTCTTCTCCTGGCTTTTCAGTGAATGGGACTGTCAAGTCACAATCTCATGAAGCTTTTTAAGAGGTAGAACTCCAGAAGAGCTATGCAGATTAGCACGCTGATTAGCATGGCTCTGGCTGGATCATACCTTACTTCTCTATCCAAGATTAGCATCTGTAATACAATACACAATAGTTCTTAATCCGTGATAGGGAGGACTTGGATCTAAATTATATGTAATTACAGGGAACTTTCTGCCACTGCTGTTACCACTGCCTCTCACAATTAAACACAGCACGGATCCTTCATGAGGGCATGTGGCTATTGTAAATTCATTCCAGTATGCTTGACAAAAAGAATCGTTTGTACTTGAAGTGAGCTGCAAACATTTATAGATATTTCAGTTCAAGAGAGAAGAAAGTAATAGTTCATTAGTTATGGGACAGCTCCTTCTCCTATTTTCTCTCTTAACCGTGCCACTGTTTACAGGATGGGGATGGAAGCTTTGAGAGCTAACTGGTAACGACAAACGATTCTGCACACTGCTGTTTGTGTCCAGTTCCTCTTATTATGTAAACTGGAATAGTTCCATTGATGAAATTAAGCATAAATGAAAGACTCTTAATTCCGGACTTTGTATTAGAAATTAAGCAAAAAAAATTCTCCTTGCTTCTGTTTCTAACTTTTTAAGAACCTCAGATGAAGTTGGTCCCTCCATGGAAGCCATTTCTGCTTACTGAATAGTGGCTTCAAACACCTAATTCGGATTATCCTGCTGTGAGTTTGAGCTTAGCTGCTAGCTCGCTCACCTTAATTCCAGTGCTGGTAGGAAATGAGGCTATTTAGTGGCTGGTTTTTAGTGGCTTAACTGAGAACTGGGTCAAACCCCAGAGGATGTCCAGAACTGGATCACTGTAAGAACAGCACGCGGTTATTATACTGCTGATCATTAGGTGCAAAGTTTTTACTATCCTAATGTTATTCTCATTTGACTTTCAACCGTGCTTCAGTGTCTGGTTCACTTTATTGAGTGATTAAAGGTAACTTTTTTCCCCGAGGAACAGTACACTAAATCAATATGCAAGAATGTTGCAAGCAGCTAGAAAGCACTGTAATTAACAAAGTTAGCTTAAAGTTCCCAAATCTAGCCAAATGTGTGAGAAGAAAAGTTAATAATCGATATTATCCCTAGATTTATTTTTCTTTGAGCTGGAAAAAGAAGTGTAGTTTTTTAAGTACTTAAAGAAAATACCCCAATCAAACTGCTTTGTAGAAATCTATCTGGTACTGCTATTTTAATTTGGATATGGGAAAATACTCCAGATATAGCATGATTTAAATTTGTATCCCTTTTAGTGATAAAAGTTCTAACGATTACTTGATTAAAAAACATGCAGAAAGGTTTCTTGTAAGCCCAGTGATGTCACCTGCAAGATTCTCACAGATGTAAATAGATTTCAGATTTGACTGCTAATGTAGCTAAAAAATGTATGCATTCCTAAACTTTACACAAATGGAATATATTTAAGGCAAAACAATTTTCCTTCACCTATGAAAAAAGCATGAAAAGCAAAGAACAGTGTATTTTCTGCTTAGTTATCTGTTGTAACACCATCTGTAAAATTTGAATTCCAAGGCTCCATGTTAACTGTGACTTTTATTTTTCTCGTTCTATTGAGCGAGCTCTGCTGACACTGTGATTTACTATTACAGTTGTCATTTAGGTTTATGGAAAATGTATCTTGACAGCTTCTTCAACACCTATGAGATTATAGTGTTCTAGGTAAGCTGTAAGATACCTGTGCTTTTGAAGACCATCATGGGCTCATGCATGTATTTGTATACATGTAAAGTTTTCCTACTTTTTGGATCTGTTAATTTCATTGTAAAAAGGAGAAGGGTTGATTGGTTATTTTTGAGTGTGGGATGTATTTTTGCTAATAACCAAGGGGGGGGTTATTATTTAAAAACAAATTGAGAATGCATTTAGCTGCTTTTCTTCTGCTTAATTTGCAATCAAGAACGTTATCATTAAAACCTCCTGAAAAGTTTTCATACCTTATACTCACAAATTGTTGTGGTGATTGCAGAGCCAGTTGTGCTGTATGATTGCCATTATCAGCTGATTTCTACTCAGTGTGTACTCACTATGAGCCAAATTGGCTGTACACCATGGGCCAAATTTACAACAACGGTCAAGATTCTTCCTGAAATGTAATAGTTTCCCGCCAGGAGCACCCAGCAACCCCCAGCGATGTTATAAGGTACAAGAAAACATAGCATGGAAAGAGAGAAGCTTACTGCACCCTAGTGATGATGCCATTCTGGTCCCTACCCACCTGCACGAGCCTTGGTCTGCCTTCCTAGGGCTGATGTAGAATGTACCCTAGAATCAAAAAGTCAACTCTTGTTACATATGGAGCTGGAGGTCAAACTAGATGTTTAATGAGACTTGTTGGATGCAATGAAGAATCAAAATCTAACTTCCATATACTCAGGTAAAAAGTAAATTAAAATTAAAACAGTATGGGTTCGTCAATACAAATCACTATCAATATAAAAAGGCCAGTGAAAAACATTGGCAACTCTAGCAAATTAGCAGTTTGCCAGAGGATGTAATGAGATATTTTGTTTACTACCATGTAACTCAATTAACTTCTAGACATTTCACTGTCCATTCATTGGGCGAATGCTCTTACAGTGAGACGACTAAATTAATGAAGTTGTATTCATAATGCATTCCCAGTGTACTGAATGACAAATCAATACTAGCATAAAATACAGCCATTTAAACAAGCAATATATCAGGAAGACACCTGAAGAAATCTCTGAGCTTTCCTAATGCTCAAAAACATGATCAACGTAGATATCGCCTCTCTGTTGTTAACCAGGAGACTTACAAAACCTTTCCCACACAGCTGTGCATTTTGTATTACACTCTTCAAGGTGTTTGTTCACAGAAATTTGACATTTGCATAAATCTAAGTATGGATGTATGTGGAGAGATTTGCTTTTCTGTTTACATACAAGCAGATTTTGAATATCTACTAGCCCTTACTCATGTCAAAATCTTACTTATCTCGTTCACAGTAGTAATTGTGAAGTTTATTGGTTTTAGGTAGAACTGAAAATTAATTGCCTTTATGGAAAGTAATTTAAGTATTTATTCAGTATCTTTTTCTGCTGCAGGGATGCATTATATAGAAAACAATGTGAATTCATAGAAGTATCAGTGACATCTGCTAGTCTAAAGTCCATCCAGTTGTCTTCCTTTTTATGCCACTAGCATGATCATTCTTCTTCAGATGCTTTCATTCAGTACATCTCATTTATTTTTTTTAAGCTTTATTCTAAATAGGATTAGGGTATATTTCCTAGTTGCCTGAAGCTGTAATCTATATTTTTGATTGCTTTATTGCACCCAAAAATAATATGTTAACCCACTAATAAAGACAGCAAGTTCAGTTTCTACATCCAAATTTGAAGTGTTTGGCTTCATGTTAATTCACCAAAATTGTGAAAAGCTTATGCACGTACTGAAGATATTCTTAAACATATTTTGTCTTTGTAATGAAGAAATTATACTGCTTTTATATGAGACATATTGATGACCTTTATGGCAAAGCAGAGAAGGAAAGAATGCCCGAGAATTACTTTTTTTTTTTTTTTTTCCTAGGGATGATCTTGACCAAGTGGCACTGCTGATTTTCTTTGAGTTTTGCCATTGAAAATTGTAGGCTTTTTATAATTTAGCTCATGACTGAATGTGCTGGTTTTCCCTCCTGGGTTTTTTGTGTGGTTCTTGGAGATGCTCTGATAAAGGCAGAAGTATCCATAAAATGTGGTGATATGAAAATGCGGCTGCTTTGCTTTTGTTTGTCTTTTTATAGTCAATCTCTGCATCATGCAGCCTCCAGTGCAATTAACTCATGATTTAAGAATCATCTTCTTGTTCACTTTGCTGCTTCTCACTTGACTTGATGAATTTTGCCAGTAGCTTCCTATTATCTAAGTAATTTGTTCCTTTCTTCATTTTGTAAATCCAGTGGCTGTGTTTCATAGGTATTTATAGCTATGGCAATAGTGGCACAGGAAAACTGCACTAGAACTTAATGTTGGTGTCTTACTTAATTCTTTTGCTACGAAATCACAGCATATTATAATTCTCAGTGATTTATTACTATTATTATTAGAAAGCTTTTTGGCAGCTGGTTGTCTCAGTCCAGTCTGTGTGGACAAGGGCCTGATTTTTTAATTTCTCTGTATTTTCTGTACTCAATTACATGATAGAAAAATGGGTATAATGGGTCACAAAACTTCCCCAGAATAAATGACCGCACAACATACAAGGCAAAAGCAAATCAAGCCATAACTGTTCTGCCAGAGTTTATGTTGATTTATTATATCACTTATTCAGTATAATGTCATAGTCACAGCCTAGACATTAAGAATTTCATGGGCACTGAATTAAATCCCCTGTTTTTCTCTAGAAGTGGTATATTTATGATAAGCATGCAAATGATGGGGTAACCACAGTGGGCTGTTTTAATGAACGTGCATTATTGTTCTCTGTTCTATACATCCTTAAATGTGGCTCTGTTTTTAGAAGAGGGGCTGGTAACACAAAGGATCCAGTCTGTGCTTGCAGACATAAATGATTTGTTTGCCTAAGCATCCATGTACTCACAATTTGAAAGCATCAAAAATTATTTACATATCAATACTTTAAGTGAAACCATATATAATTGTTTTTAGCATATGGTGTTTTTCTTATGTCAAAATTATTTGAGGATAGGAAGAAGCATCTTACTCCTTCAGAAACATCAATATATTAAAATGTGTAGTACAGAAGCAGAGCCTGGTGCTGAAATAAATATAATGTATATTTTTAGCATTTAATTTTTTTAAGCATGCTTATAGAATCACATGTTTGGTAAAGTATTCCACGCTCCAGTCAGTAATGCTTATTTCGGAGCTAGTAAAATATGCATGCTGTTTTAAAGGATTGCATGGTTTGTCCTTCTAGGTAGAAGTTTTGTGCTTGACTTGTCTGTCTTGTTGAGATTTAACACCTGTTGATTTGCAAGTACAAGTATTTGTCCAGGCATTGGTTTTCAAAGAGAGTCTTGGTGGTTAAATGGACATATATAGTTGAGTGAAAGCACAAGCGGCAAGTTGATAAAAATTCAGTTTGTGCCTAAACTGTGAGAAGCCATCTGAAGAAAGATGGAAACTGTAAAATAAAATGACAGAAGTTCTACTATGGAACTTAATTTCTCTGGAGATGTTTTCTGACATCTTCATGCAAAGCCTAATGAGGAAAAGACATTATTTTTACTGAGATAATAACACATTAAATGTTTTAGGTTACTTGTTGTTTTCACACTTTAAAAAAAAAAAAAAAGCTGTGAACTGAAGCCTAACTTTGGTGGTTTGTTTTACATATTGCTCTGAACATATCAAGAAATAATTTTGTGGAGTATTCAATCCCCTTAATTAGTCTGATTTAGGATATCCTAGATTTATGCTTAGTGTTGAGTGTTTTGGTGTTAGTTGTGGTTTTTTGTGATGACTCTCCTTTTCTGGAAATACGATGAAAGTATTTGAAACAATTTTGTCAGTTTTGAAACAAAAAACTTTTGAATGGGAAACTTTTGCTTTGAAATTTTGGTTAATTTATAATTTTAAAAAGACAAAAATATTTAAAATACTACAACGAAATCTTTCTTCTGACTAGATCCAAAATTTATATGGATCATCAATTTGATTTTTTTTTTTTTTTTTTTCCTGGAGTATAATCTGGCGGTGTTGCCTCAGAATGGGTTGTACAAAGCCAGGAAGGGGCTACAAAGAGACTACCTTTAACTAATTCTTCCACTTTGTCTTTTTACTGAAATCTAAAGCAGACAAAAATCTCACCGTGGACTTTATTTTGTTTTCTGCAGTTGGTTTGGTAAAAGCTCAGTCTTCCATGTTTGTTCATGTCCATGCTGCCCTCAGACGTACATAGGTGGAACAAGGACTTATGATGGCTGGAGCTATGAGAACATAAACAGATCTGAGGAGGGCTCTTGCTCTCTCATCCTCTCCTATCACAGACCAGCTTTCTAATCTTTTTCCTTGATTTCGATCTCATTTGCATATCAGAAGATTTTCTCTCTCATTTTCACATTCAGCAAACTTTGAGGATTTAAATAAGAAGTAACAAGGTGAGTAATATTAACAAGTGAAGTGGTTAAGAAGTGCTTACAAATGATGCCCACAAGCTAGAATTTCCCTTTCTTTTTCCTCTGTTGCTTGCAATACCAAGACTGAACACATGCAAATATTTTGTCTTCCTGCAGAAAGAATGGTGAATACTGGCCACTAACCTTCTAAAAAACTGCCAGGCTTTTCAATTTTCACACAAAACACAATATCAGTGACTATTGTACCAGAACAGATGTGTTTGTCTTTGCTGGACCAGGATCAGAGCTTAAATCAGCTTCTTTATTCCACAGTGTTTTTGTATTACACCACTGTACTATTTCTAGCCCTGTCAGGCTGCGCTACTGAGGTATTTCTGTGTGCTTTACTGATTAAGCAAATTTTAATGTTTCAGACAATACAGTAAGGTATTAGTATCTACTTTGCATATGGCACATCACGTACCTCTCACAAAAGTTTATTGATAGTCTGTATAGTTGGCTTTTTCACACATAATAGAAATAAAAACTCAATCCCATCTGTATTGTGAGGAGTGAACACCTCCTACAGAAATAATCTTTGTAATAAAGTTCTCTATTTGGATTAGTGTACTGATATTTTCTCAAAGCATGTTTCTTTCTTATTTGGAGTTTGCAGACATCCTCATGAATACACTTACTTTCCACGCTGTTTGCAGGAAATGTCAACTATTTATAACATCATCTAGGATGCTTATATAGGAAGTATGTACTGATTTATTTATTTAAAAAAAACAAAACAAAACAAAACACTTTCTTATTTTCCAGTCATCCTATCAGCAAAGAAAAAAACATCATTATCACAAATATTTGTACTGTTTCTATAAGGCATCCTCTTAGGATGCTTGGAACCTCCTTGTTGTTGCTCATCCGTTAACTTTACTAGAACATAGAGACTTCCAACTTTAATCAGTGAAAACAATACAAAAATAAATATTATTGCCCCTAAACACACAGAGAAGTAGTTTGAGAAACCACTGAAAATAAAATGGTTAACTCCCATTTTTTTTAAATGAGCTTCTTTTCAGAAGCTGTTCAAATGAGAAGAGAGAACTCACCAAAATTAAATGGCAATAGCAGAGGTTTAATGCAGGGATTTCAGGTCAGGAGACCCCATTTCTAAAGAAAAAAAATCCAGAAATGCATATATGAGAGAAAACGTTAAAGGTCCTTTGTTCTACTTTTTCTCCTCTGATAGGTGACAATTAATAATGTACAAAGAAGACAGAGTGTTTGAAATCTTTGTTTTCTTCTTGGCTAATGCATTCTATAGGCTGATCTGAAAGGAAGGAAAGAAACCAACACCATGCTTTGAGAAGACATTAACAGAAAAATTTATAGCTCTATTATACCAGTGGTGTATTCAGGCAAGTAATGCAAACGCCTATCTTTTTTATGTGCTGCACTGCTTGTTAGTGAATATGGTGTAAATATTGTGACAGTGACTATAAAGGGTTTTTACCGTATTTGATAGTTTGGATATAGAATGAACTTTAAAGGAGACAATTAAGGGGTATATTTTCTGCAGAGTGCATAGGGAATTAACTGTGAGCCACACTGGCAACAATGGATGTAGCACATCTGATTTTCTGTAAAACTGAATAAAAATACCCATGATAACTGCATTACTTATTTAGATAAGATTTTTCAAAGATTCCCAGGGGAGTAAGGCACCCATTTCCTTCAGAATTTCAGTAGGTTTTTAATTGCTTTAAGGAATCTCAGCCTTAGGAAATTAAGAAAGCTTTTGAGGTCTGAGTTTTCTTCTTTTTTTTTTTTTTTTTTAAGAATGCTTTATCCTGACAGAACAAAGAGATGAATCCATGTCACTTAAAAAAAAAAAAAGAAAAGAAAAAAAAGAAAAAGCAAAAGAAAAGACTCTAAAATACAGGCTTATGTATTTTTACATATGATACTTTTCCTTGGTAAATTTCTTCTGTGTATAGAGGCTCAAGCAAATTTTGCACCACATAAGTCTTGAAGGAGAGCTTGTTTAGGGTATGGTGCATTATCAGTATGCCTCATCCTTGCCTGAAGGGATCTCCTGTCACCAGAAAAACATTATTCCTCTGGACCCTGGTTTTCTATACATGTCTGCATATATCTTAAATGTACCAGGATGGTTACAAAGGAGAGGAAAGGTGAAGACTGGGTAACGGACTCCTTCTCACCTTTCAACAGCACAGATTTATCTCTATCCTAGGTATGCTACTGCATGCATTGCTCCTGAGCTTGCGCAGAAGAAAAGGTGGTGAATACGGAACAAAGAAATGTTTCTCCAGAGGCTCCCTAACCATTGTCACTTCACTTTGCCCACGTAGCTCAGAGAGGAGGCCAGCCCCGTACTATCCACTGAGCACTCAGATAACCTGTGACTTGACCGATGTATTTCAAATGTGTATTTTACCTGTCGATTTCTAAATACATCCCCGCTTTGCATCCCATTGCAGTTCTATGCAGACAGTAAGGTTTTAGTTTATTTACTCCTATTTTAGGTTTTCCATTTTGTGACCTATTGCACATCTTTTCTCTATTATCAGCACAGAGGCCTATAGCCCCTTACTTAGTAACATTTATGGATATTTACTGGGACTTAAATCAGATTACCAACATGCAGCACAGCATGAAATATCTGCATTCTCACCAGCTGTAAGCAGGAAAAACATTTCATAGGAACTCCACACCCCTTGGCTCTTGGGCTCTTGCCATGACACTTGTGGCCAGGTTTTAAAAAAAAAAAAAAACCCACAACAGTCCTTGTGCTGAGGGTTTTTTGTTTGTTTTTGTTTTGTGTTTTTTTTTTTTAAAAAAAACCATTCCATTTATTTTGATTCCTAAATGGGAACAGAACTCCTTTGAAGATCTAGTCCCATGTGAGTTTATCCTGCATTAACAGCAGATGGTGAATAGCTTCAACAGCTTTGTTCCTATTACCAGCCGTCTTTGATTTACTCCCTTGCTTTGCTTTTCAGTCTTTATAGCTTCTATTCTGAAATAGCAGAGGCAGAGCTTTTGTTATCTCTCAGCCATAGCTTTTCTCACACAATACTATTGGTCTCTTCTTTCACTATTTATTTTGTTGCACTATCCAAAAATATTGTGACTAAAAGGAAGGAGAAGGAGAGGATGAAACCTTTTTAATAGAGTGGCACACTGGAAGATCCTATTGCTGCAAATATTTGTGCATGCTACTCCTGCTGTAAATGCCAGAGAAATTACAAGGTATGACCTAGATACGTACATTTTCCTTTGGCTATTTCAGTTGCAGATCAGTCCATAAACCACTATAACTGATAAGTGTTCTTTAAATTGTACATGACATGGGTAGTCTCAAGGATAACATAAAGAATTCATTCTAGACATCATAGTTTTGTAGATTAATTGTGTCCTTCCCAATGAACATCCATAAGTATGCTCAGTCAGCTTAAGAGTCCACATATAGACTTGCACCTGTGGGAGAGAATTGAAAAAGTCAACCTGAGGAAACTATTGCTTTGAGCGATGTAGCGACTGCTTTTCCTTAACAGCATAAACTATAGCTGCTCTAGTTCTTGCACTGCAGGGGAGCCATCACTTCATCTTCCCTGCTCTTATGCTTTTGATCTTTCTGAGTGGTTGAAGGAGCTGGATTTTTCACCTTCTCCAAGACCAGAGCTGGTTGCTAGTGTCACGCATTCAAACATTTGTTTCAAGCCTTTAGCGTCCCACCCTATTATGGGAACTAAAATAAAAAGGTCAGATTTATTCTAAACCTTAGGTCATCAGCTTCAGTTTTCATCTTAGCTTGTGTTTGTTCTTCCTGTGTATCTTCTTTGCTGTGGGCTCTGAAATCTATGACCCCCTCTAGGAGGTTCATAGGCTAGTGTTCTTACAAGCTGCTCTTGTGCTTCCTGGCAGTAGTTTGTTAATGCTGGCACGCTAATGCCGGCTGTCAGCTCTTCCTAAACCATGCTGGCTGCAGTTGGATTAATGCCTTCTGAATTTCTCTTTACTTTTCTGATGATTTCTTTTAAAACTGATCGCCTTTATTCATATTTCGGTTCCATCTACATGATTTTCATTATTATAACGATGTAGGCAGAAAAACCTATGACATATTTTCCTCTCCTCAAACCAGAACTTTTCTGTTTTGATTAAAAATACCCAAGACACTAAAAGCTGTTCTATATGGATTTATTTTCAGGCTTTTGTAACGGTTTCTTTTGAAATTTGTTTCAGCATTTTTGCAAGGTGAGGTGTAATCCAACTTTTGACTCTCAAATCAATCTCAGAGGAAACTAATTTTGAAATTTTTGGAAAACCTGCTTGTTTATTTTCCTTTGGGAGATCATTTTATTCCAAGTGGTATAATTATAGTAGTATGTCTATCTAGCTCAGTTTTTCAGTTCCAAAAAATCAGAGTTATTGGCTGGTGCTTAGAAAACTGATCCTTCTAACCCTTTGCCATTTTATCACTATCCTTCAAATTACTGTTTAGATCTGCCTGCGTAATTGGACAAATACAGTCCTTTACATTCTTCGGGAGTTATCTGCTAATTCCTCGTAATTCCTTGTGTTTACTCATTATTTATTGTTTACACTTGGTCTAGGTGTAATGTGTCTGTATGACCTTTAGCATGTGAATTATTCATGTAATGATAGCCAGGAATATTTGTGTTCACGTGGGCTGATCTAATCCCACTGAAAACAAAAGAGATATTGGTATTGGCTTCTCTGTGTTTTGGATCCTGTTCCTAACTTTGATTGGTGACCTAAATCATACACTTCCCTTGTTAGATGCCTTAAGTCGTATAAACAGGATGAGTCTCTTTCCTCTTCATTGATTACCTGTGAATATTCATAATTGTTCAACAAATCAATTTTGCATGAAATAGAAGGCTTTTCATAATGGTCATGAAAGCACTTGTGGCATGAATGCTCTCATTAATATTTATTCACGCCAGTATTTGTGATGCTTTTGCTCTGTGAGTAAAACCTCCTGCACTAGAGTGTTTGAGATCAAGCTATTGAAAAAATATTAAATGAGAAAACATCAGCTAAGCAAACAGCTTCTGTTGCAGAAGGGTAAATGAAGACTTCTGGGCTGTGTTTGTACCTGCTGTCCCTCTAATCTTAGTCGACCTCTTGGCATATATAAATGCATGTATGCATATTAAAAATATATTGGTCATTAAAGACCAAATTATCTTTACATATTGATGTTGTTATTACATGTGGTACATTAGACCATTGGTAGATTACAACAATGGACATGATGTAACTTTATTTGTATAATAAAAGAAATAATTTTAGACTTCTAATATATAGTCTTGCCTTGTTGGCAAAGTTTGTCAGCTTTTCTACTTTGGATTCATGCTTGTTATGGCATTCTCTTAGCAAATATTTATGTATTTCATCTCCTGAGTTTCACTCAAGGATGTATGTAGGATAGTGCCAAGAGAAGAGTGGGAAGCTGAAGTGTCATTACATAATATTTCAGAATAGCATTTTCTGCTATTGAGGCTGCTGTAAACTTGGAAGGCAGCATCAAGATTTCTTAGCTGTGCCCACTAAATTCATAAAGGACTCTCCAGTTCTCATGTGAGCTTAATATACTGTAAATGTTAGGATGTTCTTTTTCCTTTTCGGAAGATTGATGGCAGTAAAAATAACATAATTACAAGAAAAATGTTAAGACTTGCCTATCATTGTAATTGTCATTACAGGCACTGTATTTAAAAATGAAACTGTTAATTAGGAACATGTCAGTTGATGATGAAAGTGCTATGATTTGAAGTAACTGCCTTCCAAAATGTTATTCTCTTGCTGAGAAACCAAAGTGTTAATATGTATAAGCATTGCAAAACTAGAATGTTTAAAGTGGACATGTAGATACATGCAGTGAATCTGGGGGGGCAGGGGGCTAAAACTCAAGACAGCTGATAGGATTTCCATGCTTTCAAGAGCAGTTAGTTACACCTTTGATTCTCTCCCAGTCAAAACCCTACTGCTCTTTTACAGTTTTTTATAGGCGACAGCAGTTTGTATACTCTGAGAGAAATTATTTAGTGTGACAGGTAGAAGGTGTAAGTTTCAGTGGGGTAGCTAACTGCTGTCCAAATACGCTATTTTGTGTTTGGCCACACGATGAGTTAAAATGATGATACTGATGATAGATTGATTAATTGTGAGGTATTTATTTAAATTATTGATTTGCAAAGTTGTGCTTGCATGAAAGGATTACTGCTTTTGAGACAGTGCTTCTTTACACCAAGCAAAGATGTTGCCTTTTTTCCTTTTTTTTAAGAGATTAGCAAGAATTAGAGAGAGGGGGAAATTAGCTTTCAAAGCATCAGTGGTTTCTTTTCCAGAGAATTTTTCCAATTGATACCATAACTAGCACAAATAAGAGCACTGGTGACTCTAAACCTCTTACTAGAGCCTTGGGAAGCCAAAGTTTCTTGACTTCAGTTCAAACAATTTTAAATGTTCATGTAGGGGTTTCGCAGATGTTGTTGATTTCTGTATAGCCGTCTCAAGAGTGAGCAGTGCCACTCTTTTTCTAGTTGTCTTGAGAACGGCATCATGTTTTTTTTAAAGGGTGGAGGGAGACTTTCATTGCTGCAATCACCACCCACTGAAGAATCGAACCAGTGAAAAATAAAATAACTGGGAGGCAAAGAGAGGGAGGAGGTGGTGGGGAGAGATTGTTTCTTAGCTGTTAACAGAATCAGGAGAGAAAAAGGGAAGTAAGCAGCAGGCTGGTAATTTATTACACCATCAGAAAAGAGAATTAAAACAAAAAAGAACTTGGCCATGAGCAATGCAGCATTTCTCACCTACTCAATGATATAAAGCGCCCAGAACAAAAATAAGGTCTGCAAAGAAGATAACATCATGTGGAAGCCTGCGGTGTTTTAGCTGTACTGGTGGGAGTTGACAGCAGGTGAACGGATTGTTTAGCATTAAACTAACTGATGCTAAATTAATTTCCTATTATAAAGCCTGATTGCGATGGTCATTCAAACCCCAGAAGTATCCTAAGAATAATGTGAATAATACAAACCCTCTTTTTTTACAACTCTCATGTTTTACAAACCCTCTATTTTTATAGGTGCTAAATTGTCTAAGCCACCTCATTCCCTAGCAGGGCTGCATAACAGTTCTGACACTGCTTGGAGAAGGGGTAGTTGTAACAGCAATCAGTCCCTATCCTAAATGTTCCCAGCATAGTTTCAATCTAGAATTACAGTATAAATATTGATTATTGGAATTAATGTAGTATTTGCTGGAACTGTTTATCCTTTCCTGTATCCTTGAATGCTTTGAGCTTGCTAGAGTGGCTCATCTACATGCATTTCTAGCAGAGATTTGTCAAGGAAGAAAGCATCATAATCACTGATAAAACCTTTCATTGTATATTTAAATTAAGGCAATTTGAGAGAAGTCTGGATATTTGCCTGAACAAATAGGGTGATTTCAGAATCAATTTTTGTGTAATTCTTGGCACATGGCACCTGGTATTGGGATCTAGTGATACAGCTTCACATAATATGCTGTATCATATAGATTCATATTAGTATTATATTTTCATTTGAACAGAGATCAAGAATTTTTAACAATTCATCTTGGAATTCTTCCAGTAAAACTGTTTTTACTTCTGCAAAGTGCAGTAATTGCCACTGTTGGCTGAACAGTTGCATGCTGTTTCTAAACAAATGCATATGTTTGCATGTTTACTGCCTGTTTTGTAAGTCTGGTGCAAAGATATCCTCCAGAAAAGAGAACTGTACATTATTCAGCAGAGTATATACGTGTATGTTTGTTCTTAGTACTAAGAATATTTCAGTAGGGACCTCTGAGCCCCACTGAGATTGAATCTGTGTTGTGTTCATCACTGTACCAAGTAAAACTGTAAAAGAAATTCATTGCCTCAAAGTATACAAAAACTGAAAGGAGATACTTTTCTACCTCTCCTAACATCACACAGTGCTTGCTTTTAGGACCCAGATCTCCTCAGTCCCTTCCTATGTCTCCCAGAGGCATAATTTTCCTTGTGGGCTTAATTAGAGCAACCCAAACTTTGATCTTTCAGGTAGGACCTTCTTTGTAGGAATTGGTAATCTCTGGGTTATGGTTATTATTACACTAAAACAATGTGGCTTTTCAGTACTTGGACTCCATGGAACTCTTAGTAGGACATGCGTAGGATTCCAGGACGACAAGCAGTTCCATTAAATATTATATTTATTGTTTTGAGAAAGTTTAGCTTCACAGAGAGTAACTTTGGAACATGTACATATATTATTTATTGACATTTGTGCCATGTTCACATTCAGGATGGCCTAATTCAACATCTGTTCCTGATTAAACTGAGCATCTGGTATTTCACAGATAATTATGAGACATGAGCTCACTGTCCTCTAGGCCTACCAGACAAATTGGAACCTGTCTCTCTAGGTGGATGGAAAGACCAGGTTCAGTGCTGGGTGCAATTCTGATCACACCTGTTACGTGGGCTGTGTTCAGAATAGGGTTTATCTGTTACACCCTGTTTGCAAGCAGAAGTACCAGCAACTTCAGTGTTGTGTCCTAGGATCAGAAAGAAAAAGAAAGATGAAGATTTTTCCAACATAGAACAACAAAATGGGAAAGTTACTGAAAGCTCTACTTCTGTTAAACTTTTTCCCTTGCTTACTCTGAAAATCTGAATTTGGGATCCTTCTTTTGCCCTGACAAATAAGTTCGTCATACAGCAAAGGAATAAATTCACCTCTAAAACAACTGCTTGGTGACCAGGATA
>NW_009647064.1:86280-100694 GCF_000708025.1 Charadrius vociferus
GAAAGAGTTTGTTCCCTGCTTGAGTTTGTCCAGAGAGGTAAGTTGGCTTATAGAGAAAATGACCACAGGATGACAGTTAAGTACTGCAAGAAGCCCCAACTAATTTTATCTTCTCTTGTCCCAGAGCAAGGTGCATAACTCATTATTGTTCATTATGAATTGTAAAGACGAGCTTACTTCTGGTCAACAAATGCAATACTCAATCTTTTCTTTGTGTTGGTACTCTCTTTAGCTCATGG
Organism: Charadrius vociferus; assembly: GCF_000708025.1. Classification (NCBI taxonomy): domain Eukaryota; kingdom Metazoa; phylum Chordata; class Aves; order Charadriiformes; family Charadriidae; genus Charadrius; species Charadrius vociferus. The sequence goes on from NW_009647064.1 coordinate 86,520, forward strand.
CTACATTTCTTAACTAGAGGAGACTATTACTTCTTATATTAAGCCTGAAGGGTCACAGAAGGAAAGGACAGTGATCTTTGTTTCTTGTTTTCCTCTGTGACAATGTTCCCTAGAAATGCAAGCCTGTGAATAAGTAATCTAACATACCCATGTCTGTTAGCAGCTCTATTAGTTGCAGGATTTTATTTGTTTGTGCTCCAATTTATCTATGGATGTGCGTGTGTATGGATGTGTAAAAGCGGACAAATACTTTTTCTCCTGGCACTTGCTTTACATTCCTTCTTCAGGATCAATAAATTAATTGTAAGGCAACACAGTCAGAAGTACTGCAATACAGTTGCAATGTATTGCAAATTCAAATTGCAATGCCAAACCACGCTGGTCTGCTCAATGATCACTTGTACAGAATTCACTGGTCTGATAGGCCAGTTGCATTTATGAGCTTCCTTTGAAAAAGCAGGAAGGATAGGAAAAAGCCATTCTTAATCAGATAATTAAAAAGCATATCCCACCAGACTCCATCAAAACTTTTATAGCTACCCTTCAGAAGCAACTAGCATAAACATAGTCTCCATAGCTCTAACTCCTCCTATAAACATTTCAATCTTGAAGTTATGCCATTTTAACTTCGGTTCTGCTCCGTATTTGTTGCATTTAATTTACTCTGACAGACCTGCTATCTGCATAACCATAGGGGTTTTTTTTCTTGCCAGGTATTATCAGCCGCCAGGAGGCAGAAGAGTTGTTGATGAATAAATCTGAAGGAACATTCCTGGTGCGAGTCAGTGAGAAAATCTGGGGCTATGCGTTATCTTATCGCCAGCAAAGTGGGTTCAAACACTTCCTGGTTGATGCTTCGGGGGATTTCTACAGCTTCTTGGGGGTAGATCCAAACCGACACGCAACACTGACAGATCTTATTGATTTTCACAAGGTAACACTTGCTAGGTAGAGATCAATAGCTGAGTGGAATGGATTAATAATTTAAAGAGGAACCGTGTAATTTGAAACTACACTGGAAAGCAGAAGTAACTGTAGTGGGGAAAAGAATATACGTACATATTCTACAGTAAGCCTAGCTGTAACATTTATAGTTTGTGTCTTTTGTTGCAGTGGATCAGAAGGTTTTTCCCCTTCTTTCAAATGCTTCAGCATGTATTTGTGTCCCCTTCTAAGTAGATTCTTACACAATGCATGCTGTGCTGGGCTAAAAATGGACTAATAAGGGTGACAGAGCTAACACCTTTTGAGCCTCTTTGCTGTGCAAAATTGGATTGAAAGTACCACAGAAAGGTCTTTCAATAAAATTTCAGCATTTTTCAACCTTTGATGTGAGGGCTGTAATGTGCAAAAGCAAAGGAGTGGAGCCTTGCAGTAAAGAAGGGAACATGGAGGGGTTCTCTTTTAGGGATGTGCTAAGGGTCATTCCTTATTATCCAAAACAATCTTACAGGAGTAATTTACTACTTGTCTGCGACTTTAGATGGGTTTGAACTTGTGTTTCTTGTTGCCAGACTGTGACTAAACAGCAGCACTGTTTCTGATAGTGTAGGTTGATTTCGTCATCTTGGATCTCTCCCCATCTTCATCAGTTTTAATTCTGCTTTCTTCTTAGCCACCCTTAGAATTTCTCTTCATCCTCTCTTTACTAGTTCCCTTTCCTTTTTTATCCTTTTCTCACTCTTGTCTCAAACTAATTACATTATTTTTCCCTCCTCCTTTTCTTCACAGCTTTTTAATTTTTTGCAGTATTCAGTCTCACAGACACTAAGCAGAGATGTTTTTTCTTCTAATTTCCCTTCTTTTTCAAATCTTTCTTTTATTTCAGCTAGTTTGCAACATCTCTTCAGTCAAACCTGCACACTATTTCTTCCAGCTGTAATCCTTACGTTTCAATTGTTATTAGCAATATAGTAGAAGTCAATTATTTTGGATTTTATTGGCTTAACAAAAAGAAGTTGAGTTTCTCAGAATTTACATTACATGAAGGAACAGAGATTAGAATGTGATATCCTTCATAAAAACATACATGTTCACTTCCTAAATAGGATTTTTAAGTTCCCAAACAAACCAAAAAAATCAAGGGCAGAAAATCCCAAACTCATTCAGGTTCACTGAAAACTATTATGTTTTCTGAAAGTTAAATTTTGGTTGGCCTCCTCTCCCTCACCTTCTTTCTCCTGTCTTAGCTACTGGAATGTGCGCACACAGAGGTGGCTTTATTTTAAGATCAAATAAAAAGTTAAGATAAATGAGGCTTGCCGTAGTGTCCCCTCACAGATCACTATGATGTATTTCCACATGGGAGGATAATAAGCATCACATTTGACCAAAAAATACGTCCTCCCCTAATTTGATGAAATTCTCACTCAGTGGCCACCTTGGAAGCCAAAACCCCCCCATCCTTCTTCCCCTATCCCAGTTTTTATTGCCGAGCATGACATTATACAGTATGGAATATCCTTTTGGCCAGTTTGGGTCAACCAACTGGGCTGTGTCCCCTCCCAACTTCTTGCTAATCCTCAGCCTACTCATTGCCAGCAGGGGCTGAGTGGAAAAAAGAGAAAGCATTGATACTGTGCAAGCACTGATGAGCAATAGCCAAAACATTAGTGTGTTATCAACACTGTTTTAGCCACAAATTCAAAACACACCACCATACAGCCTGCTGTGAAGAAAGTTAATTCCATCCCAGCCAGACCCAGTACAACTGGAAAGAATCTAACCAGGACCTTGTCACGGAAAGAAAAGCACACATACAACACCTCAAATGCAGATTATCAGGCATTGGCTGTAGGACCTCTGGCTAACATAGTATCCCCTGTGCTCCTGGAGAGGGGTGATGGCGATAACCAATTCCAACTGTCTCTGCTCCAGCTGTGTTTCTATATTTTCATCACAGCTTGTGCTAGGCAATCACTGTACTGGAAACACATCTATTTACAGACAGCTGTAGGGCACTTGTCAGAAACAGAATGGCTTTTAGTTCCTGACATTATAAAAAAAAAAGTTTTCTTAGCTGTCCCCTGATAATAGTTAATAGCTCCCCCTGTAGTAAGCTTATCAGAGAAACTGGTTCACCTTTAATTTCACCACACAATTCTCTTTTAACTGTCTAGTTTAATAGCTATATTTAAACTGGTCTCTCAGGCAATCACTTCAGAAGGCATCCTGTCCTGTCTTTCACATGGTTTTCACTGAAGTTTTTCTGTCTGACCTTTCTGGTGAAGTACATTGCCAAGTGTCCCAAAGCTTTCTGGTAACCAACTACGCAATCATTATGTAAATGGTTGCGCTGCAGACGCGCTTTCTCTTGTGGCTACTGCTATATTGTTTGGAAAAGTTGCTGCTTCCTCGGGATTATTTTTGGGAAGAGTATACTTCCCCACCCCAAAAGTTGCATGGACTTCTCTTTCAGGGTCCTTTTCACTTTCAGTCAAAATGGGCAGGGCTGGCATAACTACTTTTTCAATTGCTTATATTTATTCATCTAAAACTGCTTCATATTGATTTAAAAATGTTAAGAAGAGGTCACTCAAGCAGCCCAGCTGACAGATACCAGGGGGTGGTAACCATTAGCTGGAAGAACAAACTTCTTACAGACGAGGGTGTGAGTGTGCATTTCTCTTATTACTATTTGCATTTAAATACTGCGTGGAAAGCAACCATAACATATCCAATAAAATTGCTAAATCTTTGTATTTACTTCCTCATAACCTTCTCAAAAGCATTTAATTTGAGTAGTATCTTTCTGAACTTATTCTCAGTCTGATGTAGGGATTGGGAAGGAACCACAGCTGGGAGCCTGCATGTGTTTTGAGGAAATCGGGCACCAAATTTCCATTAAATTTCAATAGAAACTAGATAAGTTTTGAAAATGTTCGGCCCATATAGAGATTGATAACTTGGATCTAAACTATTAGATGAAGCGTTGCTATTTTAGTCAATATAATTCTGGATTCTGGCTCATTTTGGTGCATCTAAACATCTTCAAATTCTACAAAAATAAAAATGAACTATCATTACTCTAGAAATAAGTGCAAAGACCAAATTCTCTACTTTTCCCGTAATTTTTTTTTATTCATCTTGGTAATCAGTTACCCACAGGCCAAGTCTGTCATTCCAGTATTTTATTAAGGAGAATAGGTGCTATTTGTAAAGACTGTCTTTACCCTAGCAAGGTTAATATTGTTCACCTCTCTGTAATCAGTCAGAAAGCTGTTACTGTTGTGTGTGAGCACTCAACATTGAGCTCTTGCTCAGTCTGCCTGGGGAAGCTTCTTTCATCCCAATGACTATGGAAGTAGCATAGTAGGACTGGCCTGTTAAATTAACCCTTGAGAACATCTTTTATGGGCATCTGTAGCTGTTTTTCTTAAGTAGCGTAGCAACTTACAGGTAGTACAGCCTTTTTTGTACACCAACTGTTTGCTTTCACTGTTTGATACAAGCACAAGTTACTACTGGCATAGGTATGATGAAGATAGGATGAAGAAAATGAATAGTTGATAGGATCCTTTTGCTGGGCTGTACTTATTTTATCAAGCATTTATTCATAATTGATTACCAGTTACAGTGGAGTGATGGTCTTTATTGCTATCACTTGCTTTTCTTACAAGACAGGAAAAGGCTTAGACATCTATGAATGATAATTTAATTGTTTTTTCTTTCTAGGAAGAAATCATCACATCGTCAGGTGGGGAGCTACTACTGGAGCCATGCGGACAGCAGAAGAATCCACCAGACTACAGCCCTTTATTTGAATAACTGATCCAGGACTAACAGGAATGCATTCTGGATAGCTTTAGTAATAGATAGCTACAAAAGTAAACACTGAAAAGTAGTTAACAAACTTCCAAAGCCACTGGTCTCGTGGCCAAAAAGTATCCTTATTAGAAGGTCCAAAATATTTCTATTTTGCATCTGAATTATCATCATTATTCGTATTGCTAATATTTTAAAGGTGAGAAATTACTGGCAAATTACAAATGAGGACTATTCCCGGAAATATTTCAAGGGGTTGTGGCCAATTGCACTGAATGCTAAATTCCTATCTTAATTTCCTTAATGTCTGAGATTGAAAATGCAAAATGCAGCAAGAAGGGAAGTATTCAGAGTATTGTATGAAGTACCAATATTGGTGAACAGATTCTTTTTTCCAAAGCAAGGTTTGTCAGTTTCTGTTGACAATCTCATTACTCAGTGGTGCACTTTTGATAACAAGAGAAGCAGTCTTAAAATGTCCTTTTGCAGTTTGTGATTGCTTAAATGGTTAGGTGCAGCTGGAAACTTGCCATTGTGCTCTTCAATTCAGGCCTACAAAGTTCACCACAGCAGAGACTGAATAAGGTCATTCACACTGTATTTACAACTTGATGCAGTCCAACAGCCTTGAAAAGAATTTTACTCCTGTACAGGAGGTGGTCGGTTTATTCTCAACTAGTTACTCTAATAAAAGGAGTTTGATTTGCAGCAACAACAACTCCTCTCGCTGGCCTTGTCATGTTTTCTGCTTTCTGATGTGCAAGATACATGCTGGAGATTCCTGGGTTTACTTTGCTATAGGACAAGATATTTTCCTTAGCTGAGCTATGAGTGGAGGTGGTATATTTATCCATAGAAAAGGTGCAACTGATTTCATTATCATTATGCTATTTCACATTTTAAAAAAAAAATGCACACAATGTGTTCTTGATTCATTTGTTATCCATACTAAACCCCATGAAAATAGAGCTGTAGCGTAGATCTATGGAGCAGTTGCTTAGTGTTTGGACTATTAAAAAAAAGGAAAAAAATCTCATCACAATAGTTAATTTGCCCTCCTGAAATTTGTGTCTTAACAGTTATTGCACTCTGGGCTGTAACACTGTATAGATGTAGTCCTGCATCCTTTCACTGGTAAGCTCGATACTACTGAGGCAGCCAGTTCAGGAAATGGAGTGAAAGAGTTGAGAACTGTTACTATTACCCTCCTGTGCTCCTTGCTCTATTCCCATGAATGGCCAGATAGAAACTGCTGGGCATAGAATTGCTCTTTTCAGCTCCAAACATTCATTTTGCAGGGCACTATTTCACATAAGAGGGTTGTGACAGTTTTGCGTGCAACTGATTTGATTCAAGAGTGAAGTGGGACATTAGGGAAGTAGTTGTGTACCTATTGGTTAGTCTCATAGTCGTGCCTTTAATAGGCAGTTTCTCAGTACTTTTTAAAAATGCGATGTGTATTTTGAGATGTAAAATGGACAAATCCATATGTGTTAATGTACCTCCACAGTTATTTTTTTCCTGAGAATCTCTGAAAACACAAAAAAGGCACACTGAGTGTATTTTTATATGCTAATGCTTTGGTTAGTCTCTGATTTCCTATGTGTTTCTCTCCCAAATCCCAGTGTAGACTTCCCTCCTGAACCCCATGTCAATCCATCTCTCCTCAAGTCGTTTCCCTTGACTCCCTGTCACCTTCTATACTTCGTCTGACCTAGATGGTAAACTCATCTAGGAGAAGAAACTTGTCTTGTCCAAGCTTAAAAAGCACACTATACATTTAAGGCGCTACAATAATAATAAATACTTTTGGTAATAATAGCAATATTTTTTTCGTAATTCGTTCTACAGTTAGCCCATATTAAAGTACAGATTTTTGCACACAAGCTTCATTGTTGTTCAGGAAAGTTTGATTTTTTTTTTTTTTTTACCGTAGCTTTTTGTGGGATTTAATCCATCAATGTTTGTGATCCATGAAAAGAAAATTCTAATGAACTTTCCATGGAGACTTAGCTGGACAGTTTCTGTACTAATCACTTGGGACACTGGCTCAGGAGGTTTTAAATAGTTCCTGTTAGCACCTCATAACAAAGCAAATCAGGACATAGCAAATAAGCAATGCTTATTAGCTGGAGCAGCTGTTCCTAGTGCAGGGTGCTCAGGTAAGATAACAGCTGGGTTTTTCACAGCAAGTAGGCTTACAGAGGTAGGACATTCTTTAGCTATGTGATACCTTGAGAAACAAAGTGAATTGGCAGCAAGATAAAAGGTCGAGATACCCAAATGGTCTTGAAATTTTGTTAAAGTGTGGCCCTCTGCAGGTCACTGGGGGCTGGATTCTCAAAATCAAAACTGCTCTGCAATTCTGAACATAGTGACACTTAATGTAGGCCTCTAGTAGGATCTATAGTCTCCATTAAATGAGAAGCCTGGTATGTGTGATCCAGGATCAGAGTATGCTTGTTACAGGTATATGCGAACTTTGAATACGGCTACCAGAGTGTGGAGCTCAGCACAAAGTAATTCACTGTGCTTCAAATATGGAGTCTGTAAAATAATCACAGAGTATGTTGGCTTTGTCCAATAGAACATTCACGAAGTGCAATCTACCTCCTCCAAACAGCCTCAGCATCTACCAGCTGCTTCCTCTGAGAAACTAGCTCTGCACTTGTTCCTGCTCTATAGGCATCCCAAGAACCACCTCAGCCTCAGGTTATTCATAGCTGCACGTTCCATCACATAACAACTGGACCCCTACTTTAAAGGAGAATGGAAAGGGACCTTTTAAAGTTAAAAACCATAGGTATCCCTAGATTTACCTCTGAGGCCAGAGAGCAGCAGCTGGCTGATAGGACTGAGGGTCTGAAGGTGGTACTGAGTAATTAAGGTGCTACTTAGATACCTACACATCTTTGCAGACTGGTGATTTGCCTTTATGAACTGAAAAAAAAAAAAAGAAATAAAATGCCACCTTCTCTTTGGAAAAGATGCTGGGCATGCTAGAAAAGAAGACAGGTAATTTAATTTCCAAAGTTTTCGGAAGATTACTCAACCCATTGTATACAATTTTGGGAATGTTTATAGACAGAATATTGAAGAACTTGTTCCATAAGGAATTCATATTCAGAGACTGATAATAATACAACTATTTATTTCTAGTGACACACTTCCCAGCAACTGCTTGCATTTTGTTTAGTTGATAAGAAAGCTTGGAAATATTAGCTTTTTAGCTTATATGTCCTCTTGTGGTGTAATTAACATCACAACAGCATCATCATTTTCACTCTGAAGCACATTTCATACTTTTCATTTTCTAGATTTTTCTGCCTGTGTTCCATCCATTTCTCATTCTAGGTTTTACCTGGCTTTAAAATAAATCCCTTGTAAGTTTCCCTGCAAATGAAATTACTTGGAAAACTGCAATTTCATCTGAGAGTTTTATTATGCTAATAAATGTCAGAATTTTCAAGTAAAGTCATTGCTCTTTTTTTTTTCTTTTTTTTTTTTTTCTCCATAGCTGCACAGAAATAATGAAAAATAGCCAGCCAATTCATAGAGTTACCAGGACAGAAAAACTCAACAATACATAACCAGAAGCAGCAGCAATAAAATACAGTGCAGCTTAACTGAAGATGAATTTTGAAGGAAAGAAAAGGAGATCATAGCAAGCAGAAATTAAGAACAACAGAAGCTTTCCTTGGTAGAGATGTGCAGCTGCTGCCAATACTCTTGAGGGCTGTGGGCAAGGTACAAGCATGGAGATGTTTCCTAAGCTAACAAATGCTTTTTGTTGCCTTCCAGAAAATAAATGGACTGTGAATAGGTAACTAGTTAGTAGGAAGAATAGAAGAGAAAGCAGTGAAGGAGTAAATATGGAAAATGAATAAAATAAGAAAGGGGAAAATGTTCTTATCCCATTGTTTTGAAAGCATTTTAGAATTTTACTACTCTGGGAGGAAGACTGGGCACTGCTACTTCTCTTTCGCTCTGCAAGTCTCCAAGATTTCAGCTTTGAACTAAATCTACCTTGGAGCTAGACTTTATACTCTCAGTCTGTAAGAATTGAGCTGGTCCATACTGCAGCCTTGGGTGCTGCATCTGCTTCACACTCTACATTTAGTGCTGTCTGAAGCTGTTCATCACTGTATACAAAATCTTTTTAGTGCTGCAGTTTCAGTGTCTGGAATGGCTAGCTTTATTCTATTACCCAGTGACCTTCAAGTCTTGCCTTCTGATCTGTTTTTCTAGTGGTAGCTATTGTTGAGTTGTAAAAGGTACGCGTTACGGATTTTCATTATAAGATTTCCTGTCAATATTTCTTGTCAATGAGACCACTGGGAATACACTGAGAAACCTATTATGGTAATTCTGTTCCATAAGGAAAAATGCTACAGCAATCAGGAAAAGTTTTAAACTTTTAAATGAATTGAATTTTTCTTCTTATCTGTTTCACAGCAATAAAATATGGCACACAAGGTCCCAAGCTTGTTTGCACGTATCTTTGAAAAAGCAGCTCTTGAGGATTTAGTCTTTCTTCTTTCTGGATCCCCAGATGCATCTATTCTTTCTAATTTTGTTTTCATCTGTGATTGTATATACACATCTTCAATTTAAGGCTGCTCTTTTCTCTTAAAGAGAACAAAAACAAAGCAAAGAAATTGACAGCAATCATGGATGAGATTTTCAAGGCTACTCAAAGAATGCCAGTCTATGACCTCTTATAATTACTGTAATGAAATAATTATGTAATATGAGTATTTATGTATTAGTTTTATAAAAGAATAATTCAGGGCAACTATTAAGTACTAAATCCCTATTGTGCTGAACAAGTGCTGAGCAAAAGAAGATAACTCTTTCTTGAGGCAGGAGCTATCTAAAAATTTTAGTTGTAACAGGGATTCTTTTCAGACTTGCTGAGTAGAAACTGTTTCCAAAGACCCAATTCGGAGTGAGAATTACCACCAGATTTCAATGACTTTGAATCAAATTAATAAAACCTATTTCTTTGCTGATGTGAGCCAAGATTAATACACTGCCTACAGTAAAACAATTTAGTTTTGTATGAACTAGGGATCCACTTCTGCTCTTTCTTCCCCTGAGTTCCCACAGACCTGAATATAAAGCATTAATGAAGTTATACCACATTTCACTGCAGTCTAAATTCTTCTGTTTACATAATGGTACAACACAAACCTGCTCTCAGGTGAAATGTGGTAGTTCACAGTGGGAGAAATTTTTCTCTTCCTCTGTATGAATAAATTTGTTTGCATAATTTACGGGTTGGAGTTTATTTTTCAATGATTTTCAAGGACTTTCTTTTCTGGTTTTTCTTATGCCTTTGCTTTAAGATTCCTTTTTCCCCTTCCCAAGAAGATAGGGTTAGTGACCTCTGTGAGGTAATAATTTGTCCCTGGCTGGGCTATCAATTGCAGAATGAGGTGTTTGCACTTGACCAGATGTTTGATTTGTGTTTCCTGAGATGAATCTTCTGGATACATCCTGTCTGATGATAATGATGCGTAATTGATTTTTATAGCTAATTTCTTGCCATGCAAGTGCTGTGTGAAACCTTCTCTTCAAATATTTGTTTACTGCTAGTGATTAGTCCTGTAGCTTGTATATTTACATTATGACCCGTAGCTAATGCGAATTTTCTACTAGGCTGGAGCCTTCAATGAGTTTGGTTTCTTCTCTCTTGGAATTTCCTCCAGTAGTTTTAAATGAAGGTAACATCATTTTATGGTATCTTTATTAAGCATCAATAAGTGATTTTTCTTATGGAGGAGAAATAACTTCAAAAGCGATTGGACATTTAGTTTGGTCGTAATTGTATTTGTTTCATGTATGTGCAAAGAAAACACTTAGGATGTTAATGTCTCCTTTAAGGTTTATCTGCCATTTCTCCCCTGTTCTCAGTTTTGATGAGAACTATATGTGGGAGGAGAAGGTCATACGCTCGCGAGCAATGGAGAGAAAAGAGAGGAGGTAGGACTGTCTTCTTTCATATAATTTTAGATATAACAGCAGGCAAAGTCTTGTTTTTCCAGCTTAGCATTCAGAGGATCTAGGCCCAGACCTGTCGTCACTACTTCTCCCTTACACAACGGCAACAGGAAGGTATTCGTACTGGATGTGAAAAGGGCCCAAATGAAGTTGAATGAGTAATATTACAGTGCCCCAGGAATGGTACAGAAGTAGTGTAAGTCAAGAACATGGTAAAGACATATTTTGTATATAGGTGTGTAGAGCTAGGAGTGACTGCAAATTCTTGTTTGGTAGAGGTTAGTTCTTTTAATTATACGATTATCATTAATGGTCAACGCATGTGAAGACATGCACTTCCTATTCCACAAATTAATAGAACATAGATTGCCTGAAAGGAAAATCAGAAATACTTGTCTTAGACAAGCGTTAATATGCATGATTGTATGATATTTGGGGCAGAGAATTTTAAAATGTATTATGCATCACTATCAGGATATGAGAATGTAGAAGGTAAACACTGCTTACCACGTAAAGTATAATGAATTTCTCAATGTAATTTTTATAGCACTTAAAAAGTCGACAAAGAATAAAACTATCCCTGGTTATACTCTTCTCCTGTAGGAAATGCTGTCAATGTTGTAAACAAGAAAATGGCTTCTCATCTAGGAGTTTAAGCTTAATAATGGACTTAAATAGTACAGCACATAATTTCAGAGCTGTACACTGAACACCGCTCTCCAATTACTAAGATAGTCTGTTGCACTTATATTTGCACTTGGTTCTCAAACTTGTCTTGCTTGTGATAGCGTGATGCTAACGAGAAATATGGTTTTAGTAAGTCACTCAAATTCAACTTTATAGAAGATGTGTTAAGGTATATATTTCATTATCATTTTTACCATTAACACTTTCTCTCAGGGAATCCCAGAAAAAATAAAAATTTCTAAGAGCGATGACTAAATGCATACAGTTCTGGTCTGACTGCTAGACAGTATTTTGTTACCTTTTATGTGCTGTACTCACAGCATGCTGGTTCATTCATTTCAAATTTCAGTATGCTATGTGCTACATTGGAACCTATCTACGTTTTTTAACAACAAAACAGTGAAGAGCTGTGCATGTGAGCAAGCTGTTCTACAGGATGAACATGTTCACCCAATACCAGTGCTGAGCCCCCACAAAATCCACTGGAGTTCATGTGGCAATCCTTAGTTGATAAATATGAGACTTATTTGTTAGGACTACCCACCAGAATCACTTTTCACTTCCCCCCAGACAGAAATTGAGCTACTCTAAAATCTTCCATTGACACTTTTAAATGGAGAAACGTTCTGTTTTCAAAATGCACAGCTTCATGAAACTTTTTTTCAATTCTTTAGAGTAAAAAAGATTAAAAGTATCTAAGGACACTTTTAATTGCAGAAAATATGAAAAATATGCACAAATTTAACACATTTTTTTTTTTATTCAGTCCTAAAAGACAATGTGCTGCATTAGGCTCCAAAGTCAATACAGACATTCAGTGTTTTTGACATTTCATTAGGTATCCATTCTCTCCCTTAATGCCAGTTTCCTTTTTAGAGAGAATGGTAATACCCAGGGGACGGTTATTCAAAATGCCAAGCCCATTAAATATCCAATTTGACAACTGATATAAATTTATGAAGGTTTAAATAAGACCCCAGATAATGTTTTCTCCAGAAAAAAAACAAGCTACCAAGATGGGTGAGTTCAGAAAAAAGAACTGATGTATATTGTTCACAGTTTTGAATATTTTGTGTTACATGCTTGGGTCCTTACACTATGATTTCCATTTATGGACAATGAAAAAAAGTGTGAGCACTGAAAAATAATTAATTTAAATGGAATAATAAATAACATAATGGAAATTAAATCTGCTATTCCAGTTTCTCTGAAAAAGGCTAATTCTATCAACCCTATGATTATGTGAAAGACTACACCTATTCATGAACTTTCCATGAAAAAGGATCTAATTTTCCAGGTTGTCATTGTGACTAGTCACAACAGAAATCTCCTCCTGGATGAAGGTCTCTGATTAAGAAATACAACTACACGTATTTGACTACACATTCAAATACTAAATGGAAACATTTGCAATGAACCAGTTGCATGCAAATGAGAAACATTCCACAGATTAGCCATTGTCATGTAGCAAAAATGAATAACTTGGACTCCAGTTGTTCACCTTAACCTGCACTAGAAATGTTGCCTTCATCCAGTTCCAGGTCGATGTGGTAACAGCTCCTCTGTCAAAGATCACTGTTTGTTTGAGGACATGCATGGTCAGGAGAGAGAGTGAAAACTTTCAAAACCTTGAAATATTTCCATGATAGGAAAAAAACATACCACCTTAGATAAGAGTCAGTTTGCAAAGGAATAAAAGGAGGCTTTGTGAAACTGTTGCAGACATCTTTTTCGTATTGGTGAGTAGACATTCAGACGATTTGTTGAAGTCAATGAGAGGTAAGTGGGGAAATAAGGATTTCACAGCCGGGTCATTTTTTATTCATTTTGTTCTACGACACTGCCCATACAGTCGTGAAGTGCTAACCCATCTGTTCTCGGAAGTTGTTCAAAATCCAATGGACTAAAAATATTCTGTCTGCCAAGGAGACAGTCAAGGTGATTTGAAAAGGCTTGGATGCTTTTATTTTGGGCCACAGTCTCCAGATAAATTAAGAGGCATCATGGCTTTTCTCTTTTTTTTTTTTTTTTTTTTCCCCCCCCTTTCCTCCTTCCCCAGAATGATTAATAATGAACCAAATTCACAACAGCCAAGGAGAAACCTGCCTCCTGGCTAATATTCTGTTTGCAATACTGTGTCTGCACCTGCCCACGGTGCTAAAATTCATTTCAAGTTACACTTTAGTAATTGATGATCACTTGCCATATCCCTTTACAAAGCTTTTTTATCAATGTCTTTGGCGGTTCATTTTGTATCAGTAGCAAATCAATGAAATTTTAATGGAACAGAGTGCTCTACTTGAGACTGAATTAACGTTGCTTTACCTGTTTCAATATCGAGTGAAGTTTTCGAAGTCTAGAAGGATAATAGTTTTTCAGATTTTTTTCTTTGATAACTTTCTTTCTGCATAATGGTGGCATCCTTGTGATCAGCTGTAATAAAAGATTAAATGTGGTGATGAACTTAGTTTAACATTAGCAGTGTGCTGTGAGAGGCAACATGGAGTTTGAAGCTCATGCTTGTAAATGTCAATGCCAGGGGAGCTGTAGCAGGGAACATGTTAACTCCTAGAATACTAGCTGGGGAGTCAGGATCTGAAATGGTTTAAAAATCTCCAAGGTAATGCAGTAATTAACCACGCACAGGGAAGCACAACAAGGTCATGAATCGAGTTCCCGCCTTGAGAAGTGCAGGAGCAGCCGGTGGTGGTGGCAGCAGCA
>NW_009647064.1:101190-101452 GCF_000708025.1 Charadrius vociferus
TTGGCCTTTCCAAAATGAGACTGTTAGGCTTTAGGCTTCGCATCTGGCAATTTTTAGCCATTCCAAAAGAAAGCAGAAAAAAACCCAAACAAACAACTTTTGGAGAGGAGAGAAAAAATTGAGCTAAGTACCAAACGAACACCACTTCTTGTTTTGTGTGAGGTAAAATTCATTCGATCGATATAAATTCACTGGAACTGATCTGGGTTCGTCGCCTGGCTTTGCTTTTGTCACCAGTTTTGACAGACTTCCTTCTCCCCCC
>NW_009647064.1:101536-105534 GCF_000708025.1 Charadrius vociferus
GCTGTAGGGTGGAGGTGCCGTGGCACAGTTTGCTCGTCAGTGCCCTAAAGTGACAGCCTGGAGGTTGAGGGCTTAATCTTGCAGCTTTATCGGAGGAAACCTTCCATAGCCGTTTGCATCTGCCAAAAGCCTCCTATTTGCTGAGTCCTATCTGAACCAGGGCCCAGAATGCAGGCCTGATAAAAGCTTCTTCCATAGGTTGATTCCCCTCTGGCCGAACGTAGCAGATTGACAGATCAATCAGTTACAGATTGACAAGATGAAACTGGCAGTAGGAAACACATGGGGGAACACCAAACTAACCTGGTCTAAGAACTCTTCATCTGCTGAAGAGGACTTACTCAGTTGTGCTACTGACGGCTGGACAATAGAAGTGGGGAGACCATAAGGAAGGAAGCTGCCATGTTGCCTCCAAAGACAATGGAAAGAGCCTTCTTCTCCAGTAATATTCACCTGATGGAGGCAGACTGGCAGGTAAGGTGTGTTTTTGTTGTTGTTTGGCTTAGCTTCTGAGAATTGCCAGGGTAACAGTGCTGTAATGCAGGAAAGATACTGGCTGGTTTTTGAAACAGGAAAACCCACAGTGATTGTGAAGGAGGCTAGCATTCACTGGCCCAATTTGTTAACGAAGTTCAAAGTTCAAGTCTGATCTAGAAAGAATCTAAAGGAAAAAAAATTGTCCAACATGTTTGTATCTCTTTGAATCAGTAAAAAAAAAGCAAACATTAGTTCAGTATCAGGGATATTTACAAAAAAGGAAATTGTTTCTAATGCTTCCAATGGGTGTCAGATCAACCTTCGCAGTCACAGCTGGAACACACATTATAAGGGCAGCTTGTGTTTCCCTTAATGGAACTGTTTATATTCAATGAAATAAAGTGTATCAGTCTCTGAAATTGTAAATTTAAATCTTACCACTAACACCTTTCTCCATACAGCACTAAACACACCATTTCAGATACAGGAGAGAGAAAACTGTCCGAAGACTTAGAAATAGCTAAATAAGAAATGTCTAAAATAGAATCGTTGTGGTAGAGAAAGTAGAATGGCAAACAGCTATATTCTGGCTGATTTGATACAGTCTATAAACTTTCCAAAACTGGGACTATTGAATACATACTGAAATAATGCTCAGTAATGTAATGCAATAAAGCTTTTGCATAATAAGGAATGTTGTAAATAGCTACCAAGGATACAATGATGCCTTGTGTTCACAATGAAATTATTCTGTTTTGATTTCTAAAGTAATCTCAATATACATCCTTTCACTACAGAAGAACAAACTAGAGAATATCTAAACAAAGTTAACGTTTTCTTAAATAGTTCAGATGAAATATTTATCCTTATTTAATATTTCGTGGGTATTTTCCATGGTAATTTAATTCTCAACAAACCAAGCAACACAACAGGGAAACTAAAATGTAGATATAGGAGACTAATTTTAATTGATTAGGAGCAGCAGGAGAAAGATGAAGAATCTCCTGCCCTCACTCTGCACAACACAACACTGGTTATAGAGCCACTTTATGACATCAAAGAAAGGAAGCTGCTCTTAGCTCAGAATGAAAGAATTGTAGAATCATAGAATAATTTGAGGTTTTAGGGGGTCTTTAGAAGTTATGTTTGTACTAAAATTTTAGGATTGCTTCCCCTGCACTTGTATGGAGTTAGCTCAATTTTCTTTAATCTTTCAGCATCTGGGATTTTTTTGTTTTTCCTTCCTTGTTACCACACCCTCTGGAGGACCATAGTTGACTAACTTATTGTTCCAACAAATAAATTTTCAGACCTGTCCTTGTATTGTTACGAGTTTCTTTCAGCTTGTCATTCCTGGAGCTCATCTTGCAGTAAAGTTTTTGCCATACACATTTTTTCTCTTATAATATTAGATTACAGCAGAGATGCTGGAATTTATTATGTGTGAATATGGGCAGAAGTTCTACCGAAAGAGGCTGAAAAGTATTTTACAGAAGCCAACTAGGAATTCTTGCCCATGTTTCATTTTTGCAGTATTAAAGTTCTTAATATGTATGTAATAGAGCGATAGAGGTGGTTTTGTTGTTGGTGGGATTTTTTTGTTTGTTTGTTTGTTTAAAAAACTATTTGATGGGATACCAGGGGATTTGTTGAAGGCTTCATTTTAGCCTAGACAGCTGGAGTTTCTTCTTTAAGCTCGATATTTTACATTGACCAATGTTGTTGTGTGTCTGATAAAACACTGTTCTGTAACAGATACAGATATGACTGAGAAAGTGTCTGGGGTGTTGAGTCCATTTCTAGCTAAAGAATGCAAGGAAACAATTTGTCACTATTGACAGCAGGAAAATGAATAAATATTGCAATAGATATATGTCTACCCAATGAATTTGTATTAGCATCTGAGTGATGTCCTGTCTCAGGAAGGCTAGTAGACCAGTGTTATTAACTTCCTTGATGGAGATCTTTCCTTTCAGGCAGTGAATTTGTGGTGTGAAATCAACATCTCGTTTATTGCTTTTCTTGTATTCTTTTACTTCCTAAAGGATTATGTGTATCATTACATTATACTGTTTTAACAAAAATAAATAAAAAAGCTCTTAGTTGCACGTCCAGAGCTAGGCTCCAAAATTCACATTTTGGCACCGCAATAGAAGTGGCCATTCTGAAAAGTCTCAGATATTCTACATAACTTTATATGTACAATGTACGTTCATCATGTTGGAAAAATGATGATTCAATATAGATGCAAAATAATAAATTTGGAGCCTATGTTGGGGCACAGAAAGTTCTGACAGTTCTTGTCAATCTAATTAGACACAGATTATGAGCCCCTTGTCAATAGTAGTTATAAGGTTATAAAAGTAGCCAATGGATCATGTTTTCTGGGATAGTAAACTGCTAATTGGAGCTCAATTCAACCTATGAACTGGTTGAGTGTTTCTATGTGATTCTTTTTGTTGTTAAGTTTTCCAGGACCAGGATCTTCTGCTTATTTTCAGAAATACAGGTTCCTTTCCATTCTTGATTCCTCCCTTCTGCTTTTTGTTTGTTTGTTTGTGTCTTCCAGTCTAGTGTTTGCTGGTAAGTTGTAGAGTGTACCATTAAAGTGTGCTTGAAGCATTCCTTTGGCAACCATGCTAGAATAGTTATTGTAGAAAAGTTGTTGTAGAAAGAGTAGATAAGAAAAACTCAGATAAACAATTCAGTTAAACAAAGGAGAACAATTTCAGGAAAACTGAATTCATTCTGGTTTTATACCTAACAATACCAGAACTCTTTTGAGGTTAAAGAGAAGCTCAGTGCCTCCACTTCCAGTCTGCCCTTAGGCTCTCCTAAGTTCCTGATTCTTACCAGTTTTGAACTGAGTGCTAAAAGTGTGCTCTCTTAGTGCCTGCCTGACCCAAAACTCCTGGAAATCAATGCAAGTCTGCTTTTATCTTCATTTTCCAACTTGATAAATGTCTAATACAAGAAGATTTATAAAGAATGGGAAGTCTCAAAAGAAGACCTTTCTAGAAATAAATCCGGTGGACCCCGAAGACTTGAATTCCATGAAACAATTTCAGATGAGTGTCTGAACTCTTCTGTTTCATATGAAAACATCTTAACTTTTTGAGAACAGCCAATCTCTAATGAAAATGTCCTTATGTGTTTTTTAATCTAGCTTGCTATTTTGGATGTAAGTCCTTTAATAACTCTTCAGAATACATCAAAATGTCATGCTGTGCAGAACGCCTAATTTTTTCCCCCTGGATCCTAGCTTAAAAATGAATGCTGTACAGTGGGAGATCATTTTGGATTACCGAACAACTTCTCAAAATGTCAGTGGTAAATAGTCAGTAAATCCTTCATTATCAATAAAATGGCACTGATGTTCAGTAAAAAGTCATTTGTAATACTTGCAAATCCATATCCTCACAAACCTTTTATCTTGTAGCAATCCCACCAACACCCAGCAAAATACAGTTTAACGCAAGAGGGATCTTTGGGTTTTTTGCATGCCTAATGAACTTGAGTAA
>NW_009647064.1:105572-106438 GCF_000708025.1 Charadrius vociferus
GTGTTTTAAATGAAACCATTTAAAGATGTTTTTAATTCTCCATCTTTCATCATTGTAATAGATTTAAAATCCTTTAGTATGTGTTCAGATACCATTCATTTTCTGAATAAGAGTCTATTGTTGTTTATGAAACTGCTTTGCTCTGAATACTAGCTTGAATGTCACTAAATTAATCTTGTTGAGGGTTTTGGTCTCTAACTTGTGTTTAGTTGCCTTGTTCATTTACACATATTCCTTAAAAGCTCTCTATCTTGCGTGAAGTTCACTCTCTAGTGTTACTTGTGTGGAAATTGTAACTCAATAGCCCTAAAACCAGTATTTCTTCGCTATCGGTCAACTGTAAAATACCCATTGACCTCATTGGCAGAGGAGTTGAGAGAGCATATGAGAAGCAGAGAAAGAAAACAAGTCAGTGGAAAAAATACTATGAAAATTTTATACCTTCAGAGAAAATGTGGTGATGTTCAAGACAAAAAGTGTGAGCATGGTGATAGGCATTAGTGTTGGATTGAAAAGTGCAAGCTTGTTTAACTGTAGTGCTGGGCTTTCAGCACCAAGTTACTGTACAGTTCAACTTGTTTCTGCAAATTTTAAGACTGGGAGGATGAATTTGACTCTATGCTTTTGATATACCTTCTGAGGTTTCTGACTGGCAATTAGGTAGCTGTTTACTGGGAACCCCATTAATGTAAGACAGCTCATCTTACATTAACTTCTGGAAGTCATCAACGTGAACTGAGCTGTCTTTGAATAAATGACTCACAAGGGAAAGTCTAGGTATTTGGTTGCAAGCTGCTAGCCAGTCAATCATATGTGAAGTATTAGGAGAGCTCATAAAATATAACTTGTAAAAAAAAAAAAAAAAA
>NW_009647065.1:0-11143 GCF_000708025.1 Charadrius vociferus
CAAGACAGCCTCCAACCATCACATCCCACACACATCCTTCTCGATTCGCAAACAATAGGTCCAGCGGGGCGCCTTTCCTAGTTGGCTCCCTCACCATCTGTGTCAGGAATTTATCTTTCACACTCCAGGAATCTCATAGACTGTTTCCTCTCTGCTGTATTGTATTTCCAGGAGACATCTGGTAGGTTGAGGACCCCCACGAGAACAAGGGCTAGCAATCATGAGACAGCTGCTCATGCTGCTTATATAAGCAGCTGCTCCCAGCTGCTTATAGAATATTTCGGCTGCCTTTTCATCCTGTTTGGGTGGTCTGTAACAGACTCCCACCATGATATCTGCCTTCTTACACAAAAACATTCCACCCTTTCATCTCCATTGTCAAGCTCTATACAGTCAAAACACTCCCTAAAATACAAGGTTACCTCACCGCGTCTCTTCCTTGCCTATCCCTTCTGAAGAGTTTATAGCCATCCATTGCAGCACTCTAGTTGTGTGAGTCATCCCACCATGTTTCCGTGATGGCAACTATATCATAGTTTTCCAGCTGCACAATGGCTTCCAGCTCCTGTTTTTTTCCCATGCTGCATGCATTGGTGTAGATTCACTTCAGTTGGGCTATTGATCCCACCACCTTTTTTGGGGGAGAAGCCTTAATTCCTATGTGACTGTTTGTGGAGAACCAATACCAGATGCGATTTTGTCTCGACATTGCTACTTGTGCCGCCATCTCCTGGGAGGACCATCTTCTTCACGGTTTTGGAAGCGATGACCTCATGTGCCTGCGCAGGGACCAAGGGCGCGAAAAGAGCAGGAAGAGGCCTGCAGGAGAGCAGAACTTCCGGTCAATCTGCGCGTGAGTGAGATCCCTATATAAAGGGAGCATGCGCCTTTTGGCGCCCCTTTTTTTTCCGCTTCGTCTTGTCTTTTGTTCCTCCTCGCCTCCCTGCTGTGTGCCACCCCCCCACGGACCCCAGACTCCATGAAGCGTGTAATGATTGAAGACTTCGGACAGAATCTGCAGAAAAACTGTTGAACTCAGAGTGGTAGTAGCGAGCTTTCTCCCTCTTTCCTTATTTTCTTCCTTTACTTCCTTTTCTTTTCCCCCCTTTGCCTTCCCTTCACCTTTCCTCTGCGCTTTATTCTTTGTTAAAAGTATTAAGTAAAAGGTTGTACGACATTTCACTGACTTTAGCGTCTTAATCTCGTCCTTGGGATTATTTCTAACGAAACCTTTCCTGATACTGGATCGGGACACTGTTTTCAAGTGCTTCTGTGGTTTCTATTGCATCAATAACCCTTGAGTCTTTGCTGCCATATGGATCTCCATCCCCTCCCTCCACTGAGACAGCAGACCGAAGGACCTCGCTAGCACACCGTCCCTCAAACTTTGGCATGTCACCCCCAAGCTTTGGGGGGACATTTGGAGTTATGGCGTTTTGTCTTCCTAAGTAACCTTTATGCATGATGGAGCCCTGCTTTCCTGGAGATGGCTGAACACCTGCCTGCCAGTGGGAAGCAGGGAATGAATTCCTTGTCTTACGTTGCTTGCATGCACGGCTTTTGCTTTAGTTATTAAACTGTCTTTATTTCAATCCATGAGTTTTCCTTATTTTTTCCGATTCTTCTCCCCATTCTGCTGTTGGGGGTAGAAGTAAGTGAGAGGCTGTGTGGTCGTATTGCCGGCTGAGGTTAAACCATTACAGGTTCATATATGCAGGGAGAAGACAGGAGAAGTGAAAGCTCAACTAGAGTTGAAACTGGCTAGTGTTGTGTCAGACAACAAGAAAGGCTTTTTAAAGGATGTTAATAGCAAGAGGAGGTCTAAAGAAAACACTGGACCGATACTTGTTGAGGATGGCCACCTGACTAATAGGAATGAAGAAAAAGCTGAGGGACTCAATGGGAAAGGTGGTGGATGTAGTTTTTCTGGATTTTAGTAAGGCTTTTGATACTATCCCTCACAGCATCCTTCTGGACAAGTTGTCCAACTGTGGGATAAGCAGGTTCATGGTGTGCTGGGTGAAGAACTGTTTGAAGGGCAGAACTCAAAGGGTTGTAGTGAATGGGCCTACATCTGGTTGATGACCGTCACCAACAGTGTTCTTCAGGGTTCAATTCTAGGGCCAATTCTGTTCAATATATTTATCAGTAATCTAGATGCAGGCGTTAAATGCACCATTAGCAAGTTTGCTAACAATACTAAACTGTTGACTCTCTTGAGGGACAAGAGGCCTTGCAGAAGGATCTAGATAGATTGGAGCATTGGGCAATGATGTATGGGATGAAATTCAACAAGTCGAAGTGGCAGATTCTGCACCTGGGACAGAGTAACACCAGACACAAGTATAGACTGGGAGAAGAGTGGCTGGAAAGCAGCCCTGCAGAAAGGGATCTGGGGGTACTGGTTGACAGCAGGCTCAATATGAGTCAGTAGCATGCCCTGGCAGCCAAGAGGGCAAACCACATCCTGGGGTGCATCAAACACATCATAACCAGCTGGTCAAAAGGGGTGATTATCCCGCTGTATTTAGCATTGGTGCGATCTCACCTTGAGTACTGTTTGCAGTTCTGGGCCGCACAATTTAAGAAGGATGTTAAGGTCCTTGAATGCATCCAGAAGAGGGCAACAAAGCTGGTGAGAGGGCTGGAAGGAACGTCCTATGAGGAGCAGCTAAGGACTCTGGGTTTGTCTAGTTTGGAGAAAAGGAGGCTGAGGGGTGACCTCATTGCTCTCTACAGCTTCCTGAGGAGGGGAAGTGGAGAGGGAGGTGCTGATCTCTTCTCCCTGGTATCCAGTGATAGGACATATGGGAATGGTTCAAAGCTGCGCCAGGGGAGGTTTAGACTGGACATTAGGAAGCATTTCTTTGCCGAGAGGGTGGTCAAACACTGGAACAGGCTTCCTAGAGAGGTGGTCAATGCCCCAAACCTGTCAGTGTTTAAGAGGCAATGTCATGGTCCATTCAGATCTCTCAAATTTACAGGATAATGTACTCTGTGATTTAAACTTTATTTCATGAGCTCATCAAGAAATACAACAAACAAACACAGGCTCAATCCCCCTTTGCCCAGACTAGTCTGTCATGTGAATTCACTTATTCACCACTCAGGTCATAATGTTTCATAACTTATAATGCGTAACTCTTAATTTGTGCAAGTAGGACCAAAATAAATTAGTTACCTAACTGATGGGTGAGAGTACTCATTCTTCCTCCACCTTCATGGCATAAAAGCCTCAGCAGTCCAGCTGCTGTTGGATCCACTTCAAAAGCCTTTTGTGTAAGCTGATGTTTTATACCTTCCAGTTTGGAGGTTTGGTCTATACATTTCCATAAGTTAGCAGATTTTGATGAAACTGCCAAACAAAAGATAATGACTGCAGGAGACAGCAATCTACAGGTGAGAATGGTTGCATAATGGCCCTTTAGCTCTTTCTGGCCACCTGTCTTGCCTTCGCTTTGACCCAATGGCACTGCTCCCAGCATACCTCAGGCCTTAGCATGAGCTGGGTTAGCTAAAATCTAAGCAGGAGTTGAGTGAACAGTCACAGAGGAATTTGGACAATGCCCTTCATAACTTTTGGTCAGCCCTGATACGGTCAAGCAGTTGGACTAGATGATTGTTGTAGTACCCTTCCAACTTAAATTTCCTTCCCTTCCCTTCCCTTCCCTTCCCTTCCCTTCCCTTCCCTTCCCTTCCCTCCCCTCCCGAATAAAATAAAAATGACCCATGATGTGACATCTGAAAAGTTGTTTCAATAAAAGTGAAATAATATTTTCAGTTTAACTATTTAAAATAAAAAGGAGCTATGTAAAATAACCAATGCTAATTTCAAACATGAGAAATAAAAAAGATTTCATCAAGAACATTACATATTCCCAAAGTAGTGCAACACTTACTTAATCTTTTTTTCTTCCTAAATTACATTTGAAACTGACACACACACACACACACACAAAATCAATGAAAGCAGCTTTTTCGTAAACAGAGAATAAAAACTAATGTGGACAGAATCTTTTACAGTTTATTTGGTTGTTGTGCAAAATAAACCCTGATAAAACCCAACAAAACCAGTTTTAACAGTTTTTCTGTTGTTCATTTGTGCTTTAAACAAAATCCGTTTGGCTTTTGTGTGTGCCTGGTTAGCTGGTGTTGCCTTTTCCTCCTTTGCTAAACCATTTTTCCTTCTGTTTGTTCATACTGAGAGGTCATTATCGCTTGTGATTTTATATAGGAATGGTTGTGGTGTTACAAAAGGAGGATTATGACCTTTCATTATGTAAAAATATTAGATTTCCATTAGCTTTTTGAATATCACTGAGGAATTTTCATTTCAGTGTTGGGAGTTATCTTTCCTAAATGGATTTAGGGCTAACTATCCATGTAGATGATAAGTGTTATCTCTAGTCATTACTGATTGTTTCAGTGCTTTGATTTCCAAAAGATAATGAATAACTTAATAAAGAATTGTCAGTGGAAGAACCAAAGCCTTTAGCCAAGCACTAAAAGTCTTTCACTTCTTAAAAAGGATTTATCAATACATGATACAGGTTGAAGAATTACCATTAAATCCTGGCAAAAATAATATAAAACATAGCAGGGAAAAACAAGAATGACTTTTAAGAAATGCTAATTTTCATGTTGCTTCATTTTCTTTCATTATATGTTTTAGGATTAAAGAAAGAAACAAGTCATCACTTGACTGCCTATTGCAAGACATCTCTGACCTTGACTGATAATAAAAAGGACTGAGTGGTTTGAAGCCTAAGGAACAAAGTTCAGTCACTTCCAGCAATTACTGTGTCTTACTGATAACTTGCAGCTCTATCCTGCAAACGTTATCTCTGGAACAAAGCCTGTCACAGATCAGACTGAATCCATTAAAAAGCTTTGATTAACATGTCCCATTGGTGTGCTGGGGAAACTTTTTATGCCAAATGAGAGTCGATTGCTACTGCTTCTGAACTGTCCTCCTGGAATATTCTTGTATTTTAATCTAGTGTGCAGTTTAAATTTAAATAAATAAATAAAAAAAAAGTAGATAACTTTGTGTGACCTAAATATGAGACACTTTTATTCATTGTGGGATTTATCAAATACTTGCAGATTAAATATTCAGAGAAGCAACAATTAACCTTACTGTGTGTTAGCTGATATTAATTATATATCTTCTGTGCTTTCTTGTGCAAGTGTACATATGCCAAGAGAAAGTGTCATATTTAATGTGGTCTGTTTAATAGACAAGAAGCTTTGTACTTGTCTTCCCTTAAAAACAAATTCTTTGTATTTGACAGGCATAGCTTTAACAGTGTTGTCTTTCTTTAGCAGGAGCCGACATAGATGTGTAAATGAATGTCAGTCCTTTTAAACAGATGTACAAAAGCTCCATCATTCTGGGTCTCCAATTTCAAGAGGGCGAGGAATTGCCCTCTACCAACCCAATCATTTTCCCATCATCCACTAGGAAAAATAGACTTTACCTATTGTGGATATTATTTTTCTTTGTTGCCCTTCAATCCCTTGTAAGACATATACTGAATACTATGTGTCAAGGCCAGCAGGGAATAATACATTACAAAAAAGCCTGGATTCCTTTATACACCTGTCATGGTTTGGCCTCAGCCAGCAACAAAGAACCACACAGCCGCTCACACAACTCCCACAGTCGTGGAAAAAGAAAAACGACAGGGCAAAACTTGTGGGTTAAAAGAGTGCAATTTAACAGAAAAGCAAAAGGAAAGATGAAAACACAATTACAGTACTGCCGCAAAGCGCACCGACCAGACACACACCACCACAGCCCACCCCCAAGTGTCGACTCCTCTCCTCGCCCCAGCTAGCTCCTCTTATAGCCGGGGCATGGGTCATGTGGTATGGAATACCTGCCCCCTGCCGGCTCCTGGGGAGATTAACCCCATCCCTGCCGGAACCAGGACATTATCCACCCCTTATTCCATACCATCTGTGTCATGCCCAGATCTTACAGTTCCCATAGTCTGTGGGCCATACCTCCAACATGTCCGTTGAACTCACTTAAAATGTCCATTGCACTCACTTAAAATGTCCATTAAACTCACTTAGTCCATGACTGTAGGCTCCATCTGTGAGAACAGTCTCTCAGGTCACATGAGATGGTGTGTGGTGCTGGACGGGTGTATGCTGATGCAGTCTATGCCCATGGTCCAAGACTGAAGATGTTGATCTCAAGGGGGTTGCTGGATGCCAGCTGCTGAGGCTGGTATACCTGACGCAGTTCATGCCCTTTTAATACCCCATTAAAATACATCTTTATAAACACATGCAAATATAAGAAGCACTTTCCAGAAGCCTGTGCTAAAAACATGATGTGCTAGAGTCTAGGAAAAAAAAAAAGAAAAAAACAAAAGAAAAACCTTATCGTGTTCAAATTGAAGTATGTATAAAAAACACATTTATACTATGTTAAAACAGAGCTAAATCTACAAAGAATCAAGTGTCACAATGCTGAGCCATTTGGCACAGCAGTCATTTATTAGCAATTCAAATATCCCATGTGCTGAATCTTTAAAGAGGGCTAGTGCTCTTAAGCAGTCCTAGGACTTAAGCTCATGATGACACTTTTCTGTCCCAGAGTAGAGCAACTTTGAGATTAGGACCAGCAGACAAGAGACACACTATAGCCCAGCCTCTGTCCCTTTTCCCAGACACAACTCATATCTGAGGGAGCCAAGGGGAAGAGAGGGAGGCAGGCTGCAGCATGGTGAGTTCCATGATAGCTCTCTGCCACAAAAAACTCTCCTTGAGAAAGGGGGAGGAAGGGAGATGGGGACGTACATCATTCCAACACTTCAGAATATCCACTACTACCTTAAGAACTGCATTATGCAATGAAGTGAGGTATAAGATAGCTCTGCTTGCCAGTAAGACACTGATAACTACTGGGATCATGATAGAAAAGAGCTAGGTAATTCTGTATTCGTACTAAAACTAATGAGTGATAATTCTCTATGCAGTGTTTCAATCTGAAGACAACAGTGGGGAAATAACCAAACTCCTTGTCAGTGACCCTTCAGATAGTGCTGGTGTAAATGCTATTTCATGCACCTTCTTCTGGGTTTGCATTTCTGACAACAGTAGTTCTCCACATCCCAAATGGGATTTATTTTTCTAGAATTAGGACAGCCAGCACAACAACTTAGCCACCTGCCTCTGGGTTTCCTATAAATCTTGCTGTTTAAAGCTATGCAGTTCTAAAATATGTGCATGCAGTTGTTGACTTTAAGTGTATTTTACAGTGTGCAGGAGTTGACACCATACATCTAACAAAAGGCAGAGCAGCAACCTAGATTTTCAGCTGCTGAGAATAAGTTTGAATAAATATGCAGGGGTCTCAGAAAATAGGTGTTGGTGTCACTGATTTGTGCTATTCATATAAAATGATAGGCCCATATATTTTAACACCCTTGAAAATATTATTTGCTGTCTTTGTAGATAGACCACCTATGTCTGCTTGACAACAAACGATAAAAGCCTTTCTATATAGAGTACAAATGTGCTTTCAGATCCTCTATTACCTTCCCTTCAGCAGGTGTAGCACTTTATTGGTTGATACTACTCTCTCTTTTAGAAATCTGGCTCCAAGCCTCCTTTGTTTCAACCCAGATGGCAGCCTTTATTTAACTATTCATTAAAAAATAGCGCCCCCCACCCCCGGAGAGGGTACTCATTTTTGTACTTTTTTAAACTGTCTTAAAGACGAAAGGATTTATCAAACCCATTAATGACCTAACTCAGATCTAATAGACACTTCACATTCAAAAAGGCTTGTTCAGAAGCAGGTTCAAACAAAGGCAACAGAAGCAAGGTAGAACACACACAAGATGCCAAATGGTTTGGGAAATATAAATCTCCCCTATTATAATTCAAACAAAAACAAGTGAGAAACTACTCTGCTGAGGCATTGTTGGCGAAGCACCCAGGCTTTGCATTCATACATAATTAAGCTTTAGACAGCTGAAGACTTCTGTAGTGCAACAGGGCACAAGCTATCGTAATACAAAGTAAGATGCATATCAGTGCTTAAAACCAGTTGGTTTTTATATTCACATACAGCACTAAATAAAGCACTTTTAGGCAAAAATTAAATAGCATTCAAGATGTCAGTGAAAAATGAATTGGAATTAACAGAAAACAATGGAATGAATCTGTTTCCCCTCCTACCCTCACTGTATTATATATACTTTTTTTTTTAAGTTCCACAGTGTATTAAATAAAAACAAGCAAGAAATATTAAGCAAATTTCAGGACACTGTGTTGCACATAAAGTGACATTTAAAAAATGCATACATATATATTAGTGTATTGTGCATGCAGATGGTAGCTCCCAATGAGATAGATTAAATATTTAAAGAAGATAAAGTCATTCAGTGGTATTTTTAACATGTGCTTTAAGCCCAATATGGTCTTGGTTATAAAAGCTAGTCCTGTCTTTTTGTCCATTACAAATCTCCTTTGGCTTAAAGGCTGAGGAGGCACATTGTGAAGCTAACCACTGGCAGATGTCTGTTAATAGTTGCCCCAGCTGTGATGATCTCAAAAGTTATTGTCATGTGTAGATGTTATGGTTTGAGGAACCCACAACAATTTATTGTCATTTAGACAATTATTCTCTCACCCAATGACCCTTCCCCACCCAGGAAGGGGAATCGGAAAAAAAACCCAAGGAAACCCGAGGGTTGAAATATAAACGGATTTAATAGAATAAGATTAAATAAATAACATTAATAATACTAAAGAACCAGTATCGATCCCGATACCAATATAAAATATACAAGGATTGTAATAATTCAATTATATCAGTAGGAAGCTATGCACACTCCCAGCAGTGGACAGCAGATGTCGGAAACTGCGAGCCCTACGGCTTTGGGAGGAAAGGAAGGTCTCAGGGGTCTGGCACCAGGGCAAGAAGTTCTCAGGATGGCAGCTATCAAGGGAGAGAGAGAACTTCGCAGCAAACTTTCTAATTTATATTGAATGTGACATTCATGGTATGAAATAATCCTGTTGGCCAGCTTGGGTCAAGTGCCCGGGTCTTGCTCATCCTCATCCCCACACCTGGCTAACTCAAAAACACTGAGACCTTGAAACCCACATACCATAGTTGGCTATGAAGTAAATGTTTTCACAAATTCAGACACTAGAGCCTTCTAAAAGTACAGTTTTCCCAAGAATTAGAAGAGACTTTAGTGCAAAGTAAAATTACTGAAAGAGAAATTAGTCCTATGTCGCTCAAGCTGTTATCAAAGCATATTCTCAAAATAGTCAATAGTAATTAATGTTGAGAAGCTATGAGTACGTTCTCACAAATAATGAGAATTATATCCTTGAATCTGTCAAGGATGAATTAGTGAAAGAACTCCTAATCAAGGAAAGCAAGTATTGTTATCATTCTTGAGGTGAAACATCCTGGAATGTATGAGCGTACGGACCTTGAAAATGCTACTAATCTACATGTTTTGAAAAGTTTAGCCAACTTGGCAGAAAAGTGAAAATTCTGAGTGTCGTAAGCTGAACTACCTTCATTATAATACTAAAAATCACGCCCATAGGTCAAGAAAACCCTAGCCCAGGTGAAGACCCTCCCCCGAGCATGCATAGTAGCTATAACTTGATTGTGCCATCATATGTAAATTACTAACCAATCAAATATAGGCAGGAGGTATTAATATGATAATGATGTAAAATGTGTTGTAAAACCGTGCAGAGAGTTCTGTCTAGTGTGCTTGATTTGTGGGGAACCACTGAGCACCCAGCCTTGCGCAACTCTGAAATAAATAATCAATGTCTCATCCTGGCGTGTGAGATTGACTATTGCACGCCGGGTAACAAATCCAATTTTTCGGACAACAAAACTAGGACAGTAGAAAATCTAGCTATCTTTTTACTTTTATTTTCCTTTGAGGCTTCTTCAGTTGGGAAAAATTGCTATGCTGTGTGTGCACTAAATTGTGTTAAGCCTCTGAAAAATTCTATCTACTTTCTAAGCTGAGTGTAAACCTTGCCTATTATGGGACAGAGAGAAATAGGTTCCTTACCTGAAAGAAGTGAATAAATACCATTTTGCAGGCTTGATATTTTTGTAAAGATGTCATTTGTCTATATGACATAGACTCAAACATGCTGTTTGGAATTTTTTGTATGATTAATCAAATATGGATGGGAAATGTAAAGTTACAATTGCCTGGGGATAGGACAAGTACAAGTCCCTTAGAACTTAATTAACCCTTTGAATGAAACAATCTAAATGCAAAAGAAAGATGTACAGATCTACATTTGTATAGAAGGCAACAGGAACAGGGTTTTTTTTGCTGTGCACAGAAGCCCACAGAAGATGCCCACTTACAGAGGATAGTAAAAATATTTTGCCTTTGAGTGGGAACAATAGGAAGCAGGGAAAATAGTGAAGCAACAGTTGATGTGGATAGTCCTTCCGCAGGGATACACGGAGACACCAGTCCTGTTCGGGCAAGCTTTACAAGAAATATTGAAAGAATTAACTCTGCCCCCACGGATTAGGTTGTTACAATATGTAGATTATTTACTCCTGACAGGAGAACAAGAGGAGGTAGATATGCTGGAGGGGAGGGATGCCATCCAGAGGGACCTGGACAGGCTGGAGAGGTGGGCCCAAGCCAACCTCATGCAGTTCAACAAGGCCAAGTGCAAGGTCCTACATCTGGGTCAGGGCAATCCCAAACACAAATACAGGTTCATCGGGGAATGGCTGGAGAGCAGCCCTGAGGAGAAGGACCTGGGTGTGCTGATTGACGAGAAGCTCAGCATGAGCCAGCAATGTGCACTCGCAGCCCAGAAGGCCAACCATATCCTGGGCTGCATCAAGTGTGGCCAGCAGGTCAAGGGAGGTGGTTCTGCCCCTCTACTCCACTCTGGTGAGACCCCACCTGGAGTACTGCGTCCAGCTCTGGAGTCCTCAACATAAGAAAGACATGGACCTGTTGGAGTGTGTCCAGAGGAGGGCCACGAGGATGATCCGAGGGCTGGAGCACCTCTCCTATGAGGAGAGGCTGAGAGAGCTGGGGTTGTTCAGCCTGGAGAAGAGAAGGCTCCGGGGAGATCTTATTGCGGCCTTCCAGTACCTAAAGGG
>NW_009647065.1:11695-16156 GCF_000708025.1 Charadrius vociferus
CGTCCATCACTAAGTACAGCCTGGGACTTCCCCAGTGCCAGCCGGTGTCGTGATTGTCATCTCGGAAGCTCGATACGGTTTTGTATATATATCATTATTTCTTTTTATTTTATTATTATTTTTTCATTAAAGTAGTTTAGTTCCTTCTAAACTCGTAAGTCTCTTTTTCCCTCCTCTGCCTCTTTCTTAGAAGAGGGGTGGGGGGAGCATCTGTCGGTCCCATCTGGGGTTCCCCAGGTCCCCAGTAGCTGATTCGGCCTAAACCATGACATTGTCAAATAACTCATCCTATACACAATCAATCCTAGATGTTAAGGTCCAGAGAATAGAGACTTCAAACAGCACAGCGTCCTGTTCATTATTAGTTAATTAAGGCTAGAGGGACTTCAAACAACACAGTATTCTATTCATTATTAGTTAACTAAGGCTAATAATACTAACAGAAGCTAGCTTTTTAGGTCAGAATGCCCTACATCAGAACTGTTAGAACCACTGAGTTGATTAGGAGAAATTAAAGACTGAATGCAAAGACAATGTGAAAGATGCAATTTGAATATGTTTGATCATAACCTGGCTTTTAATAACTTCATACCTTTATAATGAAACCCTATTTTTTTTCCTCCCTGTTACTTCCTTTCCAGAATGTAATTTAAATCTTTTTGGATCCATTCCCATTTCCTGGATTACAGCACCATTTTGTGTGAGTTAATTTGGTATATTGTGCTGAAATATGGCTCTTCTGAGATGGTACATGAAGATACAGTAGAGATGATGTGGTTCCCTTCTCATGCTGAATTCCGGCTTTAAGAACTGTGCTTCTATCTTATCTTGAGCTGTATATTTGATATCAGGAATTGCAATCTTAGAGACAGTCCAAATCTCTACACTGTTCATTATAGATTAAAATAAAGCTGTAGGCATTTCCTCTTGTAATACTCATTTCGACTTTAAAAAAACTTCAAAACCTATGAATAGGACGTCATATACCAAGCGGGGCCTTTTGGAAAATGGATTATAATTGTGTCCTGGTTCTGGCAGGGATGGGGTTAATTTCCCCAAGGAGCCGGCAGGGGGCAGGCATTCCATACCACGTGACCCATGCGGGAGCTATAAGAGGAGCTAGCCGGGGCGAGGAGAGCAGTCGCCACTTGGGGGTGGGCTGCGGTGGTGCGAGTTCGGTCGGTTCGCTTCGCAGCGGTACTGTAATCGCGTTTTCATCTTTCCTTTTGCTGTTCTGTTAAATTACATTCTTTTAACCCACGAGTTTTGCCCTGACGATTTCTTTTTCCACGGCTGTGGGAGTTGTGTGAGCGGCTGCGTGGTTCTTTGTTGCTGGCTGAGGCCAAACCATTGCAAATTGTGAAGACACTGACTTTCTCTGAACTTAAAAAAGGTACCTGAAGGTGAAAAAAATGTAAATGACAGTTAGACTTGGTCAACCCAGTGTCATAGAAGGTCTATCACTGTGACAGAACTTCAGAAGAATATAGCTTGTTGGAAAAAAAGTGTCCCTAATTAATACAGTCTTCAGGTAATGCTAAAAGAAAAGGCCAAATTATCACTGACACAGAAGCAGAACTGTTGATGCTAAAGAGAGTTTTGCATATGTGAGGGTCACTTTTAGTTAAATGTCATGACCTGGTTAACCCTACTGGTCAAGTTTAAGAGGGCTCCCACCAAATCCTATAGTCATTACTGCAATTAGACTTGTAAGAGCTGATTGGCACTTCGGTTAATGATAGTGATAGAATGACCTTTGCCATTAAATGAATTGAAAATTGGTGATTTTTAAGGATTAAATTCCAGATCTTCCCTTTTAACCTGTGCCACTCCTTTTTTTTTTTTTTTTTTATTTTTTTTCGGAAAACATGCAGTTATGGGCTGGGCTAGATGAAATAGGCACCATACCTATGCTTAAGTTTCCTGACCTGAGCACCATAACAGCAGGGCGGGTCGTACTGATACCATGAATATAAAAGGGGAAAATAAGTGCCCCTAGGGAGACTTTTTTTTCCCTGGGGATCCGAGGAGTGCTTCTACGAACCAGAGACCCCTATTGGCTGGACCAACGCTGGAACCAGGACTGGTGATCTCTTTATCTCTCTCTCTCTTTTTCTCTATCCCTCTGTTTCTCTTTCTTTTCTCTTTTTCTTTTAAAGTTAAGTATGTAACGCAAGGCATACCTTACCACTCACCATAATTCATGGTATTTCTGTTGTTAAGTGCCACTTGCCATAATTTGTTGTATATCTGTTGCAAAGTAACGCAAGACATACTTAACCACTTGTCATACTTTGTTTTACTGTTTGCCATAATTTGTTATATACCTAACCAATTATAGTGGACCTAGTTAAGACATATATTAATCACTGTGGGAATCTAATAAATGTTTTTGTATGGACCTTGAGAGCTGTCTCACCTTAGTCCACACCGCTGGGGATTTGCGAATCTGAGTCACTTCCCCCTCTCTCTCCTGAGTGGGGTGTGACAACATCTTCTGCTCACAATGTCTATAGTAATTCCATACTGGTCTCAGACATGCTTTACATTTTCAAGAATTCTGTACAACTTCTTTTTCAGTAAGCCCATATAGCAGACACCCACTATAATGTCACCCATATCCATCTGCTCTTTAATCCTGACCATTAACTCTCAGTTGGCTCCTCATCCATCCCCAGGCAGAGCTCTATGCATTCCAGCTGCTTTCTCACATAAAGGACGACTCCACCTCCTTCTTTTCCCAGCCTGTCCTTCCTAAAGAGCCAATATCCCTCCATTGCAACACTCCAGTCATGGGAGCCATCCCATGTCTCAGTGATCCCTACAAGATCATAGCCCTGCAACTGCACACAGATCTCTAACTTGTCGTTGTAGAGACGGACACGACACTCAATATCCAGTTACAGCAATCGTTCTCTTTATTTTACAAGCAGTGCTCTTTTATATCCTCTTATCTGGTTGCTTATCTGTGCATATATTCTAACATTCTACTTTTGCCCAATCCACTCTCACATCACACACCATTCAGCCAATACAATTGTTGATCACGAGCTGTTCATGCTCTGGGAAAAGCCAGGATGTTTGCCACCCCTTATCTTGTTTGCTCGGATCTTCTCAGGATTCTTCTGTCTCCTCAAGGGTACACGGGTATCTGTTCAGGGTCAGTGTTAAACTTGTATTTTGATCCCTCGGACCAGCCGAGGTCTCCCACACTAACTCCTCATGTTTATTCCCCATACTGTGTGCATGGGACATAAACATGAGGAGTGTACAGGCACTTCAGAGTGGCACCCCAGCATGCTGATTTCCCAGAAGGGGTTTTGGGGATTTCTCCATAATGGTTCCTTGTAGGCACTTCCTTGCTTCAATGCAAGTGCTGAGGTGACCCTGTTTAAAGCCCCGTTTTGTTGATTTTGTGATCCCTTCCTGTCATATCACCCCATGCCCTTTGCTCATCGACCTTGTGCATCACTCCCTCACAGGGCTGCAGGTAACTCTCGCCTTCCCCCATCATTCCTAGTTTAAAGCCCTCCTTACCAGATCAACCGTCCTGTTGGTGAAAATAGATTCACCCTGCTTAGTGAGGTGGATCTCATATCTCCCAACCAGATGCTGATCTGCAAATGGGATCCTGTGGTCATAGAACACAAACTCTGCCACCGACACCAGTTCTGTGGCCAATTATTGATGTGCATTATGAATGTCTTACTCCTCACAGCCTTTCTCCTCACCAGCAGGATTGAGTGGAACACAAGCTGGGCCCCCATGACCTTAACTGCTTCCCCTAGAGCTCTGTATTCACTTTTGACAGTTTCCATGCATTGTTTATCAGGTTGTGTTGTCAGAGGTGTCCATGTGCTCTCCAATATCAGTACACAATTACTTTCAGCAGGCACTTCAGGAAGTTGGTGAGGGCAACAGGTTTCTCTGCTTGTTGTCCCAAATCTAGGTTCTTTACCCGGTGTGCAAGCCAATAACACACAGAGCAGAGGTATTTCTAAGTTTATTCCATTAATGCGCAGAAATAGGGTGCTCGTCCCAAAACAGGAGCACCTCTTAGTTCCAAAAATCTCTACTTTTACATTGATTATTATATATTCAAACAATTCATACATATTCATTGTTATTCTCTTTAATGATTGGTCAAGATTTCTTTGCTTCCCACGTAAATTAGTGTGCAGACTCTGTCTTCTTCTTCCATTGTTCTCTTTTGAGTAAGTGGTATCATTTGGGTAGGTGATCAATGAGACGGTGGTCGTGATCTCCCCCTGCTGGAATTACCTTTTACCTACTTCTCTTCTGATCTTGGCAGTTCCAAGTGGTTTTCTCGGTTTGCTGACCAGGCCTACAGTTCATCACTCTCTTGACAGGAATACCCTGCTTATCAACAATGCTACATTGTCTGGTGGTTAGTTCCTTAACTGAATCATAGATAAATCATGTCTAGTTATTATTTCTCTA
>NW_009647065.1:21885-33957 GCF_000708025.1 Charadrius vociferus
CCCCTGCCTATGGCAGGGGGGTTGTGTAAGAGTCGAAGTAGTCTTGAACCTCAGTTGAACTTTCCTCATTATAATGTCATTATAATACAAAAACACATCTCCTGGTAAGAAGCTACTCGCCTCCGAAGCTGACCACGCCTCAGACACTCCTCTCCAGGCATGCGTTGAAGCCTTACTCCAGACAGGCGGAGATTGGCACCTTTCCACGGGATAGAGGTGGAGTGGAGGTGGGTCCAAGGAGGAGCAAGGTGTGCTACCAGACATAAAAGATGGTTCCTCAACAACCAATCTCCGAAGGTCTTCCCCACCGAAAGACCACGATGGTCGACGAAGAAGCAGCGGAACGCCTTCTGGATTCAGGACCATTGGGATGCCTGTGGACCTGTGGTAGTAGCTATAATCCTCTTTCCCCCCTTTTTACTTCACCTTTCCTATTCTTCTTTCTATCGCAAGCCGCTTTACGGGCAAAACCAATAAATTGATTGTGTGTTGAAAGCAGAACTCCCTGGGCCTGATGCCATTTCTTTTTGCGCTTCGAGATCACACCTGAAACAAGCCATCACGCGTCCACCAAGGAGTGGACCGTGACATCCTCCCAGGCTACCTGCCCCTGTTTCCACCCCCTATAGGCCTCCTTTTTACTTTTGAGCATGTCCAGGAGCTCCTTGTGCATCCATGCAGGCCCTCCTGGGTTTTCTGCCTGCCTTCTTCTTTGTAGGGATGCATTGCTCCTGAGCTTGGAGGAGGTGATCCTTGAATATCAATCACCTTTCTTGGGCCCTTCTTCCCTCCAGCACTTCATCCCATGGCACCATACCAAGCAGATTCTTCAACAGGCCAAAGTCAGCTCTCCCAAAGTCCAGGGTGGTCAGCTTGCTGCGCACCTTCCTCACTACCTCGAGGATCTCAAACTCCACCATTTTCTGGTCACTGCAGCCCAGGCTACCCTTGAGTTTGACACTGCCTACCAGCCCCTCCTTGTTGGTAAGGACAAGGTCCAGCATAGCTCCTCTCCTTGTTGGCTCCTCTACCACTTGGAGAAGGAAGTTGTCGTTAATGCAATCCAAGAACCTCCTGGATTGCCTAAGCCCTGCTGTGTTATCCTTCCAACAGATGTCGGGGTGGTTGAAGTCGCCCATGAGGATCAGGGCCTGCAAACACGATGCCACCCCAATCTGTCTATAGAGGGCCTCATCCGCTTGATCTTCCTGGTCACGTGGTCTGTATCAGACCCCCACTGTAATGTTCCCTGCTCTTGATTTCCCTTTAATCCTGACCCATAAGCTCTCAATCAGCTCTTCATTCATCCCTAGGCCAAGCTCCATGCACTCCAGCTGGTTGTGGACATATAGGGTAACACCGCCTTCTCATTTCCCCTTCTTGTCTTTCCTGAAGACAGGAAATAGCATACTGTTCTTCAGCAATCAAAGTCTTGCTTGTGCTGACAAAAAAGAAGGACTAGTTGGGGATGTGACGGTTGGGGGTAGCCTTGGCTGCAGTGACCATGAGATGGTGGAGTTCAGGATCCTGTGTGGAAGGAGTAGGGCAAAAAGTAGAACTGCAGCCCTGGACTTCAGGAGAGCTAACTTTGGCCTCTTCAAAGACCTACTTTGAGGAATCCCATGGGCTAAGGCTCTAGAAGGCAGGGGGGTGCAAGAAAGCTGGTTAATATTCAAACACCACTTCCTCCAAGCTCAAGATTGGTGCATACCTAGGAGCAAGACATCAAGCAAAGGAGGCAGAAGACATGCATGGATGAGCAAGGAGCTTCTGAAAAAACTCAGATGGAAGAAGGAAGTTTACAGAATGTGGTAAAAGGGACTGGCCACTTGGGAGAAGTATAGGAGCATTGTCAGAATATGCAGGGGTGCAACAAGGAAGGCTAGGGCCCACTTGGAATTAAATCTGGCG
This sequence comes from Charadrius vociferus, assembly GCF_000708025.1. NCBI lineage: Eukaryota > Metazoa > Chordata > Aves > Charadriiformes > Charadriidae > Charadrius > Charadrius vociferus. The sequence goes on from NW_009647065.1 coordinate 23,797, forward strand.
AGGTATGTCAAGGACAAAAAGAAGGGCTTCTTCAAGTAAATCAGTAGCAAAAGGAAGACTAGGGAAAACATGGGCCCGCTGCTGAATGAGGTGAGTGCTCTGCTGATGAAGGATGTAGAGAAGGCAGAGTTAGTGAATGCCTTCTTTGCTTCAGTCTTTACTGCTAATCCGGCCCTCAGGAATCCCAGACCCTGGAGTTAAGAGAGAGGGCCTGGAGTAAGGAAGACTCTCCCTTGATCGAGTAGGAACAAGTTAAAGATCATTTAGGCAAACTTGACACCCACAAATCCGTGGGCCCTGATGGGATGCATCCGCAAGTGCTGAGGGATCTGGCAGATGTTATTGCAAAGCCACTCTCCATCATCTTTGAAAGCTCCTGGAGAACAGGTGAGGTGCCTGAGGAAGGGAGGAAAGCCAATGTCACGCCACTCTTCAAAACAGGCAAGAAGGAGGACCCAGGAAACTATAGGCCAGTCAGCCTCACCTCCATCCCTGGAAAGGTGATGGAACAGCTTGTGCTGGGTGTCATCTCTAAGCATGTAGAGGAAAAGGTTATCAGGAGTGGTCAACATGGATTCACCAAGGGGAAGTCATGCTTGACCAATCTGATAGCCTTCTATGATGGCATGACTGGCTGGGTGGTTGATGGGAGGGCAGTGGACATTGCCAACCTTGACTTCAGCAAGGCTTTTAACACAGTCTCCTATAACATCCTCATAGGTAAGCTTAGGAAGTGTGGGTTAGATGAGTGGACAGTGACGTGGATTGAGAACTGGCTGAATGGCAGACCTCAGAGGGCTGCGATCAGCGGTGCAGAATCTAGTTGGAGACCTGTAACTAGCAGTGTTCCCCAGGGGTCAGTACCGGGTCCAGTCCTGTTCAATATATTCATCAACGACCTGGATGAGGGGCAATTGTGGAGCCCAAAGCTACATGAGGTACTTGAGGTGAGGCCACACCAATGCTGACTATAGTGGGACAATCACTTCTTTCAGCTGTTTAACTATACTGTGCTTAATGCACTTCAGGATACATTTGGCCCTTTTGGCAATCAGGGCACATTGTTGACTCATATTGAGCTTACCATCAATCAAAAATCCCAGATCCTTTTCTGCAGGGCTGCACTCCAGCCTCTTGTCCTCCAGTCTACACGTACATCCAGGATGTGGCTTGCAGATAGAGCTCAGAGGGTTGTGGTTAGTGGTGCAGACTAGTTGGAGGTCAGTAATGAGTGGTGTCCCTCAGGGGGCAGTACTGGCTCCAGTCCTGTTCAATATATTCATCAATGACCTGGATGAAGGGATAGAGTGTACCCTCAGCAAATTTGCTGATGACACAAAACTGGGAGGGGTGGCTGACATGCTGGAAGGCTGTGACACCATACAACGTGACCTGGACAGGCTAGAGAGTTGGGCGGAGAGGAAAATTCAATAAGGGCACCTGGGAAGGAATATGCCCATGCACCATACAGGTTAGGGGCTGACCTGCTGGAGAGCAGCTCTGCAGGGAGAAACCTGGGATTCCTGGTGGACAAGAAGTTGATCATGAGCCAACAATGTGCCCTGGTGGCCAAGAAGGCTAATGGTCTCCTGGGGTACATTAAAAAGAGTGTGGCCAGCAGGTCAAGGCAGGTCATCTTCCCCCTCTGCTCTGCCCTGGTGAGGCCACATCTGGAGTACTGTGTCTAGTTCTGGGCTCCCTGGCTCAAGAAGGACAGGGAACTGCTGGAGAGAGAGTCCAGCGGAGGGCTACAAAGATGATCAAGGGACTGGAGCACCTCTCTTATGAGGAAAGGCTGAGAGACCTGGGTCTGAGACTGAGGGGATCTTATCTAAGCTTATCAATATCTAAAGGAGGGGTGTCAAGTGGATGGGGCCAGACTCTTTTCAGTGGTGCATGGTGACAGGACAAGGGGAAATGGGCACAAGGTGGAACATAGGAAATTCCATCTCAACATGAGGAAAATCTTCTTTACTATGAGGGTGGCAGAGCACTGGAGCAGGCTGCCCAGATAGATTGTGGAGTCTCCTTCTCTGGAGATATTCAAAACCTGCCTGGATGCATTCCTGTCCAATCAGGTGAACCTGCTCTGGCAGGGGGGTTGGACTAGATGATCTCCAGAGATCCCTTCCAACCCCTACCATTCTGTCATTCTGTGATACTACTATTACTAGCAAGGGTTAAGACCCTACCTGCGTAGGTTCCATATTGTCAGTAAATGATCTATTGAATTCTTATGTCTTTTGCTTGTATGTAAGCACTATCCTTTCCATGAAATTGTGGTCATTTTCCATTCACATTTATTAAAGAGCCCATTGCTTTTGTCACAAGAGAAAGGGTATTTGCCTTTTGCATATTACCACAACAGATATAAAAAGAAAGTGAACTTCAATGGGCCAAATTCATTAATGCTGTAATGCACTGAAGTTCATATTGCTATCAGGATTAATGTAACCTAATGTGATTACAACAGTGAGAATTTGCTGCTGGGTTTTATCTTCAGTCTGCATGGAGCAGTCATCTTTGTTTCTGGAAATCAATCGCTATTTTAAAAAAGAAAACAAGCTTACATGGATGATCAGAAGTCTTCTTTCCTTGCCACAGAAAATAATAAAGCTTGAGATTTCACAGAATATCAGTGAAAATGATTTGTTAGTGGTCCCAGCCAGGCCTAAAATAAACAGTGGAGTTAAACTCACAGCCTGAACAGTAGAGTGGAATGGTAAGAAAAAAATCAATAGTAAAACTGAAAAAGCAGCTGATTGCAATAAAGCCAATAAGAGACTAGAACTTCCATGTTCGGAACGTGAATTTGACTTGCACAGACAAAAAAATGAATGAATTGAAATAAAAAGCACTTAAGTTTTTGTTGCTGGATTTATTCTCGCTGTCAAAACCTGTTTCAATAAAATCAAGATTTTTCTGTAAGTTACATAAACTGCATTGTCTTCCTAAATAAATATTTAACACCTTTCAGAAGGTTTAATGAAGGCTAGTGGGATTAACATAAGAAAATACCCATTATTGGAGTGATTATTAAACCTAGTCAGAGTTCAATGGTTCTATTAGATAGTTTTAACAAAGACAGCAGTATTAATGGAAAAGAAATGCCCAAATTTGAAGTCATTATTGCAATTAGACTTGTACATGTCAAAATTTCATGTTTTATTAGAGAATGATTAATGTTTTTGTTGTCCCAAAGAGGGGTCATTAACCTGATGTACAAGATGCCAATGTACACACAGAGTAGAGGTATTTATTTAAATCATTTCTGTGCAGAGATGGGTGCTAGGTGGAAATCCACAAAGCTAGCGCACAGGCCTACAAACTCTTTGGAATATTTATACAGTTCAAAACACAGAAATACACACCCTTAATTATAATTATTGGTTAGTACCTTATCTTAACAATTTCTGTTGGTTAGTACAGTCTCTCGCTTTCATTTAAAGCTACAATGTCCTTTAATTGATGTGCATATGCTCCAGTACAGTGGGGATGGGGGCAGTTCTGTTCAGTTTCTAATTGAGTCTGTGGTTGCGATCTCCCACTGCCGCCTTTACCTTTCCCCCAGTCACTGCAGATCTTTGTTGCTTTTAGCAGTTGTCTTGTTCTCGGCTGGTTTTCAATGCCTCTTGCAGAGGGATGTTCCCTTGTTATCAGCCTTCTGTTCCTCTACAAGGGTATATTCACTAGCAAGGCATGTATTGTTTATACAAAGTATCCTGTTTCACTAGGCCTTGTAACCTTTTTACAGCTCTTTGCTCTTGCTCAGTGAAAGATTCCAATTTCTAAGGTACATCATTCACATGAATTTATATGCTGGGACATAACTTGGCATTGTTCCATATTATGAAAACCACACAGTGCAGAGTATGTTATACAATAATGGGGATGAAAATGGCTTTCTGAAAAACAGAATCTGCCATTGTAGGCTTTATTTTTTTAAGAAAGTTGTCTCCAATTTATGCTTGACAAAATCTGTTTGCTCGGCTTCATGCATAAGAATGTTATGAAAAGTTCAAAATCTTGTTTTCTTAACTGGTGTTATTAACACTTCTCCCAAAATTTTAGTAAATTTTTTTTAAAAAAATATAACTTACTGCGAATATCTTGTGTTCAAAAATCACAAATGAAACCCCCATAAAAATCACAAGACTGGATTAAAAACAATCACGAGAAATATTAAAAATATATTCTTTTTTATTCTTTCTGCCTCCCAAGTTTTGAACCTCTAGTAGATTGCCATACCCTTTAATGTAAAAGGTAAAAATGCTTTAAGTATTCCAATTTCCAAGTGAAATACTTATTGTACATGCCAAATTATGATTTGGGTCTTAAAGGAAGACTGCACTTTACCTCTCCCAACCATTGGTGTAAAACAGCTGGATTTCTGCATGTTCCTATCAATCAAAACAGCTTGCTTATCATTCCAGACCCCTGTGTAAGGATATACAATGTCTCCTTCTTCTCATATCTCCCTTTCTCCTGCCTTCCTCAAATTAATATATTCTTTTTTACACCTTATCCTCCCTTACTTTCTCAAATCTCTCCTTAGAGTTTCACACTCCCCATCTCCCCGAGCCTGTCTTGCTCATTAAGCTACATTTCTTTCTAGTCTCCCTTTTTGTTCACAGAGTCCACATTCCTGTCTCTCCCTGCACAGCCCCTATTCCCCACTGGCAGCGGTTCCCCAGCTCTCACCCATCCCTTTATCTCTCTGCACTCCTTCGTGTCCTGAGCTTGGACATCCACAGTATCATCTCACTCTCATTTCCTTCTCATACCCTGGTGGGTTTCATACCTACCATACTGAGATGTTTTTTATGTTTCCCTATACCACTTTGCACCCTTATTTGACTCCCCTCTCTATCACTTTGCTTTCTTTTGCTTCCTTATTCATTCCATCCCACATTTGCTCCTGAATGTCATAAGCCTCTCTTCCCTGCTTCGCACTTTCTCCTCATGGGTGTCCTCTCTAGAAACAAGCGTGTTCCCAGCAAGCAGTGACCATGTTGTCCTTAAAATAAAGGTTCTTCACCTGGTGTGCGAGAGCCAATCAACACACTGAGTCAAGATATTTGTCTTTATTTCAGTTATGCAGAATCAGGTGCTTGGCATCTAATACAGCCAGTGCACCTGTTAGGAAACACATAGGGTCTTTTATAAAAAAAGGTAACAAAGAAAAATCACATCAAAATAGCTGTTTGGTCACTTGTAATTATATAACAAAAGCTCATTTGCATATGTCCTAATTTCTGTCTGGCTCATTATACTAAGGTGGTCTTACATTTACATATAAAATCTCCTCCTAGAGGTGTGATTTTTAGTATTAAAATTATCTAAGGTAACTAGAGGTTATACCTTCATCCTATCAGCTACCACTAGGTTACTGTTTAACTTTCTATTCTGTTGGGGCTCCACTTGGAACAATGGCTAACTTCAAGATTGGTTTATTTATGTTTATGGCCTTTTTGTTTTAGGGACTTTCTATTTCTGTTGCTATGGTTTCAGAGCAGGCCATCATTGTTGGAGAAATACGAGAAGGGTACAATTAACCACTGTAAATAGTTAACAAAATGTGGCCCTGGAGAAAGAACAGGAGGATAACATAAAATAGCCAAAATAAGGGAATACCAAGATAAGCTCAAGGGGAACAGAATTGCTAACAAGGCCAAAGAAGTCACTTGAACTATGAGTGAACTTTCCTAATTAACATAGTAAAAAACCCACCCTCGGATCAGGAAAGCCCCCTACTAAGGAAAGCCCCCTCCTAACAGAGCATGTGTAGTAAAAAGACAGGACGCTGTGACTTTAAGTAGAGACGAGGCACAGCATCAACCAATAGGAACAAGGATGGCTAAGCATAACTGTAGAAAGTACTGATAACTGTTGCTCGAAATGTATAAAAGCTTTACCGTGTGCCAACTGGTGTGTGCTAGTTATCTCTGCGCAGAAATTAAATAAACAGATATCTCACCTCTGTGTGTATATTGCTTCCGTTCTAACCTGATCTAAATTGTATTCTGTTTATTTCTGTGACAAGTATATTTGAAAAAGAAACTTCTGGCATAAGATTACTTTCTCCTTCAGATATGGTGAATACCTCTTACCCTTCAATGCAAAGTCCAGTGGCAAACTGCAAACCTCCAGTGACCATGGGCTTAAACTAATACAGCAGAATGTTCACTGAACTGCTGAGGTGTCATCATATTCCCTGGACTTCTGGGTCTGCTGGAGGAGTGGTAATGTGAAGCAGAAGAGCTGTAACACACCCTCAGAGGTAGTGCCAGTAAATTCTTAAGCTGCTCCAGTTAGATTTGTGAGATCTGGTCAGGCCTTGTAGGAACTAATATGCAAGATAAAAACATAAGTCAAATAAAATCACTGCATTTGTACTAGAATATTTTCTTAATGCATGGAAACATTTTTATGGAGCTCAAATCTTAAAAATATTCTTTTCAATGCTAGTGGCAAATGCAAGTGAGTCACATTGCTGTAATGGTGTAAAAGATTGTGTTCAGGTGGCTAAACCACACATCTAGCTCTTAGAGATCTAACTGCTGCCATGGGTGACTATAATTAATAGTGAGTACAAAATGGGAGGTGGTTTTCAAACTTAAGCAGTTAGTATTCTTGTCTTCATTATGCCAATTTGACTTACCAAAGCACTTAATACATCTCTGCAAATTGAGAAAAAAAGCAAAGGGAAGCAACTCTCACTGTCAAACTGACATCTGCCAAATGAAATTGATAATTGATAATGAACTCCATCCTTTGGGAATATTTTTAGTCCAATTATTTTTCCATCAGAACTTCTCAGCTCTTTTTTACGTCACTTCCTTAACAGTTCACAGATGTCATTTTGTTAATATTGGTTTAATTTATGTACTGGATCTAGCTGGGATGGAGATAATTTTCTTCATAGTAACTCGTATGGTGCTGTGCTTTGGATTTGTGACTAAAACAGTGTTGATAACACACCAATGTTTTGGCTATTGCTGAACAGTGCTTGCACAGCATCAAAGCTTTCTCTGTTTCTTGCTCTGCCCCTTGCAGGGAGTAGTCTGGGGGTGTGAAAAAAGTTGGGAGGCAGCACAGCTGGGGATAGCTGACTCAAATTGGCCAAATGGATATTCCATACCATATAATGTTGTGCTCACCATTAAAATCTGGGATTAGAGGAAGAAGGGGGTGGCTTTTTTGTTTTTCAGGGTAGCTGTTGTTTGGAGACTGTCTACGCATTGATCTCTTGTTGGGGGTGGTGAGTGATTGCCTTTGCATCTTTTTCTCTTCCTATTCTCTCTCCCATCCCACTGGGGGCAGGAGTGAATGAGGAAGCAGCTGTGTGGGTGCTTAGCTGCTGGCTGAGGTCAACCCACTACAATTTAGAAATAAAACATTTTACAGTGCAGTACTACAGCAGTTAATGTGTTAAATGGATACTTCTTTATCTTGGACTACTCTCCTGGTTTTCCCTTTCCTTCAATGCTTTGCTAGGTATTTTTCTAGGCAGGAAGAGTGACTTAAATCTTTCAAGACTATCCATGATGCCACTGATATCAACTATTGGGTACTTATTGCTGAGTTAAAATTAACCATGGTTTTTGCAGGCTGAGCTAGTTGGGAAAACAATAAACAATTGCTAAGTTAAAAGCCAAAAGATGAAAATCAAAGAAACTGATCCTAAGTGTTTCTGGTACACTTCCTGGAATATCAGGGTCCAGATCAGACATACAGACTTAGTTAAGTCTTCTTATGTGTATGGCCAACTTGGCAAAGAAAGCAGTAGTTTAGATGTCCCTAGCTGAACTACCTTCATTATAATACTAAAATACCTGCCCATAGGACAGGAAGACCCTCACCCAGGTGAGGACCCTTCCTCTGCGCAGGTGCAGTAGTGTGAGAAATGACAAAGAATATATTAAAATTATATGTTAATTGCTAACCAATCATTGCAATTGGGAGTGTATGATTATGTAAATTGTGTGTATAAAAGATACCATGGTGATGATTTCTGGCGCGTTTGATTTGTGGAAAATCCACCGAGCACCCAGGCCTGAATAAACACAATGTCCGAGTGTGTGAGAGCTGGTCTGTTGCACACCAGGTAACGAATACACTTTTTGGACAACACCATCATCTCTGCTGGGCTGGCCTGTTGCTACTGTTTCAAGTGTAAACAAAGTATATATATCTTCCTACAGATTTATCTGTCATTATTATAACTAGAAACAGGTTTTGACAAAATTTCTTAATATGGACACTTTCACCCTTCGAGTTTGAATCTCAGTATAAGTAAAAAATACAGTCTTTAAGGCTTCATTACATGTATGAGTTATTCACTTAAAGGAAAAAAATTTGCATGTATTTTATTTTAAATTTTCATGCTGAATTTTACAGTCACAGTGGTATACTATGAAACAGCGTGATGGATGGATCTCGAGGAACAATCTTTGATTTCTCTCTGGTTTTGCTGTACGTGCCAAATGAAAACAATAGAAAGCTTTTTCTCTGTAATGTTTCTTAAACAAAAGTTGAATAAGTAAAAAAAAAAAAAAAAAGGTTCTGGAAATCTTGAAATAACTGTTCCTCATTGTATGGTCCTCAAAGTAAAGAGTCACAACAAGATAATACAAGATAACACAGGCATGAGCTAATTCCAACAAGGATGAATCACCTCCTGACTAGGGGGATGGGAGAGGAGGAAGGGGGTTGCCTGAAGGTAACCTAAAACTAATTAGCATGGTAAAAATCACAGCCCTGGGAGGAGACCTTACATGTTGATGTCAGACTGCCTCTGTATAACGAACAAGCCAGTAATCGGAGCGTGCGCAGAAGGGCATTAGTTGTATAATAGAAAGGTGACCACTGAACAAGTATTGTGCAACTTTTTCTTTGTTGTAAACTATAAAAACCTGCGACCCCTCTGAAGAGGTGTGCTAGCTTTGTGAGCTATTGCCTGGCACCCCTTTCTGTACAGAGCTGCATTAAAGGTTAGAAGGTGGATCTTGACTCTGTGCTCATTAGCTCCTGCACCGGGCATGAACTTGAAACCCTGATTAATTGACAACAATTTCTGGCAACTCAGATGACACCCGCAAAAAGCCTTGCCGTGTCCAACTCATCGACATCAGCCATGAAGGGACAGGATGCCTGAGACCAAGCGCGCACTGGTGATTTTGTTGGAGATCCGGCCTTAACCCTCTGGTGGTCTGAGGTCGGTGAGTGCTGCAATGGTGCAAGGCCCCAAGATATCCACTGATAACCTGGGGAGCGTGAGGGACCAATCGGACTGGTGAGTATTCATTTTATTATGACTTATGTGCATCATCTGGGCAGTCAGTCAGACTCATACATAGATGCTGTGGTTTGGCAAGACCGGGCTGGTAACCTGTGACCTCTCCTTGGTTGACTGGGTGGTCAAGGCCGAGTGTGAGCAGCCGCCGGAAAAGAATGGGAAGCTGCCAGTCCAAGATTCCCCCTTGGGATGCATCCTTAAGAATTGACCTAAGTATGGGAGTGACCAGTAGTGGTGACCAGGGGGTGGCCTAAGTATGGGGGTGACCGGGAGGCCAATACAAGTTGGTCTAGGAGGTTAACCACACAATTATGAGACTGATATGAAAGGAATCTGCAGGACGGAGTTAATTTGGGTTAATTTGTAGACCACAGCACAGATCAACTTTGAGCTGTTGCTTGAACTTAAGCTGGAAGGAACGAGATAGATATTTAGGGTCTCAAATCCAATGTAGTAAATCCCTTAGCAAGGAAACAGTGACAAGGCAGGAACACTATAACATTCAAATGCATCGCAGGGCTAAGCGGGGTGTAAATTCAGAGGATGGGAAGGATGAAAACTTGGTTTTGCAATTGATAAAAGGTTTCAGGAGGATGTGTAACCGCCTGTCTCCCGGTGTGGGACAACCTATCCCTTGGGGAATAATCCCTGTAAACTTATCCCTGCTTAGAGAGTGGGAAAACATCACTAATTCAGTCCGAAGGGCAAACATTTCCCATTTTTTGGGCAAGAAGGGTGACTGCCGGACCAGGGGAAGCATGGTGCTTGCTGACCCGATTAAAGGAGACAACGGGATGGTCGGGATACTCTCTCCGGGTGGGAAGTGTATTGGAGGACGCAAGGTGGACCTAGGGTACATTTCA
>NW_009647065.1:35541-38456 GCF_000708025.1 Charadrius vociferus
GACTCAAGGAGGAGTGGTCGCACCTTGGAGGCGGGCAGCCTTTGGGATGGAGGTGTGTTTTGGTATTATAATGACATTATAATGAGCAAAGTTCACTAAAGGACAGCATTTTGTCAAAAAAAATGACAGACTGTTGGCTCAGGGTAACAAGTAGGCAGTTTATCAGTTCCACAAGACCTTCTAGGGCTCCATTTGGTCCCCAAGTTCCCAGTTTATCACAGGGTTTTAGCCGCAGTGTCTCCACTCCGTTCCATCCTTCGCACTGTTTTTCTTCCGTGCTGTCATCTCGTTCCCATGTTTGCTGGATTATCACAGGGTTTGGCCTTGGAGTCTCCACCCCACTCCACTCCCCGTGTTGCTTTGCAAGCAATATTGTACAGGGAATCACAGATGTAGTGGATTCTTCACATACCAGCTGTGGCTGTATTTTACCCTAGAAGCCTTTAGATTTTATACCTTTCCTTAACGTGTGACCAATGCTGTATTATTGATCATTTTTAGTAATCATTCCACAATGGTCTTTAAAAGGATGGTTAGCCTCATTATGTGAAGGGATTATTCTCTTCATAACTTTAGTGATACTAATTGCAATCAGTCTTGGATGTATTAAAAGGGCAATCGAGAAAAGTATTTGGAAGTGAGACTCCTGAAAGAAGTTTCAGAAGTCTCAAAGGGGGGAATTGATACAAAGTTGGGTTTTCAGGCAGGTGCCGAAATGGTAAAATTGCAGACAGAATGGAAATAATGTAAAAAGAGATAACTGCAAAGAACTCAGACAGCATGGACTCAAGGCCGGAGCACGTGCGGCTGGGAGGGATTAATGAAATAATTTTCATATGTATAATTGTCATGAATATGTAAAGCCTACATTGTAATAAATAGGGTCTAGCTAGAAGCTGTGGTATGCCCGCTGGGCGGAGAGATTCCCCGTGCATCCAGCGCTGCAATAAAGAGGATGCCTGCTTCTTAATACTACATTGGTGTTAAGGAATTTATTCCCGATTTTGGTGACAATCCCATGAGAAAAGATAAAATGAAATGATATTGTAACCAATGGTGGCCCCGATATAAATTATATGATGGAGAACAATGGCCGGAAAACAGATCCTTAAATTTCTATACCATTTTGCAATTGATGGTTTTTTGTAGGCACCTAGGAAAATTGAATGAATTGTTATATGTTGAAGGGTTTATGTCAATGTTTCGGGATCAGAAAATTCAAGCTGACTGTGTGTTGGAAGTTGATCATATGATGGTGTGCACTGAGCTGAAAGATAAAGGAGGATCTGGTAAGCCTCCAAAAATGTATCCCAGTTTAGAATCAGAGGACATTCAATTACTAGTACCTTCAGCCCTCCCCCCCTCAGTTCACCATCTGGAAGTTTGTCTATAACCCAGATGTCAACAGAACAGGGAAATGCACCTGTCACACCTGTGAGGGAAACTCAGAGCACCTCCCTGTCTTCAGGGGTCTCATCATCTCCCCTAAACAATTTGGCTGATTTGATTGAGGGTGGTATAAATTCTAGTTCAATTGCCTGTCATACCAGGCAGCAGATGAGACCAAGTGTCCAGGCTCCATTGCAGCAGGCTTTAGAGACAGGAGGGGAACCTGTTTTCATCTATATGCCATTTGCTACATCAGATTTATTAAATTTGAAACAGTCTGTTGGATCTTATAGAGACAATATGTTGGGAATGCATCAGCTGCTTGAAACTATCATGATCACTCATAATCCCAATTGGGGAGATATGAAGGCTTTACTGAATACCTTTCTGACCGCGAAAGAAAGGAGAATGGTTTTAGAAAAGGCACAGGAGGAGGCAAGACAGAGATTTGCCTGGGACAAGGTGGAAGAATTAATACCAATTAGAAGGGACCCTGCGTGGGATCCAAACACTGGTTGGGGCGCAACCTTGTTGAAACAATAGCAACAATTGATTTTATACAGTGTATGTGACCTATGGGTGTGATTTTTAGTATTATAATGAAGGTAGTTCAGCTTAGGACACTCAGAATTTTCACTTTTCTGCCAAGTTGTCTAAACTTTTCAAAACATATAGATTAGTAGCACTTTCAAGGTCTGTATGCTCGTTCGTATGCTCATGGCAGTTCTAAATGGGTAGTCCCAGAGCACAGCGACTGGCCGCTGCACACCCAGCATGCAGGCAGCCAGTGGGCATCACCCAGGGCATCACCGTGGCGAAAGCGGGCGAAACAGGGTGCAGCATTTTGCACGGTAGGTCGCTGAAAGCCTTGCGACTAAGCCGGGCGAGAGCTGGGCAAGTGCAAGCGGAGGAATATCAGTGTGCAGAGGCACGTGCTCTGGGAGACAGCAGTGATTGGTCACCTCACAGCTCAAGAGAAGAACATGGCCACAAAACAGCCAAAAGCCACTGCAAGAAAGAATGTGGGAACTCAGACCGAGCTCCCGTGCAAGCATATGGCTGTGCAGGTCTCCGGCTGCAATGCCTAAGCCTGGCACTGGTATCAGAGGGAGCCAGAGACACTGCCTGTGTGCGGTTCGATCAAATAAACGATCTGCTCAGGCAGGTGGTTGAATTGACAGAGGAGGTAGAAAAGTTAAGAAGCATTAAAGAATTCAAAAGTGAAATAGATTGGTGGAGCCATACCCTGAGGCAAAGGCAGCAGGAAGAGGCCCTATCAGAAGTGGATGATCCCCTTCCCTCCAGTCACCAGGCAGAAGGAGGGGACTTAAGGGATAAGGGGGAGTGGAGACAGGTCCCGCCTCGGAGAGGCAAGCGAAACCCCTCCCAGCCCCCCTCACCTTCCCAATTGCCCTTGCATAATAGGTATGGGGCTTTGGAAATGGAGGGCCAGGTGAATAAGAATGGAGAGGATGATCCATCCAGTGGGTTCCCCATGGCTAGTCACTTGCCCCCCCGCCCTAGGA
>NW_009647065.1:42054-43116 GCF_000708025.1 Charadrius vociferus
GAAGTTCTGTTCAAATACACGGAAAAACTTCTTTATGGTTCGGGTGACAGAGTACTGGAACAGGCTGCCCAGGGAGGTTGTGGAGCCCCCTTCTCTGGAGATTTTCAAGACCCGCTTGGATGCAGTCCTGAGTAATGTGCTCTAGGCAATCCTGCTTTAGCAGGGGAGTTGGACTAGATGATCTCTAGAGGTCCCTTTCCAACTCTGAAAATTCCGTGATTCCGTATGCTTCAGGATGTTTCACTTCAAAGAACGACAACAATACTTGCTTTCCTTGATTAGGAGTTCTTTCTTATACGGCTCAAGGATAGAATCCTCATTATCCATGAGAACATCTCAAAAGTTCTTTTACTAATTATCCCTGATACTTGTGAAGAAACATCCCCAAGGCTGACCATCTGGCCAAGAACACAACAAAATGGTCGTATGCAAGACCATATATCAGAAGTTCAGCTAATGCCAATAGTTAACAGGCCTAACTAACTTTAATGCTAACAAAACTGGCTAAGATTCTAAATATAAGACAACAGTATGATGAATGCATATTTTAATGATAATTCGTAAATAAGTGTTTCACAGAGGTGAGAAGTGGAATGTATTTGGTTTGTGTGGCAAGGTTTTGGTAGCAGGAGGGCTGCAGGGGTGGTGTCTGTAAGAAGAGACCTGGGGTTTCCACTGTGCCGGACAGAGCCATTTCCACTCATTTCTCACATACAGAGTCCCTCACTGTCCCGACTCTGGGTGTGAGAGTGTGGGAAACTGGCTAGCTGAGAAGGGTAACATAGATATGATTCAGCTGGCCGAGCAGGAGCTTGGGAAACATCGGACTCAGCTCCTGTGATTGCTAAATTGGCAAGGACACCCTAACCCTGACTGCAGGTGCTACACAGTAATGAGAAGCCTGTGGTTGCTCAGGCATGGGAAAAGAGGGAGTAGCTGCATGGGAGAAGAAGAGGTAACTAGCCGCAGATAAGGAGCTAAGGGCTGGAGTGATGAACCAATCAGAATGCTGTGCTGTGGAACACATACAACTGGTTATAGCAGAGTATATATGAAACATGT
>NW_009647066.1:0-503 GCF_000708025.1 Charadrius vociferus
AGACACTGTATCAGAGGTGAGAGAATTGAAACAAAATGTTAAGTCATCTTTCCTTCAGTGTACACACCTTGCTGGTTTTTTAAGTGATGCAGTGAAAAGCTGAAATCAGGACTCAATGGTGGCTATTAAGCAGCTATTCTTTATTGCAGCGCTGGGCACACAGGGGATGGCTCCTCCTAATGTGCACACTGTAAAGGGTTAGTCATACAGCTTATATACATGCCATATATACATATTCACAAGGTTTCCGATAAATGATTAACATGTTCATTAATTTTCCGGGAACTCATTACCATAAGCTACTACCCACTCCCGTATGCACATTATAGTCTCTTGGTGGTCCTTCAGAATCCTCTGGTAGTCGTTTACTCCTCTTTATCACTGTATTCTTTTGGTGAACTGTAATTCTTTGTTCCTTATCTGGTTGCCAAAGCCGCCGAGCTGGTTCTGGCTGAGAACCGGTTTGTTGTGCCTCGATGGTCTCAAGATATCCTGTTCTCTTT
>NW_009647067.1:0-10638 GCF_000708025.1 Charadrius vociferus
CATGTCTTTCCTGTGCTGAGGACTCCATAGCAGTACTCCAGCTGGGGTCCCACCAGAGCAGAGTAGAGAGGCAGAATCACCTCCCTCAACCTGCTGGCCACGCTTCTTTTGATGCAGCCCAGGATACAGTTGGCCTTCTGGGCTGCGAGTGCACATTGCTGGCTCATGTCCAGCTTTTCATCCACCAGTACCCCCGAGTCTTTGTCCATAGGGCTGCTCTCAACCCCTTCATCCCCCAGTCTGTATTGATAACTGGGGGTTATCACCCAGTATAAAATAGAGTTTTTCCTCTTATTCACTTTAACTTTGTCCTCGGGTTTGAAACATAGGTGCTTGTCAGCCTCCACAGAAGAGTATTGAGGCACCAAGTTGTTCCATTACTTCCAGTTTGTCTATGCTGCAGATCCCAAGGCTCTTGGGGAGAGAGCTGCTGCCGCTCTGCTACTCCTCTCCGTGTGGGAGGGAATGCATGGAGCATTGGCTCTGTCTCCTAATTCACTGTCAGCATAGCTGAACAAGGGGTGGAGGGAAAAGCAACGTGTACCAGGAAAAGGACTGGTACACATTACATCATATGTAAAGTAAGGGGAAAGCAAGGACCAAACTGGGACTGAGTCACAGCTACAGTTCCTTGTTTGCTCTGTGGGCATCAAGGCTATTCATTGCCCTTTATTCAGAGCAGAATGCAGTGGTGCCAGGCTAGTTTGTGATATTTTGCTTCTTCTACGCAGTTTCATCTGTGTTCTTGAACATATATTTAGCTCTGTAAAAAAATCTTTGCAGTAATATAAAAATAATTCAATAGCAAACCCTTACTGACTCCATGTGTTGCAGACATGCTTAACATCCTATTGTCTGTGCCTTTTCTCTTCCTTTTGCCTTTTATTACAACATGTTCTTGCAAAATACATGTGTGCTACACTGTGGTGCTCTAGAGACCATTTCTACTCGTGCCAGAAGTAGCAATGTAGCAATTCAGTAATAGTTAGAATTGTGATTTAGAATTAGTATTTAACTGATTTAGCTTGGTAGCAAATGTGGTACTAGCACTGCATTTAAATATTGGGCTGTCATCAAAGCATATATTTGGACGTATATTTGTAATTAATATATTGGTTTAACACTTACACATTAATTGTGGAGTGCTTTAAACCTTAATTGCAATTTTTGTGCTGTTACTGATTGATTCC
The DNA here is from genome assembly GCF_000708025.1 of Charadrius vociferus. Taxonomy (NCBI): domain Eukaryota; kingdom Metazoa; phylum Chordata; class Aves; order Charadriiformes; family Charadriidae; genus Charadrius; species Charadrius vociferus. Next base: position 1,191 of record NW_009647067.1, read on the forward strand.
AAAGAATTACTGCACCTCTCATTTACAGGATTAGGAACCCAAAATGCACAAACAGCCTTCATCTAGACTGAACTGTAACAGTTACCTTTCCCTTACAATAAAATGGGAGTCAGAGTTTCCCCTTTCAAAAGCCTGTGGTACCATTAGAGGTCTGTTTCTGCATCTCATTATGTTTAAGGGGTTGTTGCAGGTTGTAAGCAAAAGTAACTGTTCTAAAACAGCAGCTATGTTAGTTTAGTAATTTGTTTGGGTAATTTATCTGATTTATGTTCAAAGGTCAAAAAAGCTGTTCTACAAAGCCTAGACAATGAAAGATGCCATAAATTGTGATGTATCCAACAAAGATCAATCAGATCAGTTTACTTTTGAATTATGCAGGGTGCCTGTCCTGGTTTGAGGGACTCTCTTTCTAAAAAATCACATTGAGTGCACAGAACAGTCCATATTTTAATATTGCAACTGGTCAGAGATTTGCTCTAAAACAAAACCCGAATAAAGCAAACTTACATTGATATGACTAACGTTGATTAACCAAAGATATTTAGCAAGTATGTTCTTTACAAAATTAGCAGTCAGCTGGCTCAGTGTTTGATTTAAATAAGTATTTTAGCAAAGCCAGATATGTCTTTCTAATCCAAACTGCTCTTCTGTTTTTGCTGTGCACACAGCCCTTCATTTACAACATTATTTCTTATTCCCAACCTGCTCAATGCTCAGTTGCTGAGTTAACAAGAGCTGCCCTGGGTTAGAACATTCAGTGCTTCCCAGTGATGAGGTCCTCTTTCTGCCTCCTACTCTTGAAATATGATGTAATATCCTATTATTAAATCTTTCTATTTAACTTGTGGAACTGGAAAATGGAGTTTAGATAACCAGTTTGGTGATATTATAAAAATAGGTGATTTGGCTTAACTTCTAGTATTTTCCTGGACTTTTAGTTAATTTATTAGTGGATAAAAAATCTGACATCTTAAATTGTCTTATAACAATCTACTTTTTGAATACTGTTTCAAAACAGAATTTTCCTTTCTATTTGTGTTTTTTTATTTTTATTTTAAAAGAGGATTTCTGCTAACTTGTATATATGCATTTTTAACAGGCAGAGCTCAAGGTTCAAGTTCACTCATGATTAAACATAAAATATTCTAACTAGACACCAAAATGCAAGTATTCTATGAATAGGTAGTGTATGTACAGTTCAAACAAAGAACATGAATCTGTCCAAATGTTTTCCATTCTTGCACCAAATAATAGCTAACCCTATTCAAATCAAGAGAAATCATGAGTATTTCAAAGTATGTAAGATAACTTAGGAAGTTGGAACAATTTCTAAGACAACATTAAGAAGCTATTTATTTTTAATTTAATCAAAATACAAACCCATCTGAAATGAAATGTGACATCTTTGCTCAAAATTAATAATATATAAACCCCTTGTATTTATGGGTTTGGGTATAGTGTCTTTAGAAAATTATCTGGAAAGAACAAAACCAAAATAAGTTCCAGTCTGTTAAAATAACCTTTAAACAATCTCTCTTGGACGTTTTTACATTGGTACTGTTTGTCTAGCCATCTGCATCCTTTAGAGCTACTTGTTCACCAATTCTGGGTTGCCCTTTGCCTTCAGGAGACTTAAAATGCTCCATGAGAGGCAAGTAGCATTATAACCTATGGATGGCTTGAGGACCTAGAGGGAAACAGTAAGGAAGTAAGAGGAAGGGGAGGAGAAGTTCCTCAGATTGTGGGGTTCAGGAGTGCTGCAGGATAGAAAGGGTTAAGTAGAGACATTTGCCTGTGGAGAAGACTAGCAAGAAGTGTTCAGCAAAGACTAGTCACTACTGAGCAAGACCCCAGCTGTGGGAATAAGCGAGTCTAGAGAAACCTCTTTTATATTTATGGCATTTTCCTACCAGGAGGAACTAATTTTATTTATTCTTTAAGGCTGCTAGTTTATTCAGAAAAGGGAAAACAGCGACAATCTGAGATCCTTTAAGAGTGAAAGAATGCTCCACTCCAAATCTTCAGCCTAAAAAGTGGCTCTTCCATGTACAGCCCCGTAGCCACTGAAAGTCCTTTGACTGGAGACAGACGTCTAGATTTTTATCCTTCTACGGAATAGAGGTAAATACAGTTTCCAAGCAGCAGAGGATGCTTGGTGATACATCTCAGCTGCCAGAGTTAAGCAAGAGTTTTAAACAAAAATGTAATTTGCAACAGTTTGCAAGAAAAGTGGAAATTACAGAAGATTCAGCCCACTCAGATGTAGCAGCTGAAACAGGCACACTGAGGGTTACATGCCAGTGGCATGAAATACAGTCTGATCCCTTTTGCAGCAATGCACTTGGAAGACAGCAACAGGTCTTGGGCTGTGTTGCCCCCATGAGCAGGCCATCTTTCATTCTTTGTTCGTGCAGCCACTACTAAGATGTCAAAATATGCAGAAGTCATCAGTTTCTGGATGAAAAGCATCTGCCTCAAATGCCACATAGGGCCACTTTGGCATTTCCTTAATAATAATGTTAGGTTCTTCAAGAAAAACTTGAGATCACTTTCTAAAACCCTGCCTTTCTAAGGAGGGAAGGTAAGCAGTTCCAATCATTAAAAAACCTCATAGATCTTACAATAATCACCAAAGCTGGACAAGTAGTTACCTGCAATGAGTAAAATTTCTCCTTTTATCATTTAAAAGTAAACTATAGAACTTGTAGTTGAACCTAGTTCTGGCCACATCATGTATATCTTCTTCCAAATGCTGGGAGCTGATACATTTCAAGGTGAACATCTACATGTAGAGATTTCAACTGGTATAAAACATGGCTGGATGTCTTCAGACATTTTTCATTTTTTATTTTTGCAGCATAATCCCAATCCTTAGATTTCTCTTTTAATAAATACAATAAAGGGCATTTCTGATGCTCTTTAGATACCATGTGCCTCTTGAGAACTGCAGGTACAAAGGACCTTGTGGTGGGTTGAGCTTGGCTGGATGCCAGGTGCCCACCAAGCTGCTCTTTCACTCCCCTCCTCAGCAGGACCAGGGGGACAAAATAAGATGGAAAAAACCTCATGGGTCAAGATAAAGGGAGTTTAATAAAGCAAAAGCAAAGGCCACGCATGGAAGCAAAGGAAAAAAAAAAAGATTTATTCTCTACTTCTCATCAGCAGGTGATGTCCAGCTACTTCCTGGGAAGTAGGGCTTCAGTAGGCACAGTGGTTGCTCCAGAAGATAAATGTAATAACGAATGCCCCCTCTCCTCTTCCTTTTGCTTAGCTTTGATTGCCGAGCAGACATCATATGGTGTGGCATGTCCCTTTGGTCAGTTTGGGTCAGCTGTCCTGGCTATGTGTCCTGGTTTGAGGTAAAACAGAACCAATTTTGGTCAGTAACTTCGCTTCTTAGCTGGGCCTCTCTAACAACTGAAATTAACAGCATATTGTGCAGACAATGTTCACTCTCTCAGGGTGATAAGACCTATGTTTATAGCTGATGCCCAGCCATGGTATGCAGAGAGGACCTTGCTTATACTTATTGCTATAACAACCAAGGCCAACCAACTTTGTTATTTGCCCCGTTGGAGGGTCGGAAGCGGAAAAGCATAGTGGGGTCCCACCTGCAAGGAGGAGCGAACAGGACAGGTGACCCAAAACTGACCAACGAGGGTATTCCACCCCATCTGCCTCATGCTCAGTATAAAGGCTGAGGGATCGAAAGGTCAGCTCTCTCTCTCCCTGCAATGGCCGACGTCTGAGGGTGACTCTGTTCGTCTGCCTGCGATCCCGATCCTGAATGCAGATCCGGAATCCAGTTCCCGTCCGTCACTGAGTCCAGCCTGGGACTGCCCCAGTGCCAGCCGGTGTCGTGATTGTCATCTCGGGAGCTTGATACGGTTTTGTATATATTTCATTATTTCTTTTTTATTTTATTATTAATATTTCATTAAAGTAGTTTAGTTCCTTCTAAACTCGTAAGTCTCTTTTCCCTCCTCTGCCTCTCTCTCTGAAGAGGAGTAGGGGAGAGCATCTGTCGGTCCCATCTGGCTTACTGGCCTTTGGTAGTGGGGTGGGGGTAAAGAGAGCCTTGATGCTGTGGGAGCACTGCTCAGCAGTAGCCAAAACACTGGTGTGTTATCAACCAATACAAAGCGCAGCACTGAGGGCTGCTATGGGGAAAGTTAACTCCATCTCAGCCACACCTAATACAGACTTATAGCATTTATTTGTATAAAGAGAGTACTGGAAGAACAAGCTAACCCTTAGAAAACTACAGTTACCTGGTGCCTTGGTTTGAGGTAGAACAGAACCAATTTTCTTTTCAGGAATTTTACTTTTCAGTTAAATCTCTTTTAACTGCACTCTCTGAAAGTAACAGCATATTGTTCAGAGAGTGTCTGCTTCCAGAGTGATAAGACCTGATGTTTATAGTTAATACCAAGGAATGGTATGCAAAGAGGGTCTTGCTTATACTTATTCCCTTAACAACCAAGGTCGGATAACTTAGTTATGTGCCACGTTGGAGGGTCAGAAGTGGAAAAGCGTAAAGGAGTCGCACCTGTGGGGAGAAGCGGACAGGACAGGTGACCCAAAACGGACCAACAGGGTATTCCATCCCATCTGCCTCATGCTCAGTATAAAGGCTGAGGGATCAAAGGGTCAGCTCTCTTTCTTCAATGGCCGACGTCCGAGGAGGACTCTGTCTGTTCATCTGCCTTTGATCCTGATCTGTGCGTTCCTGAATCCAGTTCCCATCCATCGCTGAGTCCAGTTTGGGACTTTCCCAGTGCCTGCCGATGATGTGATCGTCATCCTGGGAGACCGATACAGTTTTTTATATATTGTATATATTTCATTATTTTCTTATTAATATTATTATATTTGTTATTATTATTAATATTTCATTAAATTAGTTTTAGCTTTCTTTTCAACCCGCAAGTCTCTCTCCCTTATTCTCTCTCCCTTCTCTTGGAAAGGGACAGAGGTTAAAAGAGAGCATCTGATGTTGGTTTAGCAGCCAGCCCAGCCTAAATCTTTCATGATTTATTGGCGCCCAACGTGGGGCCCAACCGGGGCTGTGACAGATTGCCTGAATAGTTTGAATTCCAGCTCGCTCAGTTTAAACAGTATCAGACTTTTTTTCCTTTGAGAGTCTTGAGGGGTTGGAAATTAAAACAGACAGCTCGCATCATGTCGTTCTTGACCAAAATATCATATCATGTCTTTACAGAGTTTTGTTGATGCAGTGCTGCTTAACCTGCAGTATGTGTTGTGTTAATTATTCATTTGTGCTTTGTATTTATTTGCAGTGGTTTGGTTGTTGCTAGGCGAAACATGCTATTTGGCTATGGTTTTTGACCGCAATTTATGCTGGAATAAGCTGGGCCGTGACTTCACCCGCACACCTCGGGCGTCACCTAGTGGATTTTATTACTAATTACACCATTAATTTTACCTTGGGGAAGGTTTACCTCATTTTTATGCCAAGCTGAAGCCACTAGAGCTTGGGGATTTCTGAAATGATTGTTACTTCCTTAAAATCATGATTTTATTATTGACTCTCCTGAATGTGTTTCAGGGGTTTTATATTATACTTCGGTGCAGGAGTAGGTGTTGTAAGACATGTACTGCTGCTTCTCAAACTCCACAAGGCACTATGCCACACGTACCAGCATGAGCCACTACTCCAGCTCCCATGAGTACTGCCACTACTCCAGCTCTGACAACGAGTATTGCTGCTACTCCAACTCCATCAGTACCAGTACGAGTCGCCCCTGTGACCAGGAAGCAAAAAAGGAGGTCAGTTCGTTCTCCTGCCCCTTACACCAAAGACTAGTCAGATTGCGTGGGAAAGAGCTCTTCTGATGAAGATCCAGGAGAGGGTCCTTCTAAAGTAGATCTGGAAAAAGGTCCTTCTCAAGCAGATCAGGGAGAGGGTCCTTCTCAGGCAGCAACAATGCAGGAGGAGGAATCAGACACAGAGGTAATTGTTCAATCCTTACCTATGAAGGACTTGCAAATTATGACAAAGGACTTTAGCCACCATGAAGGTGAGACATCTCCTGGTTGCTCCAATGCTGGGATAATGGGGCTGATACCATAGACTTAGCAGAGAAGCTAGGGAGTTGGGAAATCTGGCCAGAGATGGAGGTATTGATAAAGTGATTGGGAGAAAGCCATAAACTCTCAGTCTCTGGAGGTGACTCTTGTCAGCGATAAAGGACAGGTATCCCTTTAAGGACGATATCAAATGCTGCCAGAGCAAATGGACCAGCATGGAAAAAGGTATTAAGTACCTGAGAGAATTGTCTGTGCGAGAGGTGATTTATATTGACTGTAGACCCTGATGAAAAGACATGCAAATGATCTTTGTTGTGGAAGTTTGTGCAGAGTGCACTATCAATTTATACCCACACATTGTCAACAATGATCAGGGGAGGATCTGATGCTGACAAACCAACTGTAAACAAAGTACCTAACAGAGTATGACAGTATGAAGACAGTCTCTCTCGTCCCTTCACTGTTGCAGCTGTGGAGAAAATAACCAAGAAAATGACTAAGAAAATAACTGAGAAAACCAAGAAATTATGTGAAAAACTGTTTGATAAACTGTCCAGGGTGGAGACAATATCCCACTCTTCCCCTGCGCATTGCAGCTGTTAGCAGAAGACACCCTCCTATGAGACCAGCTCAAGAGAGATGGAATGTGCCACAAAGTGCCTTGTGGTCTCCTCTCTGTGAATATGTAGAGGACATGAGACAGTGGGAAGGACAACCTACCTCGATCCTACAGGCATGAGTACGCAAGTTGCAAAGTAAAACAAATAGAAGAAAGAGATTTTCCAGGAGGATGGCTGCTCCAGTCTGTGGTGAGCGGTTCTCTGGTCCCATTTGTTGATGGCTACACAAGTGGCATGAACCCATCTGTTAATAGCAGGTACTATATTAGAGGGGCCCTGTCTCCAGCTAGGAGGAGGAGAGGGACAACTGAGTTTATTGGACTGTGTGGATTCGATGGCCTGGCACATTAGAGCCACAAAAGTATAAAGCCCTGGTGGACACTGGTGCACAGTGTACCCTATTGCCATCAAACCATAAAGGGGCAGAATCTGTCACTATTTCTGGAGTGACAGGGGGGTCCTCAAGAACTGACTCTCCTGAATGTGTTTCAGGGGTTTTATACTATACTTCGGTGCATCAGTTTCTCTCCCCCCCCCTGGGTTAGTCATAACCCAAGAATGCTGCTCATTGCCTTGGTTATTTTTAACCTGACCAGTAACGTAAGGCATGTTAGTGGTTGGAAGCCTTGGGTTTTGAAAGCCAGCTTCTGGGATACTGGAAACAGTTGGTCGCCTTTTGATTTTATTGCAGCTTGAAATACACCAAGTCTCATTCTCAACTCAGTTATGATGAGGATGATAACTTTGCAAATTAATCCAGATCAAGTTGTTTCTTATCTTGTGCTTGAACATATTCTGTTCCTATGGTAATCAGGGGGTCCTTTTTGATAAAGAATTTTGGATCACATCTGCACCCAGTGTAAGCATGCATGCATGCATACACATGCATATACACATACTGATTTATAACAGGTGAGAATCTGAGCTTGTATATGTATATTTTTGCATTACTATAGCATTCTGTCATCTTCCTTTACTTACATTCTTTATGGTCTGTCATTGCAGAGACGGACACGACACTGAATATCAAGTTGCAGCAATCGTATATTTTATTTTACAAGCAGTGCTCTTATATATCCTTTTACCTGGATGCTTATCTGTGCATATATTCTACCATTCTACTTTTGCCCAATCCGCTCTCACATCACACGCCATCCAATTGCTGATCACGCGCTGTTCATGCTCTGGGAAAAGCCAGGATGTTTGCCACCCCTTATCTTGTTTGCTCGGATCTTCTCAGGATTCTCCAGTCTCTTCAAGGATACATGGGTATCTGCTCAGGGTCAATGTTAAATTTGTATTTTGATCCCTCGGACCAGCTGAGGTCTCCCACAATGGTCCTATACGATTGGCTGAGGAAATTTTGTCATTACCTTTATTCCTGTGCAGCTGTAAATAGTACTTAAACCAATTTAATAAGTCATGAATAATTAAATAGACTATTACATTTCTTTATTATGTATATAGGAAACTAGATGTCTGTAGCATGGTTTTGGGCAAATAGGACATATATCCTTGTCTAGAGAGCTTACAGTTTTAAAAGGCTACAGATATTAAAATATTTTTAATCAAATGTTATTTTGTGGAAGCAGATTTAATAATTTATCACTTTACATGCAAATTAGTTTACCTGCTAAGCATTCATGTTGTCGGAAGTTATTAACAAAAGTTGTCTTGGGATATAGCAGTTGTTTTATAGGAGTGATGTTCCATCCATGCAAATTATTTCTCTAAGAGACTATTCCCTTCCATTCTTCAAGCCATAGTACACTTTCAGTATGGCTCATCAACTAGATTGTAAGGCAAATGTAAACATGCTCTCTTGTATACACTCCTACCTCCCAGTTTTCCTTCTGGCTACAGATTTCACTCCTAATTTAAAACATGGCACCTTTATATGGAGACACCATATTTGGAGAACAGAAGGCTCTGTGGAGGCCTTGTTGCAGCCTTTCAGTACTTAAAGGGGGCTTATAAGAAAGATGGGGACAGACTTTTTAGTAGGGCCTGTAGCGATAGCACAAGGGGTAATGGTTTTAAAAGAGGGTAGACTTAGACTAGATATATGGAAGAAATTTTTTACAATGAGGGTAGTGAAACACTGGAACAGGTTGCCCAGAGAGGTGGTAGATGCCCCAGCCCTGGACACCCCCCACCCCCGTTGACTCGGTCTCCCTCCTCATTTGGGTTTCCTCCCCTGCCTCTCCGGTTTGGCGACTGACTTCCACCATCCCAGCTATGTCTCCTTCCCCTCGCCCCTCCCCTGTTCACTCGGTCTCCCTCCTCGTTCAGGTTTCCTCCCCTGCCTCTATGGTTCGGAGCTGCCATCAATTCCAAATCATCCTCTTCTTTTCCACAGTTAAGACACCTTTTCCGGATACTACATGCCGAAAAACACCTTCTTAAAATTTTCCCGCCCCTCTCCTTCTCTAAAGCTAAGACCATAGGATCCTGCGGGGTGTGGCCGCAATCCTTCTGCCACTCTGGGTGGTTTCTCAGGGTGAAAAACAAATCTACATATGGCACTTCATTCCATTTGTTTTTCCCTTCTACAAAATAACATAAGCTGTAAAATTGTATTATATTTTAAAGTACCATTCCTTGGCCGTTTTTCTTCTAAAGTATATAATGGCCACCAATTATTACAATATTCAATCAGTTGTTTCCTCGTGAGGAGGTCCCCTCCTGTTTGTTTCCAGTGTTTCAGTACACAACTTAAAGAAGACTTTTTCAAGATCCCCCCTTCTGCTGAGGGCTTGTTACCCATCATGAGACAG
>NW_009647068.1:0-1165 GCF_000708025.1 Charadrius vociferus
CCTGACGGAGCCCACGGGGGAGGTGGGACCCTCCGCACCTACCGGGTGCCCCCGAGGTGGGGAGGGGGACACCCCCCGGGGTGGGGGTGGTGGCTGTGGAGATGGTGTCCCTGGAGCTGGTGGCCACGGTGACATGTCCTCAGGGACTGGGGTAAGGTGGCCCCAGAGGTGGTGGCCATGGTGAGGTGTCCCTGGAGGTGGTGACAGGTCCTTAGAGCTGGTGGCTGCGGTGAAGTGTCCCTGCAGCTGGCGGTCATGGTGGTGAGGTGTCTGTCCATGGAGATGGTGCCCGTGATAAGGTGTCCCCAGAGATGGTGGCCACGGTGAGGTGTCCCTGGAGCTGGTGGCTGCAGTGAGGTGTCCCCAGAGATGGTAGCCATGCTGGTGAGGTGTCACTGGAGCTGGTGGCCATGGTGGTGAGGTGTCTGTCCATGGAGATGGTACCCATGCTGACGTGTCCCCAGGGCTTGTACCCATGGTGGTGACATTCTTGGAGCTGGTGCCCAATGGTGGGGTGTCCCCAGAGATGGGCACAGTGAGCTGGTGCCAGGTCCCAGAGCTGGTGCCTGTGGCAAGATGTCCCCAGAGCTGGTGACCATGGTGAGGTGGTATCCATGGTGCTGAGGTGTCCCTGGAGATGGCGCCTGTAGTGGTGACGCGTCCTTTGAGCTGGTGGCTGTGGTGAGGTGTCCCTGGAGGTTATGGCTGTGGTGATGTGTCCCCAGAGCTGGTGACATGTCCTTGAAGCTGGTGGCCATGGCGATGAGGTGTTCCTGCCGCTGGTGCCCACGTTGGTGCGATGTCCCCAAAGCTGGTGCCCATGGTGACACGTCCCTGGAGGCGGTAGCCACACTGAGGTGTCCCCAGAGCTGGTGGCCACTGTGATGTGTCCCTGGAGATGGTGACAGGTCCTTGGAGCTGGTGGTGAGGTGTCCCTGCAGCTGCCACCCATGTTGGTGAGGGGTCCCTAGAGCTGGTGGCCACGGTGAGGTGTCCCTGGAGGTGGTGACAGGTCCTTGGAGCTGGTGGCTGCGGTGAGGTGTCCATGCAGCTTTCACCCATGTTGGTGAGGGGTCCCCAGAGCTGGTGGCCACAGTGAGGTGTCCCTGGAGGTGGTGGCCACGGTGAGGCATCCCCAGCACTGATGCCCCCCGCCCCAGCTCCA
>NW_009647068.1:2650-3424 GCF_000708025.1 Charadrius vociferus
TTTTATATTGTTTTAGACAAAAAAAGTGGGGGGGGGGGGGGAACGGGGACTCACGGGAGGAGGAGAAAACTCCCCCCAAAAATCTGCTGGCCCCCCCCCCAAAAAAAAATAATAAACCAAACCGCAGAGATTCAAAGTGCTCTGAAACCGTCTTTGGATGTCACCAAACCTGCGGGGACCCGGAGCGGGGACGGGGGGACACACGCGTCCCCGGGAATGTCCCATCAGACTCCCGGCCAGGTGCTGCGGGTGGGTTGGCTTCCTCCTCCTCCTCCTCCTGCGTTGGGGGGTCCCGTGTGTGTGTGTGTGTATGTGTGTGTGTGTGTGTATGTGTGTGTGTGTCCCCTCCGTTAGATGAGGGAGATCCGTACGGGAATACCGGGTGACTCCGTCCGCTGCGGGGAGTGTTGGCTGACGAGGTGCTCCACCACGGTGTGTTTGGACATGTGCTTCATCAGATAGGTCTCCTGCGGGGTGGAAGGAGGCAAGGAGAAGGTGAGCGGTGGCTCCAGGAAGGGGATATGGGGTTGTTCTTTTTTGGGGGGGGGGCGGTGTCGCGGCGTTCCCCGCCCCCGTCTCACCGAGGTATAGGCGCGGCCGCACATGCTGCAGCAGTAGGCCTTGGCGTGCTTGATGGCGTGAGCCGAGAGGTGGATCTGCAGCGAGGCCGAGTCCGTGTAGGCCCGGTAGCAGTTGGGGCACTTGTAGGGCTTGTCCTTGTTGTGCTGTCGCTGGTGGGACTGCGGAGGGGACGCGGGGGGGGGGGTGCGGGGG
>NW_009647068.1:3481-6073 GCF_000708025.1 Charadrius vociferus
CCACCGCCCCCCACCACCACCCGCGCACGCTGACCTGGAGGTTGGAGAGTTGCGTGAAGGCCTTTTCGCAGCCGGGGTGCGGGCACTTGTAGGGTCTGTCGCCGGTGTGGATTCTGGAGACGGGAGGGACACACACGCACACGTCGGGTCACCGTCACCTCACACCCCACCCCCACCCTCCGCAGGGACCCCCCCACCACGTGGAGGGGTCACACGGGGATGGGGAGGGTGGTGGGCACAGCAATGGTGTGTCTCGTTGAGTGATGGGGAGTGGGACACGGGGGAAAGGAGGTGAGACACGGGGCTGAGAGCCAACGAGTTGGGAGATGATGGAGGTAGTGGGGATGGATGAGCGAGGTGGGGACGATGAGCGTGGGGGCATCATGAGCATGGGGGGGATGATGAGCGTGGGGGGGACGATGAGCGTGGGGGGGACGGACTGGCATAGTGGGGACAGAGGAGCATGGTGGAGATGATAAGCGTGGTGGAGTCAATGGAGGTGGTGGAGATGGTGAGTGTGGTGTGGATAGTGAAGGTGGTAGAGATGATGAGCATGGTGGGGACAGATGAGCATGATGGAAATCATGAGTATGGTGGGTCAATGAAGGTGGTAGACATAATGAGCATGGTAGACATGATGAGCGCAGTAGGGTCAATGAAGGCGGTGGAGACGACAAGCATGGTGGTAACAACGAAGGCGGTGGGGACAGATTGGCATGGTGGGGACAGATGAGCATGGTGGAGATGATGAAGGCAGTGAGGACGGATGAGCATGGGAGGGTCAGTGAAGGTGGTGGAGACGATGGGTGTGGTAGGGATGGATAAGCATGGTGGGTTCAGTGAAGGTGGTGGAGATGATGAGTGTGGTGGGGGCAATGAAGGTGTTGGACACAACAAAGGTGCTGGAGATGATGAGTATGGTGGGGATGATGAAGGCAGTGGGGACGGATTGGTGTGGCGGGGATGGATGAACATGGTGGGCTCAATGAATGTAGTGGGGATCGTAAGCATGGTGGGGTAAAGGAAGGTAGTGGAGACAAAGTGCTGGAGATGATGAGCATGGTGGGGATGATGAAGGTGGTGGGGACAATAAAGGTGCTGGAGATGATTGGACTACATTTGGAGACAATGATCTTAACGGTCTTTTTCAACCTAAATGATTCTATGATAAGTATGGTGGGGACAATGAAGGTGCAGGAGATGCCAAGCATGGTGGCAACAATGAAGGTAACGGGGACTGATTGGTGTGGGGACAACAAGCATGGTGGGGACAGATGAGCATGGTGGGCTCAATGAAGGTGGTGGAGATCATGAGAGTGGTGGGGTCAATGAAGGTGGGGGAGACAAGGTGCTGGAGATGAGCGTGGTGGGGACGATGAAGGCAGTGGGGACAGTAAGCATGGTGGGGACAGATAAGCGTGGCGGGGATGAAGAAGGTGGTGGGGACAATGAGCGCGGTGGAGATAGATGAGCACAGTGGGGACAATAAAGGTGGTGGAGATGATGAGCACGGTGGGGATGACGAAGGCAGTGGGGACTGATTGGCATGGTGGGGACAGATGAGTATGGTGGGGACGATGAAGGCAGTGGGGCTGGATGAGGGTGGTAGAGACAATAAGCACGGTGGAAATGGATGAGCATGGTGGGGAGAATAAAAGTGCTGAAGATGATGAGTGTGGTGGAGCTGACGAAGGTGCTGGAGATGATGAACGTGGTGGGGATGGTGAAGGCAGCGGGGATGGATTGGTGTGGTGGGGATGGATGAGCATGGTGGCCTCCATGAAGGTAGTGGAGATAATGAGTGTGGTGGGGTTGATGAAGGTAGTGGAGATAAGGTGCTGGAGATGAGCATGGTGGGGATGATGAAGGCAGTGGGGACAATAAGCGTGGTGAGAACAGATGAGTGGCAGAGATGGATGAGCGTGGTCAGGACAATGAAGGTGGTGGGGACAATAAGCGCAGTAGAGATGGATGTGCATGGCGGGGACCATAAAGGAGGTGGACATGATGAGCACGGTGGGGATGATGAAGGCAGTGGGGATGGATGAGGGTGGTACGGATAATGAAGGTGGTGGGGATGGACAAGCATGGCGGGGATGAAGAAGGTGGTGGGGATGGATAAGCATGGCAGGGATGAAGGTGGTGGGGAAAATGAGTGTGGTGGGGACAACGAGCATGGCATGAGAGATACTGGGTGCACGCCCCGCCATCCCCTAAGCGAAGATGGCACTGAAGGGGCCACGTCCCAGCCTCCCGGGGCTCTTCCCAGCCCCGCGGGGACACTGTGCCCTCACCTGGTGTGCTGCTGGAGGTGGGACAGCTGACGGAAGGACTTCTCGCAGTAGGAGCAGTGGTAGGGTTTGACGCCCAGGTGGATGCGCAGATGCTGGGCCAGGTAGGAGGCATTGGCGAAGGATTTGGAGCAATGGGGGCACTTGTGGGGCTTGGCCTCTGTGTGCGACTTGGAGTGGATCTGCATCTCCGACTTGGTGAAGAACGTCAAGGGGCAGACCTTACACCTGGAGAGGGGTGGGGAGAACCCCGCAGGGACCAGGCTGGGGCAGGGGGGGGACACCCCACCACCACCCTGGC
>NW_009647068.1:6264-10099 GCF_000708025.1 Charadrius vociferus
CCAGGATGGTATAGGGCACCACCAGGACCGGCGGTCCCGAGGGATTTTCCGCCTTGATTTTCTTACGGCCTCGTTCCGCCTTGGGTGCCCCCAGCAAGCCGTGGCCCTGGATTGTCTTTATGGAGTCGAGGAGGGGGGGGCTGGTGATTCCTGAGATTAGGGTGGGCGAGGAGGCGATGAGGCGGCTCTGGCTGGTGGAGGTGGGAGTCGATGGAGTGGTGGTCCCCGTCCCCGTACTGGATTCGGAGGTGCTGACCGCCGGCGCGCGGGAAGCCAGCCCCAACCCTGGTGGGTGAAGAGAAGGGGGTGTTAGTTTGGGGGTGGGTCCACCATCCCCTCTTGTCTCACAGCAAGGTTCTAAATTGGGGCAACCCTCCCCAAAATGTCCACGGCATTACCGGGAGCCGCTAACCCCCCCGTGGTGGTACCTGTGACGGTGCTGGTGGCTGGTCGGGCGTGCAGGGCCACGTCGGGCTGGGGGACGGCTTGAGGGTGCAGACCTGGGACCTGCTGCAGTTTGGGGAGGGACATGATGGACTGACTGCTTTCGGCGGGTGAGGGGGGCACCAGGAGGGGCTGCTGGGAGGCCACGGAGGTGGGGGGCAAGTGCGGGGGGCGGATCTTCTCCGCCATCAACTGCTCCTTGATTTTGTTGATCAGGACCAGGTTGTCCAGCTGATAGGGGGAAGGCGGAGAGGGGGAGGGGGTCAGGGGTGGAGGAAGAGGGACCCCCAGCCTCCTCCCCTGGGTATCCCCCATGTCTGTCTGTCCTCCTTCCTCCCCAAAATCCCGCCCTCCCCGTGCCGGGGGGGTCCTACCTGGCTGGGCATGGTGGGAGGTGGCGGCCAGAAGTAGGGGTTGTTGAAGCGAGGCTCCGCCATCCTGCGGGGAGAGAAGGAGACGGGTTACGGGGTGACAGCGGTCGCCACACACATCCCCCCACCTCCCACCTCAAACCCCACTGAGACCAACCACCCCACCCACCCCCAAAAGGAACACCCAGGCTCTGAAAGAGGACAGGGAGCAGGCAGGGCCAGGGAACCTCCTGAGCATCCTCACAGCTGGAAATTCCTGCAGCATCAGGGTAACGCCGAGCACCCACCGAGCACCTCGAAGACCCCGAAACACCAGTGAGCGCCCAAAGATGCAATTTGGCAAGGAAGTGGGGGGGGATAAAATTTGAGGGAAAAAAACCGCCCAAATCTCCCAAGCCCCAGAGGTATCCGTGCCGCTCCTCCAGTATCTCCAGGAGAGATTACGGAGGTGGATGGGATGCTACCGCAGGGAGGACGAGCATGATGGCGGCACATTGAACCTGAAGCCAACCCTGGCTGAATTCACACACAACCCCCCCCCCCCAAAAAAAGCCACCCCCAATCCCAAGCGAAGCGACCTGCGATGCCTGCGGGTGGCTCGACAGGAAAACCCGACTGCAGCGCGGCCGGGAGATTTATAGAGACGCTTAAACACATTGGGAAAATTAATTCTAAATCTATCTTCGGATAATGGAAAACATCTGAAAGGGGGACGGCGAGAAAACAACACCGGAGTAACAGCCCAGCATAAACGGGCATCGCCGCGCTGGCAAACCTCGTGCCGGGGGTGTTTTAGGGTAAAGTGTATAAGGGACCCCAGTGGAACATATAGGAGAGGTCCCCGAGGAGCTCTGTCTGTAATATAAACCAGGCCGTGGCCGGGATCCCGGGAGAAACTAGACCAGCGCCTCTGGCAGAACATGTCCCCGAAAGCCTTCGGGGTGGCAGGATTTGGGGGTGAGGTGCCTGCGGCAGAGTACTGGTGGCCGGAGAAACCAAGGCACAGAGAGCCCCGGGTCATGGCCACAGGGATTCGGACACGGTCCTGTGTATGCTGGACGGGCAGCCTCCTCTGAATGGCGCCAGTGCTGTCTGGGAACATCCCCGCTCCCACAAAAAAAGCACCCTGGGGGTGGGATGGGGTGATGAGCCTTCCTCCTCCTCCTCCTCCTCCTCACACTCACTCACTGCCTCTAGGTTTAAACCAGACCCTGAGCTTGCTGTAGGCGGGTGGGCAGCACCCAGCAAAAGGGGGTCCTGCTCCCATCAGGGACTTAGCACCCACATGGCCAGCCCAGCCCAAAAAAGAGCCATGGGCTGGGCCCCTCCAGGCTCATTTTTTGGGGGAAACTAAGGCAGAGAGGAGGGGACCACCCGACCCTCACGATACGGAGCAGCACGGCGCAGGACAAGGCGAGTTTTGGGGGTGACTCAGACCTACGCGCCAGCAGCTGTAGGCAGCACTGAGGAACAGGAGCCATTTCGCATGGCAGACCCCAATGCCGCAGCCAGGCCAGAAGACCATCCAGACACCGAGCATCCCAACTGGCTTCGGAAATTCCCCTTCCCTGCCTCAAACCGCTCCGTGTCACCTCCCAGCTGCCCATGCACCAAATTTAGGCTTTTTCAAGTGAAAGCGGCCCTGGATCCTCGCAATATCCCCAGGCACGATTGGTTCTCCCCACACGCTTTCTCTCCGTCCGCCTTATTTACCCCCCCTCTCCGCGGCGCAGGCAGGCAAAAGCCAGAACCGGGAGTCCCGCTCTGCGCCACGCCTGCGTGCACAAAAAGGGTAATTGCTGGGGCTATTAAATGCGCTTTCCCATACACGTACACACCCGCCACCGGCTATTTTATATAGATTATATATGTACCCGCACGCCGCCCACAGTGTGCATTTACCCACCGGCTATGTGTGTGTGTATGTGTATATATATATATATTTAAGATTGCTTGGGATGATGAGCATGGGATGGGGGACTTCGGGATGATGGCATGAGGAGCTGATGCACCAGGAGATGGGGCCAAACGAGGAGGTGGCGGCAGGGAAAAGGCCTCATGATGGAGACAGGCAGGAGAGCGGGCAGAGGAGCGCAGGCAGGAGGGCTCCAGGTCCCCTCCGATGTGGCCAAGCCCCCCAGCAAAAACCCCACCGCCCCGGCTCGGCCATCAGCAGCCCCGCGGCGTGGGAAAACAGGAAACCGGAGCTATGATTAGAAAAGGGTTTTTTGGAGCTGCTCCCCCATCGCAGCAGGTGCCCTGCGACCTCCGTCCTTCCCGTCTGTCTGTCCATCCATCTGTCCGTCCTTCTCCCTGTCCCAACAGTGCGCCGGGCTCCACCGGAGCCATCGGTGGCACCAAGAAGGATCGAAACAACCAGCGTGGCTCCCAAACCATCGCCGGGACGCGCAACGAACCACTACAAACAGTCCCAGGACCCCTCGTGCAAAGCTGCAGGGGGGTTGGCAAAGGCACGAAGGGAATTTTGAGGAGGAAAGCACAAATATCACGTGTCTTCCCCCCGGCCCTGGCCTCCACCTGAGGAGGTCTTATTAAATAAATTATAAATTATTTGTAAAACCACCGCGCTCAGAGCTTGATGGACCTGCCCGGAATAAAGAGGAAAGAAATGGTTGGCGTGCCAAAAAAATTAAAAAATCCCTGTTCCTGTCCCGTTATTTTATAACATTAAATAATGTTATAAACCGTGCGGTATTTCATCGGGAGCAGAGGGAGCGGCTTCCCCCTCTCCCAGGGCTGGGATGGCTGGGGGAGGGAGCGGGAGGGGACATAAAGCAGATGGAAAAAAAAATATATCTATAAAATCTCTCTTTTTCTATATTCTCAGCTAACTATGAAAAATGGAAGCTGACACACAGGGAAAAAAAAAAAAAAAAAAAAAATCCCTTCGACCTGCCAAGGGAGAACTACATTGCTATGCCTGCCCTGTACAGCTGGGAGGGCTGGCTTGTACGTGTTGTCTGCACTACAGCTCCCGAATCAACCAGAGCTGGAAGCCG
>NW_009647068.1:10601-13675 GCF_000708025.1 Charadrius vociferus
TGAGGCTCCAGATTGATGGGAGGTAGATGATGGCACGGGTGGGCACGAGCTCACTAGAGCCTTCCAACTTCCTACCCAACTGCCGCTAAGTCAAGCTACAGTTCTCTAGGGAACGCCTCTACCTTGGCAGCCCTCTCTGTCTCGCCTTCGCTGAAATAAAAAGAAACAAGAGATTTCTTTTCACGGCACTGCCGAGAGAAAGGGGGCAACTCCCGGGTACCGGCAACCCTGAGGACGGCAAGCGATCACCGACCCAGTACAGCCAGCAAACGGGGGGAGTGGGAGGCGAGGGGAGGGATTTGGGGTGACCGGAGCGGTGGTCGGAGTGTCTAAACGTGCCCTCGACCGAGCGAAAAGCCAAGCCCTTGCTGTCCCCAACCGCGGCGGCATGTCCCAAAGGGTCCCGGCGAGAGCATCGGGGCAGAGATCCCGTATCCCCCATGCCAAGCGGCGAGCGCAAGAAAGCCAACAGCAGCCCAAGATGTCACGGCAGGCGAGAGCCAAGCAGGCTGAGGTCCCCTGCGTGTGTCCCCCCAAAATCCCAGCACACCCTCACCGCCATGGGACAGACAGGGCACAGTGACGCTGGCGTAGCCATGTCCCCACCACATCCCGTGGCCGGACGAGGGCAGAACCCAGCTCTGCCCTCCACCGGGCTTCAGTTTCCCCAAAAAACACAAGGCCACGGCCCCTCTCCCCCCGTAAGGACAGGCTTCCCCCCGCATGCAAGCAGGGTCTGCCTGGAGCAGCAGGGTTTTCCAAGGGAAAGCGAGTGCCCCTCCGCAAAAAAACCCGTCCCAGAGTCACCGGGGTGGGAAGCAGCACCCAGCACCATTCTACTTCCATCCTCAGGGAACCCACATCCCTCCCTACCCAGATTGTCCTCATCCGGGAGGGATTTACCCCAAAGCAGAGGTGGCAGAAGGCAGGCGAGGCCGGGGAAGCAGAAACGACGGGCGAGACCCGAAATCGCCATCGCTGGGGGGGGGGGGGGGGGGGGGCAGACCGCGCGCCAGAAGAATTCACCCAAGATGGAACCAATTAAACCCCACGTTTCCGCCCCCCGAAGGGCTGTTAACTGGTGTTTCTCCTTCAGATTTTAAGTAAAACCAACCCAAAATGAGCCCTGGCGTAAACCTCATCGTGGTATGGGGGTCCCTGCATGAGAAAAGGGGTGCACAGGGATGAGGAGCCAAGCACCGGCGTGAAGCAAAAGGGGAGGCAAAGCCACGCTGGGGACCACGGCGGGGTGTCCCCCCCTGAGGATGAAGGAGGGGGGAACCAGGGAGGCAACACTCCCAAAAGATGGGGGTGGAGACAGCGCAACCCCAAATCCCCAGGGTCGAAACACCATCCATCCGTCCCATCACCGATGGGACGCACCGAAGGGGACAGGGGGACAGCCCGTAGGGAAACCCGGCGCTCGTGGGGTGACGCTCATGCCAAACATGGGGCCCGTGTCCCCCTGAAAACACACCATTCCCCAGCACTGGGGGGGGTTACCTGCTTCCCCACACCCCCAAATACACTCACCCCCCTAAAAGAGCCCAGCCGGGCACCCCACAAGGCAAAGCCGGTGCCCACAAACCAGCCAGCTCAGGGGGCAGCCGCCCCCCCGAGGCAGCAAGGGGGGGTCTGCAGAGCACCCATGGGTGACGCCGAACGCCGACAGGACCACCGCAGCGGGGCAGGGGGTGGGGAAACCGAGGCACAGGTGGCTTAGCAGGGGTTCGCCCCGAGGACGTAGCGAGCGCGCACCAAATCCAACATGCACTTGTCGTGACATCGCACCCGCCAACCGAAAATCCACATTTTTTTTTAAGGCAAAAAAAAATAACGGGGAGGGGGAGGTGGGGGGTGGTCAAGGGAGAAGAAGATTATTTTACGCGTATAAATACACGTATCTTAAAACGGAAATTTCAAGCGGTCACACTTACGCCGTGAGCGGGGTCCCCTCCGCCGCTGGATCCAGTCCCCTCCCCGCAAGGGGGGTGAGTGGTCAGGTGGCCCCCCACGCCCCCCCAAAATCCCCCAGGGAGGGCCAAAATCCACCCCCACTAACATACAAATATATATACGCACATGATAATACATGTATTATTATCTGCATATATATATTCTTTTTATATGCATATATACAATTACGTGCATACACATCATTAAGCGCATATACATTATTTTACGATGTAAATATACATATATATAGGGTTGGTTTTTTTCCTCTGGTCCCCTCAATAAAGCTGGCATGCCCACCTCTGCGAGTACTGGCGTTGCTTCCCCTTATCCGCGTCCATCTCCAGCTCTAGCTGAGACCGGGTGCTGCACGCGGGGCGTTTTTCTACGGGGGGACAAGGAGGACAACTTCACACACCCCCACCCCACCGCCAGCCCCCGGCGCGCGAGATCCCAGAGCGGAGGAACAAAAGCGAAGCGGCTCCGACCTACCCGACCCGTGGGAACGTGGGGTTTTTCCTGAAAATAGAGAGAAAAAAAAAAAAAGAAAAAAAAAGAAAAAAAAGAAAAAAAAAAAAAGGCAATTTTTTTTTAAGCCCGGTTTACCCCCAAGCTGCCTGCGAAGCCGCGGGATGGGGAGCTGGCTGGAAAATCGGGGTTGAAATCCATCCCCTCACCCCGGACCCTCCGCCTCTCGGCAAATTGCACGCCGGGAGGGACCGAAAACTTTTTTACCTCTCTGCTAAAATATCACTTTATAATCTCAAAAGGCCTCGGGCTTGAAGCCGCTATCGCTTGCTCCATCCTCCCCGGATTAAAAAACCCGGCTGATGTCCGAAGGACAGCGGGGCCAGGGAAAAAAAAGAGACAACCGAGGAGCATCCTCCGACCTTGCAGGGTATTTGCTGGAGAAAAAGAAATAAATCAGCAAATTAATCATTCCTGGGTTAAAACACATCTTCGTCCGGCTTCGCGGCGGCCACGCCGGCTCTAAGCTCCCCCCCGGGCCCCCGACGTGGCCAGGAGATTATGGATGTATAAATAGTATACGGCTAAATATACGTCCAGGCAGACAGACAGACCTCTCTAAGCACCGCCACGGAAATTTGGGTCCCTTGCTA
>NW_009647068.1:13794-14224 GCF_000708025.1 Charadrius vociferus
GGGGGGGGGGGGAAGGAATAAAAATGATAATATTAACCGACCCCCCCCGCGCTTCTTCCGCCACCCCCTGTGTAAGAAAAAAAGCCATGAATAAATAAAAAAGCAAACAGCCCCCCCTCCAACATGCAACATCCACAAAAATAGGTACGTTCAGCTGCAATTAACTTTTCCATTAGACCATCCAGAGGGAGAGAAAAAGAGAAAATCCAGCAAAATGGGTATTTTCCTGGATGTACCCCCCCTTTTCCCCCTCCTTTTCTCCCCCCCCTTTTCCTTCTTCTTCCTCCCCGGTGAAGGAGGGGGGGGGGAGCGTAAAAATAAAATAATAATAATAAAAAGAGGTGGAAAAAGGCGAAGTTTGGCGTTAAGTGAAGTTGAAATCCTCGACCTGGGAGGGGAGACTACGGGGGGGGGGGGGCCTTTTTTTTTT
>NW_009647068.1:15365-16089 GCF_000708025.1 Charadrius vociferus
CCAAATCTCAGGACCCCCCCTTCCCCTCAGCCCACCCAGGTCCCCTCAGCCATCCCGGTTCTCCTGAGTCTCCTCAGACCCCCCCAGAGCTCCTCAGACCCTCCTGGATCCCTCAGCCCACCCAGGTCTCCTCAGACACCCCTCTGTATCCCCTCAGCTCCCTCAGTCTCCTCAGACACCACCAAATCTCAGCCCCTCCAATCTCCTCAGGACTCCCTGGTTCCCCACAGCCCACCCAGGTCCCCTCAGCCACTCCGGTTCTCCTCAGTCTCCTCAGACCCCCCAAAGTTCCTCAAACTCCCCAAAGCTCCTCAGACCCCCCAAATCTCCTCAGATCCCTCATTCCCCTCAGCCCACCCAGGTCCCCTCAGCCACCTCAGTTCTCCTGTTTCCTCAGACCCCTCAAAGCTCCTCAGACTCCCCAAATCTCCTCAGGACCCCCCATTCCCCTCAGCCCACCCAGATCCCCTCAGCCACCTCAGTTCTGTTTCCTCAGACCCCTCAAAGCTCCTCAGACTCCCCAAATCTCAGACCCTCCGGACTCCCTCAGACCCCCCAGGTCTCCTCAGACCCCCCCCCCCCGGATTCCCTCGGTTTCCTCAGTCTCCTCAGACCCCCCAATTCTCCTCAGACCCGCCCAAATATCCTCAGGCCCCCCCGGTCTCCTCAGACACACACCCCCCCCGGATCCCCTCAGTTCCCTCAGTCTCCTCAGACCCCCCAA
>NW_009647068.1:16531-20146 GCF_000708025.1 Charadrius vociferus
CTCCCTCAGACCCCCTGAGGGTCCCCCTCATGTCCCTGGAGGCTCCCCAGCCCCTCAGAGGGTCTCCCCCCCATCTCGGGGTCTCCACACCCCCTCTGTGGGTCTCTGCATCCCCCCAGGGGCTCCCCAAACCCCCCAGCTTTGGCAGCCCCTTGGGCCTCACCATTTGCTTTCCCCTCCCCACGTCCCTTTCAGGGAGCATCCTTTTATCATATATTTTTTTAATTTAAATTTGTTTCTCTGTTTTTTCATCATTTTATCCACGTGTCCCTCATCTCAGCCTCTCACCCCAAATCAGCAGATACAGCCCATAGGGGAAGGAAAAGGAGGGGGCAAAACCCACCCAGTTCCCCTTCTTCTTCTCCTCCAAGGTCCAGGGAATATGGTGCTTCTGAGTTTCCAAATTAAAAATAAGAACAACAACAAAAAAAACCACACAACAACTCAAACTGGGGATTTTTTTCATGCTTTCCCAAAACACTGTCATGGAGGGTAACAGAGAGGAGAGAAATGCCCTGAATGGGTGGAACCGTAATTAGCAAACCCAAATAATGCCTCCAAGAGAGGTGGAGAGCGGGGAAGGACCAGGGATGGGATGGGATAGGATGGGATGGGATGGGATGGAATAGGATGGGATGGCATGGATGAGCTTCCCAAGAGGTCTCCACTGAGGTGTGGGTATCCATCTGCAACCGCCCTTGACATCTCATGGCTTGGGATGAGCTTCCAAGAGGTCTTCACCAAGGTGTGAGCATCCATCTGTAACTGTACTAGGAGTCTCATGGCTTGAGATGAGCTTCCAAGAGGTCTCCACCAAGGTGTGGGCATTCATCTGCAGCTGCCCTAGGTGCAGTGGAGGGGCATTAAGACCTTGGGGAAGGTCCTGCCCAAGGCGACGGTGTTGGGGCAGAGGTGCTACCACCCCACTGGTGACCTCTCAGGCCTGGCCATGTCCCCTACCCATGTCCCCACAGCGTTTTAGCACCACCACCAGCTAGCTGGCCTGGGTTCCCCCCATCGCCCAACATTTCCCCATCTTGGAAGGTCCCCAGATCCATTAATTATCCATGACTCAACCGAGAACCGGAGCCAGCAGTTCGAAAACTCCCCTTTTATCTGATTTTCAGATGTTGACACCTAGCAGTTGCCGCTCAACCCTGGCGTCACCCCAAAATGGGACACCAGGAGAGCCTGGAACATCTCAGAGCTTCCCTGATGTCCCTTAAGCCATCGGTGTCCATCCCCGATGCTGACAAGTTCCCCCTCGTTGGGTTTATTTTCATCAGTGCTTTCGCTTCCTCCCGCAGCACTGGGGCTTTCTGCTGCTGGGATTTTTTTTTTTTTTTTTCTGTGATTATGAAACCGGTGGTTTTAAACCTCTGCACCATTTTAGGTGATTCCTGACTTCTGCGGGGCGGGGGGGGGGGGAGGTGTCCAACCCCAAATCTGCGGTGGGAGGACACGGTGTGGCTCACCCCTGAGCTTGGGGAGTCCATCAAGGGATGGTGAACATCTCCTGGGACTGTCCTTGTTGAGACTGGCTGAGATAAGCAACGCTCCGGGTTTTTTTTCCGACCCTACGTTGGGTGGATTTAATCTTGGGTGTGGGAAAGGGGCCCCTTTCCTGGGGAGGTGGTTGGTATGCAGGGATTAAAAAAAATAAAATAATAATAATAAAACCATGCCCGTCTCCATCCTGGGTTGCAAAATGGAGGAAATAAGCGCTCGCCTTCCGAAAAAATATGGTTCCAAGGCTGGTTTTGCCCCCGGGATAGATGCGACCGCGATTAAAAGGAGGGGAAGGCAGGAGCGGAGGTAAATCACCACCATAAATCACCGCTGCGGGGGTTTTGGCAAAGCCGTGGGGCTGCTACACTTGCGGACTCCCCCTGGAACGGCGGCTCCTTCCCATTTCGGCATCACCATGAAGCCGAATCCATCCAGCACAGCACCGGTGCTTTGTAAAACCCCTTGGGTTGGCTCGGTGGAGAAAGGGAGATGGTTCTGGAGGGTGACCTGGGATGTCACGTGTGGGAAAACACAGTCACCGAGGGGCAACGTGGATCTCCTGTCCAGCTTTTTTGGTGTCCCCCAAAGCCTTTGTCCCCATCTTTGGGACACCGGGAAGGAATTACTTTGGGAAATGCCTCTCCAAAATTCCTCCATCCCACCCGCCTGCTTGGTTCCTTCACAAGAAATCCCTCATTTTCCTTAAAACCATGGTGAAAGTATCCACTGCCTGCCCCGGAGGGGGTTTCCCCGTGACTGGTGACCACGCCGAGCATCGGTGATGCCATCATTCCCGGTGCTGCTTGGGCCGCGTGGTGAAAATTCTCATTCCTGGCTTCTTGGGGTTAGCGAACCCGTAAAGTAGGGGTTTTGCCCCAGATTTGTGGCGATCAGGAGGACTGGGTGCTGAGGTCCTCACGGATGCTGGCGTGAAGCTGGCGGAGGTTTTGGGGTGTTGGGGGGGGTAAAAAAAAAAATGAGGGTGCATGAATTTCCTTTCTCCTTGCGAATGGGAGGGCCGTTTGGTTCTAATTAGCTAATGAGTTAATTAGGATTAATTAGTTAATGTTTGCAAAGCACTTAGGAGATGAAAAGTGCCAGCGTGGGGCGGCAAGCGATGGGCTCCGGTGACACAGCGAGGGATGCTCCCGGTGCTCTGGCCTTGGCGAAAAGCCGTGCCGGGATGGAGGCACGGTGGCGTGCCGAGAGCCAAGCGGGCACGTCCCGGCGTGCCCATCCCGCCGGCAGCACCGCTTCATCTGGCGGTGGTGGCGGCGGCGGAGGGGAAAATTCCAGCACCACGGCTCAGGGGCCTCCCTTCCCGCCGGCATCCCGCCGGCACACGCGGCACACGTGGGAAGGAGTTGGGTTTTCCCTGCCCGGCGGGTGCCTCGCCGCGCTTTGCCGGATTGACCAGACCCTCACTCCATCCTGGCATCCTCCGGCACGCCAGAGCCCCCCCAAAAAAACAGGAATCAAGATACGGCGGAAACCCCCCTATCTCACACCGGGGTTACCGGGAGGTAACAAAGCCAATTTACTAATTAACTGGGATTAATTTCCCTGTTTGCCCAAACACACCCACCCCGTGGTTTCTCTTCATTGCCTACGGAGCCGCCGGCACGAGCGGCGGCAATCCCGGCTGGCCGCCACGTGGTCCAGCGGCACGATGCTCTCCATCGCCCAAATTTCCCGGCTATTTCGGCCACGCGCTTGGTGCTACAAATTAAATAATAACCCATTAACGAGCCGGGATGGGGATCCCCGAGCCCTGAATCTGGATTTGGGGTGAAAAAAAGGGTGTTGGTTGGGTTTTTTTGGTTTTTTGTGTTTTTTTTTTTTTCTCCGGCAGAGCTGGCGCCGCTCTTTGATGGTTTAATTTCAGCCGTTCCCTTCGTCCCCGGTGGGTCCCGGAGGGGAGACAAGACCTGAATTCCTAATGCAGAAAAACAAGAAGGAAAAAAAAAAAAAAACCCTAAAAAAAAAATACGCCAAACCTCCATGGGTTCGTTATTATTATTTTTTTGGCTTTTTCCAAGCTTTTCAGGCCTCTGTCGGGAAGAGGAACCAAGCGGGCGGTTGTTCCCCAAAAGAAAGGAAAGGGAT
>NW_009647068.1:20423-21963 GCF_000708025.1 Charadrius vociferus
AGCGGAGGGGCCCCGGGGGTTCCGCGGGGTCTTGCGGGGCCGGGGCGGGGGGGGAAGCCTCGCCGTGGGGCGGCCGGCATTGCCGTGGGGCTGCAAAGCTCTGCAGACCCCGTAAGTCCCCATAGGTCCCACCATGGCCAAGCACAACGGTGACACAGGAGTGGACAGCAGAAGCTCATCGTCCAACACTCCTCTCAAGGTGATTTTTGGCCAAATTGGTAAAATTTGGGGAACCCTCCCGGTGTTTTCTTAGTGGCAGTGTCACCTGTGGCGTGCCCTGTCCCCACCGGTCCCCTGTCGCTCTGCCAGGGGGTGGGGATGGGGACAGCGGTGGTGGGCACGGAGAGCTGGGAGGGTGGAGGGACGAAGGGACGGAGGGAGGGATGGACAAGTGGGGGCATGGAGGGACAGAGGCATGGATGGATGGATGGATGGATGGACAGATGGACAGAAAAAGGGATGGACAGATAGAGGGATGGCAGGATGGGCAGATGGAGGGATGGAAGGACAGACAGATGAGTAGATGGATGGATGAATGGACAAAGGGATGGAGAGATGGGGGGTGGAGGGATGGACAGATGGATGGAGGGATGGATGGACGGACAGATGGACAGACAAAGGGATGGATGAACAGACAGAGGGATGGCAGGATGGACAGATGGAGGGTTGGAGGGATGGAAGGATGGACAGCTAGGTGGATGGATGGATGGATGGATGGATGGATGGACAAAAGGATGGAGAGATGGATGGACAGTTGGAGGGACAGAGGGATGGAGGGAAGGATGGAGAGAGGATGGAGGGACAGAGGGATGGATGGACAGATGGACAGACAGAAGGATGGACAGATGGAGGGACAAGGGATGGAGAGACTGAGGGATGGAGTAACAGATGGAGGCATGGACAGATGGATAGACAGATGGATAGAAGGACGGCAGGACCGAGGGAGGGAAGGATGGACACAGATGGATAGATGGATGGACAAAGGGATGGGGGGATGGACAGACAGAGGGATGAAGGAATGAATAGATGGATGGAAGGATGGACAGATGGATGGAGGGATGGATGGACAGATGGACACACAAAGGGATGGATGGAGGGATGGATGGAGGGACAGACAGATGGAGGGACAGAGGGATGGAAGGATGGACAGATGGATGGATATGGGTGAACAGATGGATGGAGAGACAAAGGGATGGACAGACAGAGCAATGGAGGGGCGGATGGATGGACAAATGGGGAATGGACAGATGGAAGGATGGAGGGATGGGCAGACAGTGGGATGGCGGGGTGGATGGATGGAGGGACAGTGGGACAGAGGGATGGACAGACAGATGGACAAACGGATGGATGGACGGACTGAGGGACGGACGGCAGGACGGGGGACTGAGGAACGGGTGGATGACTGGACGGACAGAAGAACGGACCGCAGGCCGGGTGGGCGAACAGATGGCCGCTGGACAGACAGACGGACGGCTGGAGGGGCCGGGACACGGGGGGAGCGCTGAGGGCCCAGCGCCGCGGCCCCTTTAAGAGCCCCCCC
>NW_009647068.1:25638-26044 GCF_000708025.1 Charadrius vociferus
CCCTGTGCCAGCAGGGACCGACTGTGCCCCTTCCACCCCGTGCACCCCCTTTTCCCACATCCCCTGTAACCCCACGAGCCGGGTTGTGGCAGGAAAGCTTCCTGCTGGAATCCCTTTTTTCCCCAAAATCCCCTGTTTTATGTGTTGGTTTTTTCTTTTTCCCAGCGGGAGCTGAAGGAACAGCTCCAGGAGCTGCAGGAGAGCGAGCGCGGCCACACCGAAGCCTTGCACCTCCTCAAACGCGCCCTCCTCTGGACATACTCCCGCACCTCCATGTTTTTCTTCTAACGAGGGGCCGAAAACAGAACACAGTATTTGAGGTGTGGCCCCACCAGTGCCAAGTACAAAGGGATGCTCACTGCCCTAGTCCTGCTGGCCACACTGTTTCCAATACAAGCAAGGATGC
>NW_009647068.1:32231-36383 GCF_000708025.1 Charadrius vociferus
GCCCCTTCCCCCCCGTGCACCCCCTTTTCCCACATCCCCTGTAACCCCACGAGCCGGGTTGTGGCAGGAAAGCTTCCTGCTGGAATCCCTTTTTTCCCCAAAATCCCCTGTTTTATGTGTTGGTATTTTCTTTTTCCCAGCGGGAGCTGAAGGAACAGCTCCAGGGGCTGCAGGAGAGCGAGCGCGGCCACACCGAAGCCTTGCACCTCCTCAAACGGCAGCTGGCCGAGACCAAGGTACGAGCTGGGCTGTTTTTCTTTATCTTTTTAATTAATTTTTATTTTATATTTATCGCCTTCTCTTCGCTCAGGCGTTCAGCTTTCAGCGCGGTTCAATTTTCTCTCCATCTCTGCCAGCAATGGGGTGGTTTTAGGTTTTCTGTAGGGGTGTGGGGTCAGATATCCACCCTTGGGTGCTCGGAGCATGCAGAATCGTTTGGGTTGACGGGACTGTAGGGGTTTATTTGGGGAATTATGGATTCGGGGAGGGGTCGGGGCAGGTTTGCGGGGTCCTGACACTGACCTGCACCCCAAAAGTCCTCAGCCAAGAGCCTGCGGGTGACCATCGGGGAGGCTTTCGAGCGGCTGGCACAGCTGGCGCGGGGGGGGCAGGCAGAAAGCGATGCTGGAGGAGCTGGAGGCGGACACGGCACGGACGCTGACCGACATCGAGCAGAAAATCCAACGCTACAGCCAGCAGCTCCGCAAGGTGCAGGAGGGCAGCCAGATCCTCCAGGAGCGCTTGGCCGAAGCCGACAAACACGTCTTTTTAGCCGGTGTCGCGTCCCTTTCCGAGAGGTGAGTGACACCGGGGTGACACTGGGGGTCCCTCACGTTGTCTCCTGCTCTCGTTCATCATCTCTCCTTCGCAGGCTGAAGGGGAAGATCCATGAGACCAACTTGACCTACGAGGACTTTCCCACCTCCAAATACATGGGACCACTGCAGTACACCATCTGGAAATCCCTTTTCCAGGATATCCATCCCGGTGAGGGGCACGGGGATGGGCTGGCTGGTGAGGGATGGGGATGGGGACATCATGGGTGAGGGATGGGGATGTGCCAGTTGAGGGATGGGGATGTCACAGGTGAGGGATGGGGATGGGGACATCATGGGTGAGGGATGGGGACGTCACAGGTGAGGGATGGGGATGGGGCCATCATGGGCGAGGGATGTCACAGGTGAGGGATGGGGATGGGGACATCATGGGTGAAGGATGGGGACATCACAGGTGAGGGATGGGGATGGGGACATCATGGGCGAGGGATGGGGACGTCACAGGTGAGGGATGGGGATGGGGACATCATGGGTGAAGGATGGGGACATCACAGGTGAGGGATGGGGATGGGGACATCATGGGTGAAGGATGGGGACATCACAGGTGAGGGATGGGGATGGGGACATCATGGGCGAGGGATGGGGACGTCACAGGTGAGGGATGGGGATGGGGACATCATGGGCGAGGGATGGGGACGTCACAGGTGAGGGCTGGGGATGTGCCAGTGAGGGGTAGAGATGTCAATGGTGAGGGATGGAGGTATGCTGATGAGGGACTGGGACGTCACCAGTGAGTGATGGGGACATCACTGGCAAGGGATGGGGCTGCACCAGTGAAGGATGTGGACATGCTGGTGATGGGTAGGGATGGGGACATCACTGGTGAGGGATGGGGACATCACTGGTGAGGGATGGGGACGTGCTGGTGAAGGATGGGGATGTGCTGGTGAGGGGTAGGGATGGGGACATCACTGGTGAGGGATGAGGACGTGCTGACAAGGGATGGGGACATCACTGATGAGAGATGGGGACACGCTGGTGAAGGATGGGAATGCGCTGGTGGCCTTCGCACTGCAGTGGTTTGCAAACCGATGGGACAGAGCCACCTGCACTGGGTCTGGGGGCTGTGTTGACTCTTGTCCTGCTCCTTGTCCCCATGTCCCCTCCACCAGTGCCAGCAGCCCTGACGCTGGACCCCGGCACGGCTCACCACCGCCTGATCCTCTCCGACGACTGCACCATCGTGGCGTACGGCAACCTGCACCCCCAACCGCTGCAGGACTCCCCCAAACGCTTCGACGTGGAGGTCTCGGTCCTGGGTTCGGAGGCGTTCGGCGGTGGGGTCCACTACTGGGAGGTGGTGGTCTCCGAGAAGACCCAGTGGATGATCGGTTTGGCCCACGAAGCCGTCACCCGCAAGGGCAGCATCCAAATTCAACCCAGCCGAGGTTTTTATTGCATCGTCATGCACGACGGGAACCAGTACAGCGCCTGCACCGAACCCTGGACCCGGCTCAATGTCAAGAGCAAGTTGGAGAAGGTGGGGGTCTTCCTGGACTACGACAAGGGGCTTCTCATCTTCTACAACGCCGACGACATGTCCTGGCTCTACACCTTTCGGGAGAGGTTTCCCGGCAAGCTCTGCTCTTATTTCAGCCCCGGGCAGAGTCACGCCAACGGGAAGAACGTCCAACCCCTCCGCATCAACACCGTTCGCATCTAACGGGGGGAACGGTGCCGTCCCGTTCCCCCTCCCCGGGTGTTTTCCCGCTCTTTGGTGGAGGTTTGGGCTGATCCTGCCCCAGGAACTGCCGCCGGCACTGGGCAGGATCCGGCTTTTTCATCCCCCCCTTTCTCTGTCCTGTGCTTCCAGGAGGGTCCCGGCGTGGGGGAAGAGGGGGGGCCGGGCTGCTGCAATAAAAGGATTCGGAGAGACGGGGCTGGGTGGGGGAGAACCCCGGGGCGGGCTGCGCCGGGAGGTGCCGTACGGTGTCGTGGTGTGCCACACCAGGGCCAGGTACTGCACCGTGCCGTGGTGCGCTGTGCCGACCGTATGTACTGCGCCGTGCCGTGGTGTGCTGTGCCATGCCGTAGGTACTGCACCGTGCCGTGGTGTGGCATGCCATACTGTACGTACTGCGCCGGGCCGTGCCATATTGCGCCATGCCATGTGTATGACACTATTGCGCCATTGTGCGGTGCGCTGTTCTGTGCCGTACATACTCTGCCGTGCCATATGTATGGCACCATGCCACGAGGCACCGTGCCGAGCCACGCCATACGTCCCGTACTGTGCCATATGTACTGAGCCATAGCGCACCGTACTGTGTCATGCCATATGTCCTCTGCTGTGCCATATGTACCGTGCCATGGTGCACTGTACTGTGCTATGCCATACGTGATGTACTGTGCCATGGTGCGCTGTACTGCGCCACGCCATGCGTCCCATGCTGTGCCATATGTACTGTGCCATGCCACACGTCCTGTGCTGTGCCATATGTACCGTGCCATAGTGTACCGTACTGTGCCATGCCATATGTCCCGTGCTGTGCCATATGTACCGTGCCATGGTGCGCTGTACTGTGCCATGCCATACGTCCCGTGCTGTGCCATATGTACCGTGCCATGCCACGTGTCCCATGCTGTGCCATATGTACCGTGCCGTGGTGCGCTGTACTGTGCCATGCCATACATCCCGTGCTGTGCCATGTGTCTTGTGCCACACCATACATCCCGTGCCGCACATATGGCACCATGCTATCGTGCGCCGTGCTGTGCCGCACCATACATACCGCAGCATACTGCGGCATGCTGCCGTCTGCCGTGCTATATGTGCTGCACCGTGCCTTGGTGTGCCATACTGTGCCGTATCACGCCACACGTGCTGCTCTGTGCCGTGCCACGCCGCGCGGTGCCAAGCTATATGTTCTGCACCACGCTGCGGCGCACTGTGCTGTATGAACTGCGCCGTGCTGCGCCATACGTGCTGCACGGTGCCCTGTGCCGTGCCGTATGTGCCGTGCAGCGGTATGCCGTGTGCCACGCTGTGACAGCACTGGGGATGCCAGGGGCGATAGGGAAGGGTCTGCATAGGGGATGCTGCCGATGTATAGGAGCAGTTGCTGTATAGGGGGTGCTGCCTATGGAATTGTGCTGAGGGGAGGGGTTGGGCTGCGGGAGGTGTACGTATATAGGGGGGACCCGACGTGGTAGGGTCCTGCACCTCTGTCACTCTGTATAGGGGGTATGATGTATAGGGGGTGGGCTATACGGGGGGTGTGATATAGAGGGATGGGCTGTATAGGGGGGGGGCTATCCAGGGGTGGGGCTATATACAGGGCGGGCTATACGGGGGTATGATATATGGAGGATGTGG
>NW_009647068.1:37927-38973 GCF_000708025.1 Charadrius vociferus
GCCGGTTCCCTGCCAAGGGGAGCAGTCCTGCCCGCCCGGTGCCTGGATTTGGCCGCGGAGGGGAGATACAGCGGGGGCCACATCCAGCTCTCGCAGCTGCTCGCGCCGCAGGAGCCTCCCCAGGGACCCCGAGTGTTTCTCTCCGCCACTCGGTGCAAGGTTTGACCTTCGCTTCCTTCCTCCACCCACACGCCCTCGGCTTTCCAGCCGCTGTCCGGCATCCTTCGACTTTCCAGAGAATTCAGATCGCCAGCTTCAAATCACACTTTCCCCTTCCACCTCCCTCCCGCACCCCAGTGAGCCAACACGGAGGGGGGCAGGGGATAATAAAACACATTAGAGAGATTGTTTCCCTAGGTAAAATAATAAATACCAAAACGCTGCCAGCGAGTCAGGTTTCAAAAACCCTAATTTTCACATTCTCCCACACAGGGAAGGGTTTGGGGGTCTCCGGAGTGGGATTGTTGTTCTTGTAATGAGGGGTGGGGGGTTGCTCACCCCCCTACACACAATGGATGGGGTGTGGGGAGGGTGTTTTGGGGCTCCTCCGAAGCAGAGCCTTTCCTACTGCTCAATTATTTTCCTTTTCTAAGCAGGCTCCCGCCACGGCTCGGATTCGGCAAGAAGAGCAAAGGGAGATCCCGGAGGAGGAGGTGGCACCTGAGACCGAGGAGGAGGAGGAAGAGGAAGGCTTTACTAGGCGTCAGGCGAAGGCAGAGATTAGGCTTTGCAGCTCCAGATAGCAAAGGGGAAGATGATGTAGGACGTCGACCAGGCGAGGCAATAGACAGAAGCCACCGTTGCCGGCAAGAAGAGGACGACTGCCACCCCTACGGATTGGGAAAAGCCTTTGGGATCTGCTCCTTCCTCCTCCGCCGCCATCTCGGTGGGTTTAATTACCCCCCGCCTTGATTTTGTCCCCGTCGTTACCTCCAGCATAAACCATTTTCTTCCAGAGCTGGGACTCCAGCACCTTGTCGTGAGGGTAGAAACCCCGATCGACCATGAAGAGGATCATGACGATGGCGGTGACGCGCAGCAGGGTG
>NW_009647068.1:38984-39710 GCF_000708025.1 Charadrius vociferus
CAGCAGGAAGGTGCTCACCAGCAGCGAGGAGGCGTAGGGACAGGGCAGCCCTCGGTAGGTGAACGGGATCCCTGCTGGATGCCAGACGTTCAGCTGGGTGGGGGGCGGAAAATTACCCCCAAAAAACCCTGATGCCCCCCAAAATGCTGAACTTACCACTGGAGAAGAAGCACAGGCGAGCGAATACGGCCATCACGTAGGCGATAGCCAACAGCCCGTCCAGCACACCCTGTGGCTGCAGCAGCAGCGCCGTGGCCAACCCGAAGGTGGTGAAGTCGGCAAAATCATCCAGTTTGGCACCTGCGGGCAGGGAGCGGGCAGCTGCCGGATGGGTGGGGAGGGGGGATAAGGAGAACCGGCGGGGGGTCCCCGGGGGGTGGCGGGACGGACTCACCCAGCGCCGAGCAGGCGTCGAGCTGTCGGGCGACGGCTCCGTCGGCCAAATCAAGCAGAAACCCTACCAGCAGCAGCCAGCATGAATAGTGGTATTGCCTGGGGAGGATGGAGAGGACAAAAACGGGGTGAACCCCCCTCTTTATGACCCTCCCGTTTCACCCCATTTCCCCTTTTTCCCCACCTGTTGAGGCTGCAGAGGACGGAGGAGAGCCCCGCCACCAGATTGGCCACGGAGAGCCCGTTAGCGGCGTTTTTCCGGATGAACTCCAGCGTCCGACCCCAGCCGGCTCGCTCGCTCAGGAACAGCTTCTTCGTGGACTGGAAAATACC
>NW_009647068.1:39796-42515 GCF_000708025.1 Charadrius vociferus
GGGGGGAATGCTGCCGACGGCAGGAGCCTTGTTGGCTGGTCCCCTCCTCAAACCGAAGCCCCCAAAAAGCAAACAGCGGGATTTGGGGTTTTGTTGGGTTTTTAAGTTTTTTTGCGAGCCCTGTTTCTTATCTACCCGCCGGAGGCGAAAAGAAAACCAGATAAACCAATGAAAGAACCACAAAAAACAAACAAAACAAACAAACAAAAAGAAAAATAAATCCAAACCCAAGCTTAGACTAAAAGCCAACCCCGGTTTTAAGCTCTATTGATCTTATATACCTATAGGGCTAAGCTTTAGAGAAAGAGTTTAAGGGTCATGTCCTACTAGTGGGCTTTGCACCCTGCCTTTGCCGTGGTCCCAAAGCCAGGCAAGCTGGTGAGATCCTTCATCTGAAAGAAAACAGCACGTCAGAGCAAAACAAAATCCACCCCCTCCCCTTGCCAACCCCCCCTTTTGCCCACTCCCGGCTCAGCCCGGGCCAACTCATCACCGTCCCGGCACCAAAAAGCCGCCAAAACCAGTTCCCGGGGTGTTAAAAAAAAAAAACAAACCAAAACACCAACACAAAAACCACCTTAATTTGTAAGGCGTTAAAATATATTCCTGGTTTGGGGAGTCCTGCTGGGGTCGGTGGCTCCGTGTGCCGGTGGTGGGACAGATGCGGCCACCGCCGGTGACCTTTGGACACCGCGCCCCGAGCCGCCGGTACGGGCTGAGCCGACCGGCTGGGGATGGAAAATCCCCCCTGGATCTGCCGGGACGGTCGCTCCGCCACCTTGGATTTTACCGGATCCGGTCGGTTTTAGGGGGTTGAGCTCACACCTGGTGCCGTCCACCCTTTCTTTTCCCTGGATGGGCCTAATCCGGTGGGTTTTTGGGGTCTCCAAAGGCAAAAAGGGACAAAAGATAGCGATTTTGGGGCTCACCGTCATCCACCCTCCCCAGCGCCGGGCAGGATCAGGCCCCCAGGGAGGGTTACCGGTGCTGCTGCTACACCGAATCCGAGCACCTACGAGCATCACAATACCCAGGCATCGCCGTGGCGCCCAAACTTGCCCATTCTTGGCATTTCTAACCCCAAAAGCAAAGAGCCGGGGCAGGAGGGACTTCCTCAGCCCCGCACCACTACCAGTGCTTTTTATGAGTATTTCTGGGGGGGAAAAAAAGCAGTTTTGGCTCTTCCCCCCGTGTGCATTATGGGGGGTTTGTGCCCCCCCCGAGGAGGGTCTCACCCCCTCAGAGCTGAGGGGAAAAGGGGGTTCAGCTGGAGGAGGTGCAGAATTAATCTACCTTTTGGAGGCTGCTTTATTGTTTTTATGCTTTTCTACCCCAATTCTTATAGCGAGCGAGTGGCGCTCGGCTGATGACTGCCGAGAAACCCTTCTTTTTCTGTCAAACCCTCCAAAACGGCGATTTTGGGGGGGAAGATGCCTTGCGACGGGGCCGAGCAGCATTGGGGCATCGAGCTGGCACTTACCGACCGGCGGTGACACCATCCACATGGCTGCGGCTGTGGCGGCAGTGACGGTGATGCCCCGGCGAGGGGAAACTGAGGCAGGGGCAGTTGAGCGGGCGCTCGCCCGGCGTGGCAGCGACGCCGCGTTATATAAGGAAAAGGCTTTGCCGGCTGACTCACCGCGCCGGGGGTGGGTCCGGGCAGCGGACACGGGGGTTTTCGGAGGCGGCTGTCACTGCCGGCGAGGGAGGAGCTGCCCCCGGGGGGGCCAGGCGGTTGTGCCAGGCTCGCAGCACCCGTGCCAGCCTCAAAGGCCTCGTGCCAGGCTCGCAGTGCCGATGCCAAACTCGAAGTGCCCGTGCCAGGCTCGCAGCACCCATTCCAGGTGTGGACCACTTGTGCCACCCTCGCAGCACCTTTGCCGGCCTTGTGGCACCCTTAGCGGGCTCTCGGCACCCGTGCAGGCTTGCACCACCCGTGTCGGGCTGACAGCGCCCGTGCCAGGGTGGCAGCTCCTGTAACAGCTCCATAGCGTCCGTACCGTGCTGTGCAGCACCCCTGCTGTGCTTGGGAGCACCCATAAGAGGCTTGCACCGACCGCTGACAGACCCACAGCACCCGTGCCACGCTCACAGCACCCATGCCATGCTCATAGCACCCGTGCCCTACTTATAGCACCCATACCACGCTCACAGCACCCATGGCATGCTTGCAGCACCCATACTATGCTCATAGCACCCATGCCACGCTTGTAGTACCCATGCCATGCTCGCACCACCCATGCCACATTCATAGCACCCGTGCCACGCTCGTGGCACCCATGCCATGCTTGCAGCACCCATACTATACCCGTAGCACCCATGCCACACTCATAGCACCCGTGCCACGCTCTTGGCACCCATACCACGCTCACAGCACCCATGCCATGCCCGCAGCACCCATGCCATGCTCATAGCACCCATGCCACGCTCGCAGCACCACCCATGCCACACTCATAGCACCCATGCCATGCTCGCAGCACCTATACCATGCTCTCAGCACCCATGCCATGCTCATAGCACCATCCATGCCATGCTCATAGCACCCATACCATGCTTACAGCACCCATACCATGCTCTCAGCACCCATGCCACGCTCGCAGCACCCATGCCATGCTCCCAGCACCCATGCCATGCTCATAGCACCACCCATGCCATGCTCGCAGCACCCATGCCATGCTTGCAGCACCCATACCATGCTTGCAGCACCCATGCCATGCTC
>NW_009647068.1:44050-45044 GCF_000708025.1 Charadrius vociferus
TCCCCATCGCCGTGGCTTCAGGGCACCTCGGGGTGCTTGTCCCCGTGGCACCTGGGTGTATCTGGGTGCCCATCCCCGTGGCACCACGGCTCCTCGAGGTGAACCGTCCCCGTGACACCGGGGTGTCTCTGGGTGCCCATCCCCGTGGTATCTGGGCACCTCAGGGTGCTCCCCGGGCCCGCTCGGCCAGTGCCATCCACCGTCCCCGTGCCGGCTGCCCCCGCGCGCGCCCATGCAGCAGCACACAGGGACACGCGTGGTGCCAGAGCTGTGGGTTTATTTGCCCGATGCCGTGCTGGGAGGTCGCCGCCGCCACGCTCAGTGCTGGCTCATGGTCTGGAAGGGAGAAGGTGCTCAGGGTGGGGGCAGCACCCCGGCAGCGCCCCGGCACCGTGGCACCCAACCACCCTGCTATGCCGGTGCCCTGGCACCCTGACATCCCAGCACTCCACCATCCCAGTGCCCTGGAACCCCGGTACCCTCCTACTCCAACAACCTGACACTGCCACCGTGGCAGCACATCACTTGGCACCCCGGTACCCCGGCACAACGGTACCCCGGTGCCCCAACACCCTGACACTGTGGCACCTCAGCACCCTGCACCCCAGTACCCCAGCTCTCCTCTGCCTTGGTCCCCTGGTACCATTGGCACCCTGTCACCCCAATGCCCTGGCACACGGTCCCCCGGTCCCCCTAGCGCTCCGGTACCCCACCACCATGGCACCCTGACACCCCAGCATCCTGGTACCCCAGTGCACTGGCACCCCATCAACTTGGTACCCTGGCACCCCAGCAGCGTGGCACCCCAGCACCCCAGCATCCTGGAAACCCAGTGCCCTGGCACCCCAGCATCCTGGCACCCCGTCACCCCAGCACCATGGCACCCCAGCACCGTGACACCCGAGCACCCCAGTGCCCTGGCACTCCGACACCATGGCACCCCGGCACCTCAGCAGCACGGCACCCCAGCACCCCAGTGCCCTGGTTCTTCAAC
>NW_009647068.1:46131-46903 GCF_000708025.1 Charadrius vociferus
GCCGCCGGCACGGATCATGGTGCGGCGGATGGCGAGGCTGCCCCACCAGTCGGGCTGGGTGCAGCGCTCAAAGGACACCACGGGCATCAGCGCCTGCTGCAGCCGCTCGGGCAGCGGTCCCCCAGCTGCCAGCCGGGAGTTAAGGAGGTCAGGGAGGGACGCACCCCATGTCCTGCCTGCTGGCCCTCCCTCACCATCCACGGCCATCCGGCCATCCGTTCGTCCATCCATCCCACATCATTCTACCCATCGATCCATCTATCCATCCTTCTCACATCCATCTATCCATCCATTCATCTGTTCATCCTTCAAGCCCTCCATCCCTCCACCCTTCCCTCCATCCCTCCACCCTTCCTTCCATCCATTCATCCCTCCATTGTTTCCTCCTTCCTTCCATCCCTCCCTCCATCCCACCATCCCCATCTATCCCCCATCCATCCCTCCATCCGTACCTCCAAGCATCTCCCGATCCATCTCCCCATCCCTCCTTCCCTCCATCTCCCCATCCATCCCTTCATCTCGCCATCCCTTCCTCCATCTCCCCATCCATTCCCCCATCTCCCCATCCATCCCATCTCCCAATCCATATCTCCATCTCCCCATCGGTACCTCCAACCCCATCCATCTTCCCATCCATACCTCCATCTCCCCATACATATCTCCGTCTCCTCATCCATCTCCCCATCCATCTCCCCACCCATCCATCCCTCCATCTCCCCGTCCATCTCCCCATCCATACCTCCAGCCATCTCCCCATCCATCCCCCATCTCC
>NW_009647069.1:0-1371 GCF_000708025.1 Charadrius vociferus
AGCTCCATCTCGGTGGGCATGTACCCCAGGGTGCGCATGCAGGCGCCCAGGTCCTTGTAGCTGATGTACCCGTCCTGGTCTGTGTCAAACTCCTTGAAGGCGTCCAGCAGCTCTGCCCACACACAAGGGCGCACATGGGCACGTGGACCCCGTCAGGCGTGGGGGTCCCTCAGCCACCGCGCCACCCCAGGGCAGGTCCATCCCTGGATGCGGTGCTGTGGCACGTGGCCCCGTGGCACTGTGCCCCATGGCACCACGTCCCATGGTAGAAAACCTCCACGGCATGTGTCCCCATGGGATTGCACCCCATGGGAGAGACCTTCATGGCACATGGCCCCATAGCACCATGTCCTGTGGCAGAGCCCTCCATGACACGTGTCGCCATGGCATTGTATCCCATGGGAGACCCCTCCATGACACGTGTCGCCATAGCACCGTGTCCCACGGCAGAACCCCCAATGGTACATGTCCCTGTGGCACTGCGCCCCATGGGAGAGCTCTCCATGACATGTGTCCCCATGGCATTGCACCCCACGGGAGAGCCCTCCATGACATGTGTCCCCATGGCATTGTACCCCATGGGAGAGCCCTCCATGGCACGTGTCCCCATGGCATTGCACCCCATGGGAGACCCCTCCATGACATGTGTCCCCATGGCATTGTACCCCATGGGAGAGCCCTCCATGGCACGTGTCCCCATGGGATTGCACCCCATGGGAGACCCCTCCATGGCACG
The DNA here is from genome assembly GCF_000708025.1 of Charadrius vociferus. NCBI lineage: Eukaryota > Metazoa > Chordata > Aves > Charadriiformes > Charadriidae > Charadrius > Charadrius vociferus. The sequence continues at coordinate 737 of NW_009647069.1, forward strand.
TGTCCCCATAGCACCATGTCCCATGGCAGAGCCCCCCATGGTACATGTCCCTGTGGCACTGCGCCCCATGGGAGAGCTCTCCATGACATGTGTCCCCATGGGATTGCACCCCATGGGAGAGCCCTCCATGGCACGTGTCCCCATAGCACCATGTCCCACGGCAGAACCCCCAATGGTACATGTCCCTGTGGCACTGCGCCCCATGGGAGAGCCCTCCATGACATGTGTCCCCATGGCATTGCACCCCACGGGAGAGCCCTCCATGACATGTGTCCCCATGGCATTGTACCCCATGGGAGAGCCCTCCATGGCACGTGTCCCCATGGCATTGCACCCCATGGGAGACCCCTCCATGACATGTGTCCCCATGGCATTGTACCCCATGGGAGAGCCCTCCATGGCACGTGTCCCCATGGGATTGCACCCCATGGGAGACCCCTCCATGGCACGTGTCCCCATAGCACCATGTCCCATGGCAGAGCCCCCCATGGTACATGTCCCTGTGGCACTGCGCCCCATGGGAGAGCCCTCCATGACATGTGTCCCCATGGCATTGCCCTCCATGGCATGTGTCCTCATGGCACTGCGCCCCACGGGAGAGCCCTCCATGGCATTGCACCCCGTGGCACTGCACC
>NW_009647069.1:3093-3406 GCF_000708025.1 Charadrius vociferus
AGTGCCCCCGGGCCCCCGCCACCCTCCATGGCATCGCGCCGGGGCAGAGTCACACCGCCACGGTATTCCCAGACACCGGCCAGGTCCCCACGGCATGTCCCAGGGACATCCTCCGAGTCCACGCACTGGCACTGCCCCACGTCCCCAGTGCTGGTACCCTGTGGCCACCACCAGCATCCCCAGCACCAACGCATGTCCCCAGTGCTGACATCTCAAGGCCACCATCCACGTCCCCGGCACCAAATCACATCCCCAATTTTCTCACCCCGTGGCCACCAACCCACATCCCCAGTGCTCTCACCCCATGGCCACC
>NW_009647070.1:0-781 GCF_000708025.1 Charadrius vociferus
GTGGGCAGAAGATGCGTCCAAAGCGTAAGAGATGTGTTGTGTGGTCAGTGAGGTCATCCCGTGGCACTCATGTGGTGTGGTTTGTGGGTGCGTTGTGTAGAGGGGCCCCATTTCCTCACAGCCTGGTGTGGCAGCTCTCGACTTTGGACGTGTGGCTGCTGTGAGGCGATGCCCCTTCCATTGCGTTCAGTCCTTCCCTTCCTTGCTGCCTGCTCTCTAGGCCTGTCTTTAGCCCTGCCAGTGGCAGTGTTCCTCCACCCTCAAAGCAAAGAAGTTTTTCCTCATATTCAGATGGAATTTCCTGTGTTCCAATTGCCCGTTGCTTCTTTTTCCTATCACCAGGGACCACGTAAAAGATTCTGGCCCCATCCTCTTGAGAACTGATTTTTTACCACTGACAAGAATTGGTCAAGTTCCATGCCTTATGCCATCATACTCGTTAAATAATGGAGAGGGAAGAAGGAAGAAGAGGGGTGGTGATGTTTGACATTATGAAGTTTGTCTTTCCAGGTAAACATCACGTGTTTTGGACCCCTGCTTCCCTGGAGATGGCTCAATACCCGCCTGCCGATGGGAGGTAGTGAAACAAGGAATTCCTTGTTTGCCTTTCCTTGTGTGCGCAGTTTCTGCTCTACCTATTCAACTCTTTTTATCTCAACCCTGAGCTAACCCTGAGAAGTGAGTCTTCTCATTTTTACTCTTCCCATTATTATCCTCATCTTTCTGTGGGGGGCGTCAGCGAGCAGCTGCGTGCAACTGCTTGTGGTCTGGTGTTGAACCA
>NW_009647071.1:0-238 GCF_000708025.1 Charadrius vociferus
TCCTTGGGAAGATTAACCCCATCCCTGAAGGAACCAGGATAAAGGCATAACTTAATTCTGTTGAGGAACCCAGAGTTTGAACTAAGCACAGAGTCCTATGTGCAACGTCCTTGGACTCCCTTGGCTGCCCAAAAAGGGAGGAATAAAAAAAGGCTAAGCATGGTGGCTTAAAAAGTGTTTTTCTATTTGGAGTGCTCTCGAAAGAACAGACTGCCAAAATTGATAGCTCATTTGAAAG
>NW_009647072.1:0-1159 GCF_000708025.1 Charadrius vociferus
GGGACACAGGGCTCAAGTGTGCTGATTGGCCAGCAGTCCAGGGAATCACGTGAGCAGATTGGCCGGAGATCCAGGAAGTCACATCTGATTGGCCAGAGGAATCGTGTGTGTTGATTGGCCAGAGGTCCAAGGGATGGTGTGTGCTGATTGGCCAGCAGTCCAGGGGATCATGTGAGCTGATTGGCCAGAGATCCAGGGGGATCACATCTGCTGATTGGCCAGAGGAATCGTGTGTGTTGATTGGCCGGAGGCTCGAGGGATGGTGTGTGCTGATTGGCCAGAGTTTGGGCATCGTGTGCACTGATTGGCCTGGCAGGAGACTTGCTAAATGCTCATTGGCCACAGGAATCGTGTGTGCTGATTGGCCAGAGGTCCAGGGAGGGGTCACGTGTGCTGATTGGCCAGGCAGGAGATGGCTGGTACGCTGATTGGCCAGATGTACAGGAGGAGCCTGCGGGTGCTGATTGGCCGGGGGACTGGGAGCACAGAGCTGCTGATTGGCCAGGGGACCGCAGGTGGGGATTGGCCAGGCGTGCAGGAGCCGGTGGGTGCTGATTGGCCAGAGGTCTGGAGGATCGTGTGTGCTCATTGGCCAGGCGGGTAGAAGGCTGCGGGTGCTGATTGGCCGGGTGGGGGATTCCCGTGCACTGATTGGCCGGATAGAGAGAAAGCAACATACGCCGATTGGCCAGGCAGGTAGAAGAGCTGTGTGCTGATTGGCCAGCTCTGCGGGAGTCCGTGGGTGCTGATTGGCCAGGCAGACAGGATTCCCTGTGCCCTCATTGGCCGGATAGCTGCGATGCCGCGCGTGCTGATTGGCCGGGCAGCGAGGAGGTTTCCTTGTGCTGATTGGCCAGCTGACCAGAAGCACGTGGGTGCTGATTGGCTGAGTAGACCCTTCCCTCAGTTGATTGGCCAGGTGGGCACACCCCTCATCCTCCCTGTGTGCTGATTGGCCGGGCTTCCCTTGGAACATGCTGATTGGTCGGATATCCCCATATTGACTGGGCAGGCACCCCCTGCCCTATATGCTGATTGGTCAGTGGGGTGGGTGTGTCCCTCACCGGCTGATTGGCCAGGAGCCCTGCCCCGTGCTGATTGGCCAGGCATCTCTCTCCCTCTGTGCTCATTGGCCAGTCACTCCTGCCCTCTGCTGATG
>NW_009647073.1:0-2554 GCF_000708025.1 Charadrius vociferus
CCTTCTCAGCTAGCCAATTTCCCACACGTTCCTATACTTCTTCCAAATAGCCAGTCCCCTTTTCCACATTCTGTAAACTTCCTTCTTCCATTTGAGTTTTTCCAGAAGCTCCTTGCTCATCCATGCAGATTTCCTGCCTCCTTTGCCTGATTTCTTGCTCCTAGGGGTGCACCGATATTGAGCTTGGAGGAAGTGGTGCTTGAATATTAACCAGCTCTCTCTCACCCCCCTTCCTTCTAGAGCCATAGCCCATGGGATTCCTCCAAGCAGGTCTTTGAAGAGGCCAAAGTCAGCTCTCCTGAAGTCCAGGGTTGTAATCCTACTTTTTGCCTTGCTTTTTCCACACAGGATCCTGAACTCCACCATCTCATGGCTGTGGCAGGCAAGGGCAGCCAAGGCTATCCCCACCCTTGACATCCCAAACTAGTCCTTCTTTGTTTGTCAGCACAAGGTCCAGCAGCGCACCTCTCCTCGTTGGTTCCTCCACCACCTGCGTCAAGAAGTTATCATTAATGCTCTGCAGAAACCTCCTTGACCGTGTGTGCCTGGCTATGTTGCCTTTCTAGCAAATACCAGGGTGGTTGAACTCCCCCATGAGAACCAGGGCCTGTGATTGTGAGGCTTTTTCCAGCTGTCTGTAGAAGGCCTCATCGACTTCCTTTTCCTGATCCAGCGGTCTGTAGTAAACACCCACAACAGTGTCTCCCATATTAGTCTGCCCCTTAATTCTTACCCATAAGCTCTCACCACGTTCTTCGTCCACCCCTAGGCAGAGCTCAACACATTCCAGTTTCTCTCTCACGTAGAGAGCAACTCCACCACCTCATCCCGCTGCCCTGTCTTTCCTAAAAAGTACATAGCCCTCCATGACAGCATTCCAGTCATGTGAGCTATCCCACCACGTTTCTGTAATTGCAATGAGATCATGGCCCTGTGAACGCACACAGATCTCTAGTTCTTCCTGTTTATTCCCTATGCTGCGTGCATTGGTGTACAGGCATTTCAGAGAGGTAATCGAGCATGCAGGTTTCCCTAGAGGGGAGCAAGAGGATCCACCACAGCCATACACACCCTTCAGGTGGTTGGCCTTCTCGATCAAATCTTGGGAGTCAGCTAAGGAACATTTGTCACTGCTCTGGTAGGCCTGGCTTATTCCCCAGTTGGATAAGTTGGTGTGAACATTGCCACCTTGGACCCCACCCCCCAAATCCTTCAGTTTAAAGCCCGCCTCACCAAGTTGGCCAGCCTGCTGCCAAAGATTCCTTTGCCTCTTCTAGACAGGTAGATCCTATCCCTCTCTAACAGGCCATATTCATCAAAGAATGTCCCATTGTCATAAAAGCCAAAACCCTCATGAAAACATCAGCCATGTAGCCAGAAGCTGATATGAATTATCCGTTCATTTCTGGCTGCTCCCTTTCCTCTAACTGGTAAAACAGAGGAAAAGATAACTTGGGCTCTGGCCTAATTGGGAACAAATGGGAGAAACACCCCATTGTGACTGGTCCAGATGCTCTGTGCATCCTTGGCATAGAGAAAGGTGAAGCTCCAGAACACCTACAATACATTGATGACATCATTGTGTGGGGTAATTCAGCAGAAGAAGTTTTCAACAAAGGTAGGAAAATAATTGAGATTCTTCTGAAAGCAGGTTTTGCCATTAAAAGAGGTAAGGTCAAGGGACCTGCACAAGACATCCAGTTTTTGGGAATTAAGTGGCAAGATGGCCGTCGCCAGATCCCAGTGGATGTGATTAACAAAATAACATCTATGTCCCCACCTACTAACAAAAAGGAAACACAAGCCTTTTTAGGTGTTGTGGGTTTCTGGAGAATGCATATTCCAGGTTATAGCCAGATTGTGAAACCTCTCTATGAAGTGACTCGAAAGAAAAATGAGTTTATGTGGGGCTCTGAGCAACGACAAGCCTTTGAGCAAATTAAACGAGAAATTGTGCATGCAGTAGCCCTTGGACCAGTCCGAGCAGGACGGGACATTAAAAATGTGCTCTACACCGCAGCCGGGGACAATGGCCCTACCTGGAGCCTTTGGCAGAAAGCACCAGGGGAGACTCGAGGTCGACCCCTAGGATTCTGGAGTCGAGGATATAAAGGCTCCGAGGCCAATTATACTCCAACTGAAAAAGAAATCTTGGCAGCATATGAAGGAGTTAGAGCTGCTTCAGAAGTAATCGGTACTGAAGCACAGCTCCTCCTGGCGCCCCGATTACCAGTACTGGGCTGGATGTTCAAGGGTAAAGTTCCTTCTACTCATCATGCCACCAATGCTACCTGGAGTAAGTGGGTTGCCTTAATCACTCAGCGAGCTCGAATAGGAAACCACAATCGTCCAGGAATTGTAGAAGTGATCACAAATTGGCCCGAAGGCAAAGACTTTGGAATGCCACCGGAGGAGGTGGTAACACGTGCTGAGGAAGCTCCACCATATAATGAACTCTCAGACAATGAAAAACAGTATGCCTTGTTTACTGATGGGTCTTGTCGTATTGTAGGAAAACATCGAAGGTGGAAAGCTGCTGTGTGGAGTCCTACAC
>NW_009647073.1:3142-5938 GCF_000708025.1 Charadrius vociferus
CTCCTCTCACGATGCAGCTGCTGCTCAGTTTCCCTTTCAAGTAAGACAGTTGTCCTGGTTTGAGGTAAAACAGGACCAGTTTTGGTCAGTAACTTTGCTTTTTAGCTAGGCCTCTTCTAGCTACTGAAATTAACAGCATATTTTGCAGACACTGCTTGCTCTCAGAGTGATAAGACCTATGTTTATAGTTGATGCCCAGGCATGGTATGCAGTGAGGCTCTTGCTTATACTTATTGCTATAACAACCAAGGCCAACCAACTTTGTTACTTGCCCCATTGGAGGGTCGGAAGCAGAAGAGTGTAAAAGCTGAGGGATCAGGTTTTATAATGAGCATGAGGCAGATGGGATGGAATACCCTGTTGGTCAGTTTTTGGTCACCTATTCTGTCCGCTCCTCCCTGCAGCTGCAACCCCTCTATGCTTTTCCGCTTCTGACCGCTTGGTGTTCTTTGATTTTTCTAATTAAAAGTGACTATATGTCACCTAAATGCAACAGCATACTGTTTCTTTCTTCTCCCCAAAAACTATTTGGTACACAAGACCCTGGAGATCCATATTTGATATACATGGCACATGTAGTATTACTTCTGTAATAGAATAAATTTATGGAAACAGTACAGTGATATATCCATATCCCACACCCAAATGGGTCAAAGAACCTCAAAGAAACAAAATTAGAGAAATACTTCAGATGCAAACAGAAATCCAGATGTACACTAGATGAAGAGGAAGGTAAATGAAGACTTGCACTGTATTCTATATATTAAAAAAGAAAAGAAAAAGAAAAGCTACTGCTGCTGTCCTACTCTGAAATTGCTAGGCAAATTAAAAGTACACTGAGTAAAACAGTCTCATAATCTTCATGTCAAAAGCCCCATCACCAAATGTGACGTGAGATTTCTGCAAGTTACACTAGGATTTATGTAGAAAAAAGGGTCTCCAAAAATTTCAGTTCAGTTAAAATAAACACAAATAAATTAGTTAGAAATTTAGTTGGGAAAAGCACAAGGAGTGGCCAAGTAGGGCAAACGAGAAGTGTGCCCTCATGCACTGACAGCCAGAAGATCTCAAGGGGGATTTCAGGTGATACCAGTTAATACATCCACAAGAAAAGTAACAAGATCCAAATTCTTCCACCTACTGTTTCAGGAATAGAAAAACTCCAGAGAATTTTTTCCACCCAGCTTCAGCCTACACTTTCAGAAGTGTTGGGCATCATAATCATAACTAAAAGAAAACATCTCCCGGGCTGTGCGTGTGTGTCTCAGTACAAAAATCAAACCAAACCAAACCAAACCAAACCAAAACTCACCACAACCCAAAAAACCCACAAAAAACCCTAGAGAAACACCAAGTGTATTTTGAGGGAAAAAGAAGAAATATCTAATGTTTATTAGGCATTATAGACACAACAATCATACTGTGTTCAAACAAGAATTCGTTTAATAAATATTGACCAATACCAATTAATCTACTTAAGTTGGATGAGAAAAAGAGAAAAGGTAAAGAATATTTTGTAGATAAATTCTGGACAGACTTAAAAGTTAAGCTACCTTTGAAAAAACACAGCTGAATTTTGATATTTTGAGGGGGAAATGGGAGCTGGGAAGAACCAGCTTTATTTTTTGTGAAAACACAGATTATTGTAGTCTCGTTCACCACACAGCCTGCCCTACAGCTATGCCTAGTCACAGGTATGTCAGCATGCCCTCTCTGTGGCGTAGACAGCCCAAACCAACAAGTTTCTGCTGGTATAACTACAGCTATTTCTTATCAGCTAAAGGGCATGAAATACTTCAAACCACAGAAAGGTATCACTATGCCAGATTATTTTTTTTTTGTGGAAAAGATCCACTTTTAGTCTCAGAGCTGCTAAAAACATTTTGAGGTGATAAAAATTTTTCACCTTTGGGTAGGTGCAGCATCCAGGCAGCTCTAGCAAACACATGCATTTAAACGGTGTAAAAGTCCACAGCCTAAAACTTTCCTGTGCCATCCCTTTCCCAGTGCTACTGTTTTCACTGACAGTGCTGGGTTTCTGTTTTTCAGATTCTCTTAAGTTAAAAAAACAACAGGTTGTTGCTTATGTTGATGAAATATGATCATAAATCCAAGCAGAAATAAACTCAACGTGCAATTCAGATAACTGAGCACAGCTCTGGGGTGCTCAGAGCCTCACATACTTTAATGCAGAGCTGTGAGAGATTTAATACTTGTTCTAAGGAGGCTGCAGACACCTCAGTAAGGACTCACTGCTTCTTACTGGAACAAAAATTTTACCATTTATTCTAGATCAACATAAATCTTGCCAAGCTGGGAAACTCCTCCTTTCACTGACTAGAGAGAAAATTTCACTGAGGACCAGGGAGAATTACCATAATGATGAGAATGTATCAGAGAAAGATAAGCAATCTGTAGCTGGTGGCATAATTCAGAGTGAGACAATGAATAAAAACAGGCTTAAGAAATGGAAGATATCTGTCTTTTAGAGACTAAGATGTGGGAGACCTCGGCTGGTCCGAGGGATCAAAATACAAGTTTAACACTGACCCTGAACAGATACCCTTGTACCCTTGAGGAGACAGAAGAATCCTGAGAAGATCCGAGCAAACAAGATAAGGGGTGGCAAACATCCTGGCTTTTCCCAGAGCATGAACAGTGCGTGATCAACAATTGTATTGGCTGAATGGTGTGTGATGTGAGAGTGGATTGGGCAAAAGTAGAATGTTAGAATATATGCACAGATAAGCAACCAGCTAAGAGGATATAAAAGAGCACTGCTTGTAAAATAAAGAG
>NW_009647073.1:6028-6288 GCF_000708025.1 Charadrius vociferus
CTTGGAAAGCCCTTTTAGCTCAGAGAGGAGTTAAGGCTAGTGACTTTAGGTTACGACGAATGCTCCTTTGGAGCAAGGGACAAGGATTTGAAGCCTTACCTGCTGTCGCATTTAGTGTATCGGCATGGGAGAATGTGGGAGAAAAATTATGGGATGCTATATCTAAGGGATCCAAAGACGCCTTTGATCTAGCTACAACGTGGTAGCTGCCGCCGAGTAAAACTTTAAAGGATTGGAAAGAAGATTATCAGAAGTAGTCA
>NW_009647074.1:0-3360 GCF_000708025.1 Charadrius vociferus
ACTCCGGCTTTACGCAAGCGCGGTGCCGGGGGAGAAACAAAACGCCAAAAAGAAGCGCTTCCCATTGCAAAATTTGGCTGGAACCGGGCGATTTGGTAAAGGAGAGCGAGCGGGAGAAGGGGGGGGGAGGTTTGTTTTTCCTCGGGCTGCTCTTGGGAAGGAGCCGCTGGGGGCAGGTTTTGTGCGTGGGGGTGACCGGAGAGCCCTGTTTTCTGCTGCCCTTCGCGTCACTGCATTTCTTTCAGCTCTTCCCCCTCCTTAATGCCATTTCGCAGCTGTGAATTAACGTCGGGCGGAAAACTCGGGCGTTTTAGGTGTTGAACGGCAATTTCAGATGGCAGTTGGGATTCTCCGAGTTGGGGTTCTCCTGCCGCCCCGTCTCTAATGTCAGGTTTCCAGTGGGGCAGAGGAAACGTGAGCAAAACTTGTGCTTAAAAAAACAAACAAACAAACAAAACCGAACACAACAAACCTTTAAAAACCCACAAACGCAACCGTAATTAGCTCCCTTGAGTCACTGGCCGGGATTTCTGGGCGGAATCGGCCGAGTCAGCGGAGAAACACGCTCGCTGGCGAGCTACGAGGTGGTGCTCGTGTGCCGCAGCCTCTGCCTTTTAAAACGGGTCGTCGGTGGACGCGCTGGCTCCCTGCCCGCTCCCCTCCCGCTGCTTTTTTTGGGGCCGGAAGGGTGATTTTTTGGGGCTGCGAGGGTGTTTTTTGAGGCCGGGAGGGCACTCCAGCTGTGTCGCCGGCGGCGGAGGGAAGCTGAGAGCCGGTGCTCCCTCACCGGGAGCAGCGTGGGCTCGTTTGGGACAGGCGCTTGGCCCCTTTGCTACGGCAGGGATTCCTCTAGCTCGTTAATTATTAATTAAAAAGCCCTTCTGTGAAGAGCTGGCCCAGCTCCCGCTGTCTGCGGGGAGATGGAGAGCGAGGAAGGGTTTTAGGGGGGGAAGCGCGATTCCTCCGGCCGTGCCAACCTCCGGCTCGCCTGCCAGCTTCAGCTCGCAGCGGACTCGCTCGTCTCTTCCCCGTTAGCCTCCGTTTTAATTGCGGCTTCCTAAAAAAGAGTCCCGCAGGGGCCGGATCCCTCTGCCCCGTGAAGTTGGGAGAGCCCCGGGGGACCCTTTCAGCCGGAGAGGAGCGATGCGCTTGTTTTTTCCTGCTGGGCCCACAGGTTTGGAGCTTCCCAGCGGGCGTTTATGCGACTCCCGGTTTCTGTTTGCTTCCAGGGGCTCCTCCAGGATAGAGGAAGCATGCGACATCTACGCCCGAGCAGCCAACATGTTCAAAATGGCCAAAAACTGGAGCGGTACGTAAGAATGCAGCCGGGAGCTTTTGCCCTGGGATGGGGCTGCAGTTTCCTCTCCTTCTCTGGGTCCGAAAACGGGCTGGATGCCACCGCCTTTATTTTAACTCGATTTTCGAGGAGGGTTAACGTGTTTTTGGTTTTTTTTTCCGCCCCCGTCTCTCCGAGATGCTGCTCCTGAGCTCCTTCCTCTCCTCTTCCAGCCGCGGGGAATGCCTTTTGCCAGGCGGCCCAGCTCCACCTGCAGCTGCAGAGCAAACACGACGCCGCCACCAACTTCGTGGACGCGGGCAACGCCTTCAAGAAAGCCGACCCGCAAGGTGAGGGACTCCGTTTCCCTCCGGCATTCCCGAGCCGGGGCAAACCCTCAGCCTCTCCCGAGCTGTGCTGGGCTGGGGAGACCCATAAAAACGCCCCGATTTCGGTTGGCGGAGGCTGCGCGTCGCGCCTTTTCCCCCGCGTCTCTGCCCGTTGCGTGAGAGCGTGTGTCATCCCCCTTCCTCCTCCTCCTCCTCCTCTTCCTCCTCCAGGCACCTTTGGGAGCCTGACGAGATGCCGTGGGTTGGATTTGACGTGCTTCCCTCCGAGCCGCCAGTCGCTCCGGCAGGCAAAGTTCACCTCCGTGCCTGGCCGGATGACGTCGGTGGGTTTTTTTTCCCTCCTCCTTCTCCTTCTCCTCCCTCTGCGGGAATCCCGGTGCTGCCCGCCGAGCCTGACTCGGAGCCATATGGCTTGGGCTGAAACCGTAAGAAAAAGGGGTTTGGCGGCGATTCAGGCGCTGCGGCGGGGATGAGCAGCTCCGAGGGCTGCCGGGTGGTGCCGAACCCGCTGAGAGGAACCTCTCCTCCTTCTCGTCGGGCTTTCCGCTGGCTGTGGTGGGACGGGACAGGAGTTGGGGCTTCCAAGCTCTCTCCTGCCTGACCTGTGGTGACCAGTGACCTCGTGTGTCCGTACTGGGACTGGTTCAACGTCTTTGTTGGTGATGTAGTGGCGTCGAGGGCGAGTTTGCCGATGCCACGGAGGTGTGTGGTGACAGCTGGAGGGACAGCATGCCACCCTGAGGGACCAGGACAGGCTGGAGAGGTGTGAACCTCGTGAAGTTCAGCCAGGCCAAGCGCAAGGTCCTCCCTGTGGGTGGGGGGAACCCCAAACACGAATCCAGGCTGAGATCCTTGAGGAGGAGGACCTGAGGGTGGTGATGGGGGAGAAGGTTGGCAGGAGGGGGAAGATTGGGATGAGATACTGGGAAGAAATTCTTCTCGCTGAGGTTGGTGGAACCAGGTTGCCCCGAGAAGCTGTGGCTGCCCCTGGAGGTGTTCAAGGCCAGGTTGGACGGGACTTTGGGCAACCTGGGCTAGCGGAAGACATTCTTGCTCGTAGCAAGGGGGATGGATTAGATGATCCTAAAGGTCCTTTCCAACCCAAACCTTTAAGATCTGGATCTTTTAGGGTGGTGGAAGCTGACGGAGCGCGCCCCGTTGGGTTTAGGACGCGACGAGGGGACGGAGCGCGTTTCCCCACGCCGCTCCTGCCAAAGCCTCTCACCGGTGTCGCTGCCGCCCCCGGGGTTAACTGCGCCGCATCGCTTCGGGTGATTTTTTTTTTTCCCCGAGAAGATAATGAAGTAACCTGAGGAGAAAACAAATTTAATCTCATGGAGGATTTGCTTAATCTCCCAGAGATTTATGTTCCGATTATCCCCTGGCGCTGCTCTCGACCTGTGTTTTCCTCTCTCGAGTGGCTGCGTGAGCCCAAACGTGCCCGCTCCTCCCTCCTCCTCCTCCTCCCCGCTGCTTTGTGGCTTTTGGTAAATCAAAAGGGGGAAGGCTGAGGTTGCCTCTTCCCAACGGGGGCAAAAAACCTTCCCGAATTCACTGTCTGTGCGAGCCGGAGCCTTCGCCGGGTGAGCTGTTCGACAGGGGGATGGCAGGATGGAGACAAAACCCTTCGGATGGGGGGAGAAAAAAAAAAAAAACCAACACAAAACCAAAACCGGCTGATACAGATAGTATCTGCTATTTTTAGTTCTTAAAAGCCCAGGATTGCTCTTACCC
>NW_009647074.1:3627-5662 GCF_000708025.1 Charadrius vociferus
CCGACTGTGGTGGAGCCCAGCCGTGAGCTTTTGGGGTGAAAGACCGCGAATCTGAGTCCTGTGGGGCTGTGGTGTCCCTGCGAGGACTCGTCCCTTCGCAGCCCCGACCTCCTGCACCCCAAATAATGTGGTTTTTTTTGGTGGTGTGGGCAATAAATAGCTCGTTCCCGCATCCCAGGCAGCGCGGGGCGGTGGATGGAGCGGCGCTGGGTTCTGCTTTTCGCCGCCCGTGTGCTCCGGGGACCTCAGGAGATGTGTCTCGTTCCCCTCCCCTGTTGCCGTCCCCCCTCTCCGCTGCGGCACGGCGCGGTGGAAGCGCGGCAGCACCGTCTCCTCGGCCTTGGGCAAGCTCCGAGGCTGCCGTACAAGCCCCAAACTGCTCCGTGTGCCCCTTTGGCTTCGGATAACTCCTATCCGCGGCGGCATCGGGGGTTCAAATAAGTACAAAAAGCCGATCCAGCGGTGGGTGACCGGAGAGAGCTCCGGTACCGGCAAAAGTGGCCCAAATTGGGGCGAGGGTGCCGGCGGAGGGAGAGCCGGTTTGCTGTGCCGGTCGCTGTCACCGCTGGCGTGCTCTCCGGTCCCCCCTCGAAGCCCCGGAGCTTCGGCAGCTTTTTATTTTGTAAATTATAAATCCTCGGGGGAGGCTGGGAGCGGGAGAGAGAGAGAAGGGGGGACACAAAACATCACCGCTCCTCCAAAACGCCCCAAATCTGTCCTTTTTTTTTTTTCTTTTTTCTCCGCAGAGGCCATTAACTGTTTGATCAGAGCCATCGAGATCTACACAGACATGGTAAAGCCCTTAAACTCTCCGCTCGGAGCGGACACGGTCAGCCCGGGCCGCGCTCTCCTCTGCGGGAGGGAGGGTGGTGAGGCCGAAGGCTCTCCGTGCCCCTCTCTGAGCTCGGAGAAGCTGTTTGGGCATCTCAGCTCGGTGGTTTTATCCATCTCCAGGGCTGGGACCAGTAAGAACTGGAGGCAAACGCCTGCCGGGCAGGGGCCCAAGGCTTTTGCCGAGCGTTGGGAATGGTTGGAGCGGTTCTCCGGCTCCTTTTGGGATGGGAACGCTCATCCCAGCGCCGACCCGCGTCCTCCAACCTCCTTTTTTCCACTTTCCAGGGTCGGTTCACCATCGCCGCGAAACACCACATATCCATAGCGGAAATCTATGAGACGGAGCTGGTGGATATCGAAAAGGTAAAAACACCGGAGGGGGAGAGCGGAGGGGAACGCCGGGGGGGGGCGGCTGCGCCTCCTCCCCCTTCCCTAAACGCCACCCTCCATCCAAGCGGCAATTCGGGAGCGGGTTTTAAAAGGCTTCGTGGCCGGGGAGGGCTTTGCCGGTTCACCGCGGCCCCGAGCCGGGAGCTGTGGGGTTTGGTAGCCTCAGCCGGTGGCTATTTGCCCGCTATTTATTTTTTTTAAAGCCCACCGTGGTGGCTTTAAACCCCAAAAATACCAGCGAGGCTTCTCCGGTGCGTGTCAGCCCCGCACGAACCCATCGGAACGGTCTTGACGCTGCAGCTAACGAAAGGATTTAAAAAAAAAAAACAAAAAAAAACAAAAAACAAAATTAAATTATAAAATAAAGCGAGCTCTGGGCTGGCGTGGGCGGCTGGGAAGCGCGAGAACAGTTTGGTTGGAGCCATCTGAGAAGGAATCGCGGTGGAGGCAGCGAAGCTCTCCGGCTTCCCGGGAGCCTGCGGCGTCCCCGCCGATGCTGTTCCTGCCCCGGTGGCTCCGGATTGTGACTCGACGGGGTGTTTTTTTTGCGTGGTTTTCTCATTCCTGGGGTTTGTTTTAAAGGGAAACGAAGTTTCCGCGTCCTGGGTGGATGTAATTCGCTCTTCCCGGGTTGATTTTTGGGCCGTTTGCCCAGCGAGACGCTCGGACGCCGCGGGAATAACCCATCGCTCTTCGGTGGCGTCGCGGGGAATGGGGAGAACCGAAAGGATTTATCCTCGGTGCTCCGGGGAAAAGCCCGGCTTGCTGAGCCGGATTCTCCCGTTGGGGAAAAAAAAAACCAAAAACCCCT
>NW_009647074.1:6108-6760 GCF_000708025.1 Charadrius vociferus
AGCTCTGCACTCCCCCGCCGCAGGATCAGGGTCAGGAAACAGATGGTGGCCGAGGCTGTTTATTTTTATTTTTATTTTTTTCCTCACCGAAACCCCACTTTGGGTGGTTTTTCCTACTTCCTGAGCCTTCCCGCTGGGCTTTTCCCCACGGGGAACCCCCGTTCCGGGCGTTGGGGTGTCAGCGGCGCGGCGGGAAGGGGGACACACGACATGTTTAGGTGGTTTTCCCATCCCTGAGCTTCCCCGGCTCGTCGTTCTCCGCAGCTCGGCCAACAAGTGTTTGCTGAAGGTGGCCACCTACGCGGCCCAGCTGGAGCAGTACCAGAAAGCCGTGGAGATCTACGAGCAGGTCGGTGCCTCCTCCTCCTCCTCCTCTCCTCCTGCGCGCCACCGTAAAGGGGGACCCCTTCCCCAAATAATTTGGCGGGGAGGGGAGGACGGGAAGAAGCTCCGACCCTCCGTTGTCTTCTCCAGGTGGGCACCAGCGCCATGGACAGTCCCCTGCTCAAGTACAGCGCCAAGGAGTACTTCTTCAAGGCCGCCCTCTGCCACTTCTGCATCGACATGCTCAACGCCAAGGTGGGGGACGGGACGGGACACGGGGTACGGGGGGGCCGCGGCACCCAGGGGCTCGCGGGGGGGCTCTCCCACC
>NW_009647074.1:8318-9098 GCF_000708025.1 Charadrius vociferus
CCCGCCGGGCTAGCGGCAGTGCTGGGCCGCTGGCCGCTGCGCCGGGCGAGGTCCCCAAACCGGCCCACCCGTGCGAGCTTCTCCACCTGGGGGTCATCCTCATCCTTTTTTTCCCCCTCCTCTTTGCTCCCTATTCTTCCTCCTCCACTCTTCTCCTTCGTCCTTCCTCCTCCTTCCCTCCTCCTCCTCCTTCGTCCTCTGTTGTCCTCCGCCCTCTCTCTGCCGCCTTCTCTTTCTGCCCTCTCCCTCTGTCCTCCATCCACCTCCCTCCATCTTGCTCCTTCGTCCTCCTCCATCCTCCTCCTCCCTCTCTCTCCTTTGCCTTCTCCTCCTCCTTCCTCTCTCCATCCTCCTCCTCTGTCCTCCTCCATCCTCTCTCTGCCTTCTCCCTCTCCTCCCTCCATCCATCCTTCCATCCTCCTCCTCTGTCCTCCTCCATCCTCTCTCTGCCTTCTCCCTCTCCTCCCTCCATCCTCCTCCTCTGTCCTCCTCCATCCTCTCTCTGCCTTCTCCCTCTCCTTCCTCCATCCATCCTTCCATCCTCCTCCTCTGTCCTCCTCCATCCTCTCTCTGCCTTCTCCCTCCCTCCCCTCCTCCTCCTCCTCCTCCCTCTCCATCCTCCTCCTCCCTCTCCTTCCTTCCTCCATCCTCTCTCTGCCTTCTCCCCCTTTGTCCTCCTTCATCCTCCTCCTCCATCCTCTGTCGTCCTCCATCTTCCTCCTCCCTCTCCCTCCTTCTCTCTCCGCCTCCTCCCTCTCTTTCCTCCTCCTCCTCCTCCTC
>NW_009647075.1:0-1044 GCF_000708025.1 Charadrius vociferus
AAGCAAAACAATTCCATCTCTCACAGAGGCATATGCACAAAGACAGAAGGGGGGAGAGAGAGAAGGATGCGGAGAGAGACAGACAGACAGGTAGAGACACAGAGAGACGGACAGAATGAGAGAGAAAAAACAGAGAGAGACAGAGGGGGGCAGGCAGTGAGACAGAGAGAGAGGGAGAGAGAGAGGCAGAGGGGAGAGAGAGAGGGGAGGAGGTGTTACAGGAGGAAGCCAGCAGGCTGTGCAGCATCACTGAGGATGAGAGAGAGACGGGATCTCAGAGATGCAACAGCTTCAAGAGCCCCATACCCCAACTGCAGCAGAGACACAGGCAGAGTCTGTCTGCAGCAGAATGGTAAGTGAAACCTATGGTGAAAGTGAAGAATGGAAGCTGATGACTTCCGGCACCAAGAGGAAGGCTCCTGCCCCACCTAAGGGCTTACAACAACAAAAGAGGGCCACCGTCCCCAAAACTGAAGAGGAGCCAGATGTGCCTTCAAGCAAGGGATTTGGGCCACCTGACCCTAAACCGTGCAAGACCACCAGGAATAAGCAGCGAGTGATAGGAGTGGGTGACTCCCTGCTGCAGGGGACAGAGGCACCAGTCTGCTGACCTGACCTGTTGTCTAGAGAGGTTTGCTGCTTACCGGCAGCCTGGATCTGAGATGGTGTGGACAAACTGCCAAAGCCTGTCCAACCCTCTGACTATTAACCCCTGCTCTTCTTCCATGTGGGCACCAATGATATTTCCAGGGGCAACCTGGAGAGTATCTGTCCTGGTTCCGGCAGGGATGGGGTTAATCTCCCCAGGAGCCGGCAGGGGGCAGGTATTCCATACCATGTGACCGGGGTGGGCTGCAGCGGTTCGGGTCCGGTCGGTGCGCTTCGCGGCGGTACTGTAATCGCGTTTTCATCTTTCCTTTTGCTGTTCCGTTAAATTACATTCTTTTAACCCACGAGTTTTGCCCTGACAATTTCTTTTTCCACGACTGTGGGAGTTGTGCGAGCGGCTGCGTGGTTCTTTGTTGCTGGCTGAGGCCAAACCAC
>NW_009647075.1:7075-12565 GCF_000708025.1 Charadrius vociferus
ACTGTAATCGCGGTTTTGTCTTTTCCTTTTGCTGTTCTGTTAAATTGCACTCTTTTAACCCACGAGTTTGGCCCTGTCATTTTCTTTTTCCACGACTGTGGGAGTTGTGCGAGCGGCTGCGTGGTTCTTTGTTGCTGGCTGAGGCCAAAACACGACAGTATCAAAAGTGACTACAGAGCTCTAGGGGTGATAGTCAGGGGCACGGGGACCCAGGTGATGCTCTCCTCAATCCTCTCAGTCAGAGGAAAAGGTGTAAGGAGGAAGGCACTGATACAGCAGGTCAAAAATTGGTTGCAGAGCTGGTGTCAGCAACAGGGTTTTGGTCTCTATGACCATGAGACCCTGTTTGAGGATCAGCATCTGCTTGGCAGAGATGTGATCCACTTCACTAAGCAGGGCAAAGATATCGTTACTAGTAGGATGTCTGTCCTGGTAAGGATAGCTTTAAACAAGAATGATGGGGAGAGAGAGTTATCAGCAGTCCTGCGAGGGAGTGATGGACAGGGTTGACAAGCAAAGGGCCTAGAGTGATGTGAATAAAACTGGGGTTGTTTAGCCTGGAGAGAAGGAGGCTCAGGGGAGAACTTATCGCGCTCTACAACTACCTGAAAGGAGGTTGTAGCGAGGTGGGGGTTGACCTCTTCTTGCTAGTAACAAGTGATAGGACAAGAGGAAATGTCCTCAAGTTGCACCAGGGGAGGTTTAGCTTGGATATTAAGAAAAATTTCTTCACCAAAAGGGTTATCAAGCATTGCAACAGGCTGCCCAGGGAAGCAGTTGAGTCACCATCCCTGAAGATATTTAAGATGGGTAGATGTGGTGCTTAGGGACATGTTTTAGTGGTGGACTTGTCCATGTTAGGTTTAGGGTTGGATTTAATGATCTTAAAGGTGTTTTCCAACCTAAAAGATTCTATCAATGCAGAGAGGCTCTTGCTTATACTTATTGCTATAACAACCAAGGCCAGCTAACTTTGTTATTTGCCCCTGTTGTAGTAAAATTGACATAAATAGAAAAATGAAATGTAAAATGTAATTGAAGCAACCAAGGAAATCTGCTGCTGCTCAAGTCCTCTATACTGCCCCAACCCTATTTAATTATTTATCTAATTCTAAAATAGAGTACTAGTAACTAGACACGATTTATCTACAATTCAATTAAGGAACTAACCACCAGACAATGTACCATTGTTGATAAGCAGGGTATTCCTGTCAAGAGAGTGATGAACTGTAGGCCTAGTCAGCAAACCAAGAAAACCACTTGGAACTGCCAAGATCAGAGGAGAAGTAGGTAAAAGGCAATTTCAGCAGGGGAGGAACATGACCACTGACTCTGCAACCACCGACTCATTGACCACCTACCCAAATGATACCACTTACTCAAAAGAGAACAATGGAAGAAGAAGACAGAGTCTGTGCACTAATTTACATGGGAGGCGAAGAAATTTTGACCAATCATTGAAGAGAATAAAAATGGATGTGTATTAATTGTTTGAATATGTAATAATCAATGTATAAAAGTGGAGATTTTTGAAACTAAGGCGTGCTCCTGTTTTGGGACTGTGGGATAATTGCTGGAAGTGACTTAGAAATTAAACTTATATTCACATTTTTGAAGAAAAGTACAGCATCGATGAAACTTTCAGGGGCAGAGGGCAGCTGGTGTGCAAAGGATACATTTCACAAAGGTTCCCTAGGCAACCTTAGATGTTAAAGACATTGGGGGAGTCCGGTGCGCTAACTCTAAGAAAAATGGTGCATAGGATGGAGCGGAATGGAGACGCTGCGGCCAAACTCTGTCATAAAATGGGAACTTGAAGGTCAAATGGAAGGTTTTATGGAACTGATAAGCTGCCTAATTGTTACCCTGAGCCAACGATCTGTCATTTTTTGATAAAATGCTATCCTTTGGGTAAACTTTGCTCATTATAATGGCATTATAATACCAAAACACACCTCCATCCCAAAAGCTACCCACCTCCAAGGTGTGATCATTCCTCACAGAATCTGCGCTCTGAATTTTTTGTAGTCTATACCTTTAAAAGTGAAGCGAGAGAATTTTATACCAATCATAACAAAAGTATGTATGACTAGAGTCCCTCAAGCTCCACCTGAAAGATAAAAAATAGTATAAAAATAGCTTAAGAGAGGAAGGATGCCAGGCAAGATATCAACGCGATCAGAGAAATACCATCCACAGCATGCAAAAGACGTAAGCAAGAGTGATAGCTGCTTTGGCTTTGCAATCATCAGCATAAAACAAAAAAGGGGGAAATGTAGCAGCACTTTGGAATGCAAGGCAGATAGCAGCATCGCAGATGGGCCTGAGAAGCAGTTAACGAACCTGAGAAACTGTTAACAAAGACATGATAAGAAGTAGAACTGGATCTCAGCCAGACCATAACAGGAGCTCAAAAGTACACAGCTCTGTGTGTGTGTGTATGGGAAAAGAGCACGACCAGAACACTGGTTGTGCAGGATTGGATGTTGTGAGGAATGAAGAGTGCGAAGGACGTAAACAACCTGTTTGGCTGGATAGTTGAGATCTGTATCTATAATTATATAATAGGTGCACATGCTAATAAACTTTGTCTTGGTTCACAACACTGAGTCCGTGCATTCAGCCCGCCGCAAATTCTCAAATTTATTACTTCATCAATTCATGAATTCACTAACTTGCACACCCATGAGCAAAATAGTTACCTAGCTAACAGTGAGAGTGCTCATCCTTCCTCCTCCATCATGGTTGCAGGCGTCCCCTGTATCACACTGGGAATCACAAAAGCCTTAGCAGTTCAGCTGCTGTTGGATCCATATTTTGTGTAAACTGAGGTATTTATACCTTACAGCTTGGAAGTTTGATCTATACCATTTCCCTAAGTTAGTGGATTCTGAAGAAACTGCCAGACAGTTACTCTGCAAAGATGCAGATGATGATGGTTACAGAGGTTAGCGAGATGCAGGTGATAATGGCTGCAGAATGGCCCTTATCTCTTCCTGTCCATTGTGTCCTGCATATGGTTTTTCTCTCCCTTTGTCCTAATGGTGATGCTCCCAGCAGGCTTTAGGCCTTAGCATGAGCTGTGTGTTAGGCCAAAACCTGAGCAGGAGTCACACTTATGCATGGTGATATTTAGCATCTCTGTTGCTTTCTCTAATTGCATGTTTGCTAAAATTATTCATAACTGACATAAATAGGATTGATTGATTGATTGATTGACTGAGGGGAAATAGATGAACAGATGAACCTTTAAATCCCTAGGAAAACAGAAATTTCTGATGGATTTTTTTCTGATATTACCAGTGAACTGGCTACAAGATGTCAGTTCTAAGCAAGTATAAAAAGTAGTTGTACTCATAAATCCACCAGGGATTTTAGCTCACATTGGTTGAGTATTCAGCCTTTGCTGAATGAAAGTCAAGTACTAGATGAGAATGGAAATTAAATTTCCTCTCATGAGGAGAACAAACCCACTACATTTCTTCTCTAAATGTACAGAGAACCTGAGGCAGAATGCTGTACTTAAAGTCTGTTTTACAGTTCTTGATTAGGCAAAATGGGTGCCTGTCATTTGTCTACCACGTGCTGTACTGTAGCTTGTGAAACTTAAATATTATAAGAACATCACTATCACATGCACTACAAGTCCCTGGACATAGTCTGAATTTTTTTCTGGATGGTCTGGGGACACTATAATTATAATTTCAGAGCTACTTTGCAAAAGAAAATGGTGCAATCTTTGAAGTTTTAAACCTTTGTAGATGGTTATATTGAGGGGTCTTATTACTGGACACAGTCCCCAACCCATTTTAATTCCAGACCCTTATATAGGGGATTTTATGAGCATGTTCTGAAATGTAAAAACATTATATAAAAACTACCAGGAATCAAATTACATTCTTGTCTACCAGTTTACAGCTATTTTTTCAGCTTCTATTTCTTTTGGGGTTTTTTTTATTGTCTCATTTAAAATACTCAGTTACATCAAGGCTTTGTAGTTTACTTTTTCAAATTGGTCAGCTTAGTAGTAGGGAATTATATTAAATTTTCCAGTGTCCTTTAGAATTAGATACATCCTATTTTTCTTAAAATCCTAGAGTAAATTTCAGCTGTGGAGAATGGGTTCAGATGTGTTTTCCCTTTTTGGAAGGATTGGATAGTTTCTTGTGTATTACAATTCCAAGCAAATGTTTGTAGCCATTTCCATCTTACATGTATGCCAATTAACTATTCTTTCCCACACTTTAAATCATTTGAGATTTCCGATACATTAAAGTAAGCACTAACTCACTTTATCAATACAACCTGCTTGTAGGTCCACAGCCCTGGGAAGTGCTCTAGGTCTCTGCCAAAATGGTGGTCACTCACCTCAAAGCTAAAACCAGTGCTCCTACAGAGAAAGCCCCTGAGATGTCTAAAACATCCACCCAGACAGTACTCATAAGGAAGGAGATTTCAGTACCTACTGGTTGCAGCGAGTGCCCAGACCCTTCTCCTGGTGAAAAGGTAAGTAATTGCATAAGGCGTGCACAGGTGGATGATCTGTTATGTCAAGTAGCTGAGTTGCAGGAAACAGTTAAAAGGCTGTGCAGTATTAGAGGAGCTGAGATGGAAACAGATAGGTGGTTTCATAACCATGTTCCTGTAGTGCACACCACTAAGAATGAGGCACCTTGGACTGTGGTGACCCACAAAAGCATGACTCCACTTCAGTCTCCACCCTCCAGCATCACAACCATATAAAGATATGAAGCTTTAACAGCTACAGACACCTGCGAGCAAGATCTGCAAGGGGAAACTGTACCAGCAGCATACAGTGGATACTGCAAAAAGAAATGACGAGTGCTAGTAGTGGGTGACACTCTGTTAAAGGGCCCTGAGGTGCCCATCTGCCGTCCTGACAGGTAGTCATGAGAGGTATGCTGCCTCCTGGGAGCTAAGATCTGAGACATTTCTGAGAGGGTGCCACAACTTGTCAAGAGCACTGACTACTATCCACTCTTTCACGTGGGCATGAATGACACCACAAGCCAGAACCTGGGCAGAATTAAGGAAGACTATAAAGCCCTGGGGGTGCAAGTAAAAAAAATTGGTGCCCAAGTTATCTTTTTCTCCATTTCACCAGTTAGAGGAAAGGGGGCAGACAGAAATGGACGTATAAGGCGAATCAACTTCTGGCTTTGTGACTGGTGCCGTCCCAAGGGTTTTTGTCTTTTATGACAATGGGACATTTTTTGATGACTATAACCTGTTAGGGAAGGATGGAATCCACCTGTCTAGAAGAGTCAAGGGAATCTTTGGCAGCAGGCTGGCCAACTTGGTGAGGTGGGCTTTAAACTGAAGGACTTGAGGGGCAGGGTCCAAAATGGCAATGCTCACGCCATCTTCTCCAACTGGGGAATAAGCCAGGCCAACTAGAACAGTGACAAATGTTCCTTAGCTGCTTCCCAAGACAAGATCCAGAAGGCCAACTACCTCAAGGGTGTGTAT
>NW_009647076.1:0-801 GCF_000708025.1 Charadrius vociferus
GCCTTTCATCCATGGTTTTGTGGTCGTATTTAGTCAATTTTACTTATGACCACATCAACAATAAGGCCACAGCTTTTCTCCTAACAATACACAATGCTTCAGCATGTACCATATACCCAATCATTGCATTAGGAGTAAATCACAATGGAACTATACTCTATCCATTAGAACATAAGAGTGTGGGTCCAGCAAAATGGGAAAAAATGGCAGACTGATGATGTTAATGAATGTGTTGTAAGGGAACAACAAGGATTTATTTGTGAGAGTAACACCATCAAAGCCCAAGACATTTGTCTTGACACTGAACAACGTTTGTCATTTTGAAATACATCTTGATGAAAATCCTGAAACTGTACTTGTATATATTGGAAATATATACAAGTACAATATATAGAAGTACATGTACAATATATATAACGTAAAATATATAGAACAAATTGGGATGAGCACCCCATTTCTGCACATTAAAGGAATAAACTGAGAAATACCACTGCTCTGTTTGTTATTGGCTTGCACACCGGGTAAAGAACCCAGATTTTGGACAGCACCATTCCAAAAAATGCAAATTGATTATGCTGACATGCCTCCCATGAGTGGACGTTAAGCACCTGCTGGTAATCATGGATCAACTTTCAGGATCATAGAATGTGGGAGAATTTTTAGAGATCAACGGTCACCCTGTGAGCACCCCAAGCACTGAGGACTTGTTGACAACAGTGTAAGCTTCAAGGAATGTAGAAGGTCAAATTGTGTTTTGTGAATGGCCGAGTTATATAGAGGGAGGAAAGAACTGTTGCTGAA
>NW_009647077.1:0-464 GCF_000708025.1 Charadrius vociferus
TCTCTTAGGTTTCTACACATAGTGTCTCACAACTTTCTCCAAACATTCTAAAATTTTTATCACAGCCTCTACATATGATATCATGACACGTGGACAAGTTTCATGATTTTCTGACTTTGTTTGTGTTTTATACAATTTTTAAACATGTGGATGCCAAGTTCACGGCCATGTTTAGTGAGCATGTTGCTCGAAGTTTCCGGTCCGCTCCTGAAATCGGTCGTAACTTATGCTAAGTAACATGAATATCATTTTTTCATGCACGGTTTTCCAAGTTTCGAGTGACCTGCAGTTCAAATCTGAATTTTCCGAAGAAATTCAAATAAACGAACTAAATCTACTAACGATTGAAAACTCTGTTATAATTGTCCACAAATGATACATGTAGGTCTACATAGTGTAGGAACATACCACAAAAAGTTTGGGAGACAAAATTAAAAAAATAAAAATATACTTTGCCGAGTGTC
>NW_009647078.1:0-211 GCF_000708025.1 Charadrius vociferus
TGCCTGGTGTTAAATGAGAGGAGGTCTGTGGAGTGCAGATTGAAGAGAGACTGAAAGAAGAAGGTGGGAAGAGCCCTGTGTCCTGCAGGGCTCGGTGCTGGGGGCAGTTCTCTTTAATATCTTTATCAATGACCTTGATGAGGGGATCGAATGCAGCCTCAGTAAGGTCGCAGTTGACACTAATCTAGGTGGGCGTGTTGATCTGCTTGAG
>NW_009647079.1:0-1046 GCF_000708025.1 Charadrius vociferus
CCCCCCCCCACCGCCCCCCATCACCGCGGTCTCGGGCTCCGTTCGGGGTGGGGGATGTGACGCTTCACGTCCTTGTGGGATCGTCCCGACTTGTCCATGTCTGTGACACCAGGGGAGAGGGCTGTACTGTGTTGTACCGGTCTATACTGGGCTGTACTGGTCTATACTGGGCTATAATGGGCTCTCCTGGGCTGTACCGGTCTATACTGGGCTGTACTGGTCTATACTGGGCTATAATGGGCTCTCCTGGGCTGTACCGGTCTATACTGGGCTGTACTGGTCTATACTGGGCTATAATGGGCTCTCCTGGGCTGTACCGGTCTATACTGGGCTGTACTGGTCTATACTGGGCTATAATGGGCTCTCCTGGGCTGTACCGGTCTATACTGGGCTGTACTGGTCTATACTGGGCTATAATGGGCTCTCCTGGGCTGTACCGGTCTATACTGGGCTGTAGTGGTCTATACTGGGCTATAATGGGCTCTCCTGGGCTGTTCTGGTCTATACTGGGCTGTACCGGTCTATACTGGGCTGTACTGGTCTATACTGGGCTATAATGGGCTCTCCTGGGCTGTACCGATCTATACTGGGCTGTACTGGTCTATACTGGGCTATAATGGGCTCTACTGGGCTGTTCCGGTCTATACTGGGCTGTACTGGTCTCTACTGGGCTATAATGGGCTCTACTGGGCTGTTCTGGTCTATACTGGGCTGTACTGGTCTCTACTGGGCTATAATGGGCTCTACTGGGCTGTTCTGGTCTATACTGGGCTGTACTGGTCTATACTGGTCTATAATGGGCTCTACTGGGCTGTACTAGTCTATACTGGGCTGTACTGGGCCATACTGGGCCGTACTGAGCTATGCTAGGCTATACTGGGCTGTACTGGTCTATACTGGGCTGTATTGGTCTCTACTGGGCTATACTAGGGTCTAATGGTCTATACTGGGCTGTGCCAGGCTATACTAGGCTCTACTGGTCTATACTGGGCTGTACTGGGGGGAGTGGGGCTACTGGCCGTCGCCCTGGGAGGAATGAAACGGGC
>NW_009647079.1:3026-4281 GCF_000708025.1 Charadrius vociferus
CCGGCAAACGCATGGCGGCACGGCGTGTGCCGGGGAGGAATCACGCCTCGCCGGCGTGACGAGGGGAGCGGGGAAGGGTGGCATGGCGTTGGCGTGCGCGGGTGATGCGTGCGTGCACGCGCACGTGATGCACGCGCCGGTGTGGGCGCGCGAGGCACGCCTTGCGTGTGCATGGCGCGTGCAGACGCCACGCGGTGCACGCCTGCGTGCGACGCACGCACCTGCACGCAGACGCGGTGGGTGTTTGTACGCACGATACGCACGGCCGCGTGCACACGCAACGCACGCCTGCACGCGCGTAATGCACAGACACGCAATGCACGCCTGCACACATGTAACACACACACACAGACACGCAATGCACACCTGCACACACGTAATATGCACACATACACACGCAATGCACGCCTGCACACACGTAATATGCACACATACACACGCAATGCATGCCTGCACACGCATAGTGCACACACGCAATGCACGCCTGCACACACATAATACACACACCCACACACATGAGCTGCGCATCTGCACACACACGATGCACACAGCCACACGCACGCGCAGTGCACACCTGCGCACACATAATGCACACACATAATGCACACACATACACACGCAATACATTCTTGCACACACATAATGCACACACGTGCACATGCAATGCACTCTTGCACACACATAATGCACACGTGCACATGCAAGGCGTGCCTGAACACACATAATACACACACGTGCATGTGCAGTGCACGCCTGAACACACATAATGCACACACGTGCACACGCAACACATTCTTGCACACACATAATGCACACACGTGCACATGCAACACGCCTGCGCACACGTAATGCACACACACACACGCAGTCCACGCCTGCACACACGTAATGCGCACAGCCACATACACACGCAATGCACACCTGTGCACACATACACACGCAATGCACTCTTGCACACACATAATGCACACGTGTGCATGCAACGCGTGCCTGAACACACATAATGCACCCACGTGCATGTGCAGTGCACGCCTGAACACACATAATGCACACACGTGCACACGCAACACATTCTTGCACACACATACTGCACACACGTGCACACGCAATACATTCTTGCGCACACGTAATGCACACACGTGCACACGCAACACACCTGCACACACACACACACACACACGCGCACGTGCCATGCGTGTGCCGCACACGCTGGTCCCGGTCTGGCGCCGCACCCACGCAGGATCGGTGCCTCCCC
>NW_009647079.1:5477-6017 GCF_000708025.1 Charadrius vociferus
TCCTCCTCTTCCTCCCCATCCTCCTCTTCATCCCCAACCTCCTCTTCTTCCCCATCCTCTTCCTCCCCAGCCTCCTCTTCTTCCCCCTCTCCTCTTCATCCCCAGCCTCTTCTTCCTCCCTATCCTCCTCATCCTCCTCTTCCTCCTCTTCCTCCCCAGCCTCCTCTTCTTCCCCCTCTCCTCTTCCTCCCCAGCCTCTTCTTCCTCCCTATCCTCCTCATCCTCCTCTTCCTCCTCTTCCTCCCCATCCTCCTCTTCCTCCCCAGCCTCCTCTTCTTCCCCCTCTCCTCTTCCTCCCCAGCCTCTTCTTCCTCCCTATCCTCCTCATCCTCCTCTTCCTCCTCTTCCTCCCCATCCTCCTCTTCCTCCCCAGCCTCCTCTTCTTCCCCCTCTCCTCTTCCTCCCCAGCCTCTTCTTCCTCCCTATCCTCCTCATCCTCCTCTTCCTCCTCTTCCTCCCCATCCTCCTCTTCCTCCCCAGCCTCCTCTTCTTCCCCCTCTCCTCTTCCTCCCCAGCCTCTTCTTCCTCCCTATCCTCCTC
>NW_009647080.1:0-9424 GCF_000708025.1 Charadrius vociferus
CGGGTGGGGGTGGGGGGGTGGAATTGAATGTTGGAGAAATTTAAAAGGTAAGTTTTGTGAACCAACTTTTCTTCTTGCACATTTGGCCTTGGTTTGTGCCTCTTGGCTAAGGATTTTTTTCTCCGGTTTAGTGATTTGCATTTATTGCAGTGTTACAATGAAGTTGTACATTGATAACAATGAAGTTATTCTGAATTTATCTCAGCATAAAGCAAAGTGGAATTTTGCCCCTGGGGCATATGTTTTCTACTTTAAGAGACAAATGCTATATTGTCAAAAGGAATACTAGCATGTGTCACATTTAGTACTTGCTTTAGTTAAAAGATTAATTCCCTGGAAAAGCATTTCCCTAAAGCATTTAGCATTCAAATAAATTAAGTCAGCAAATTGATATAAAGACATAAGTGAGATCAGGTAAGTCATCATATTTTCATAAGCCCTATAATTGTCTCGGGGTCTTTAAAAACCACTATTTGAGCATTCTTGCCCTTGAATTGCTCAAGGGCTACATCACTGCCAAGCAAAAAGATTAACATTTCTAGGCAGGCCTTACTTAGATAAGCATACCACAGCACACTGCCACACTCCACTGGAGAAAAAGACCCATCAGCAATCCACACCAGGAGGCAGGAGAGTTTATACCATCTCCTGTGTCAAAGTGACCAACACCATCAACTTCAAAAAAAATAAGCATAGTTTAGGATGACCATTTTCTTTGCTCTTCCAGTAAGACATTGGAATTCAGCTGCTGAATCATGATCAAAAACATTTCCCCCCCTAAAAAAAAAAACTTGACCATTGACTCGTAGGTACAAAGAGGAAACCCAGAAAGGAATGCCACGGACAAGGGCTTGGCAGGATGTCACACATTTCTCTTGTCACAGAAACTACTTAGTAGAATCACAGAATGGTTTAGGTTGGAAGAGATCTTAAAGATCATTCAGTTCCAACCCCCTGCCATGGGCAGGGACGCCTCCCACTAGAGCCCTCAAAGGAATCACGCTCAGTTAGGAAATGGTCATAAGCACCTCCGGCACCCATCCGTATTCTGGACACAGGCCTGCAGACACTGCTCACTGTCTTCACCGACATTTGTACAAATTCCTAATATAATGTGCAGCAAATGTGAGGAGAAGGATGAAGACCCCTCTGGCCAGGAACACTGCTCCTGACTCCGAAGCCCTGATGAGCTACACAGAAACCTACCAAGAGGCAACCAAACCACCACCCTGTATTTTTATATGCTTTAAGCCAAGCATACAGAAGACACGTGGAACAATTGAGCCCAGTTAACATAAGCCATACTCAGAGACATGCCGCTTTCCTTAGCCCCTGTCAGCTTGAGGTCGCCCTCCCATGAAACAGCAGGCCCATCCTGAAGCCATGAACAGCCCCCTGCCTCCACCACACCATGCTGTTCCCGAGGAGCTGCAAGTTGCACAAAAACACCTACCGGTTCCTGATCTCACTGGCCCCCTTTATCCCTGCTAAAAGTGCACCCCCCAAAAAAACTAAAGAAACAAATCCCACTTAGACCCACTTTGTCATGACAGCTCACTGCAAGGAGTGCATGGTGGCGTTTGCCGTGTCAGTAGCGACCGGGTGAAACCCGCCGATGGGGCTGATCTTTAAATGGGCAAGTGCCGACCAAGGGGCCAACTGCAGCGGGTGAGCGACCTCTGGCAGGTATGACCCACGCCCTGGGACACGCTGGTTGCAGTCCGTCCTGCAGGAGGGAAGGAGATGATGGCCCCACACCGGAGGCCTCTGGTCTCAGCCACCCTTTCTAAGTAATTCTGTGAATGGCCTGAAGTAATCTCCCTCTCCCTAGACCACGTGCTGGACATGCAAAAGGACGACGTGCAAGCCGGCACCCTACTTTCTGAGGGACAAGGCTGCCAAGATGCCTTCCTGGTGCCAGGTGGAGGCTCCAGCCCTGCTGCAGGAGACGCTCCCACCTTCCCACTGGCTGCCTGGGCCACAGTGCCACCAGCAAGGAGAGGGGTCCCAGGATGCAGGAACAAAAACCTCCCTCAGCAACCCCCTGAAGCAACACAGTAACATTTCGCACCACTGTAGAATTCGAGGTGAACCATATTGCCTTCATCCCCACCCTGACACACACCCCCATAACAGCAGTGCTGTCAACAGAAAACGCACATGGGACAGTCTCTCCACACCAGAGCTCCCACCAGCCCAGTCGTGCCAAGGCTGCAGCCACTGTCCTGCTTACACTGCTCTGTTGTGGGCTTTCCCTGCATCCATCACTTGGCTTGCAGAAAGAAAAAAAAAAAGAAAAAAAAAAAAAAAAAAAAAGTCCTCAATTTCCCCAACGCCGTGTTATCCGAGGTCAGCAAAATAAGGGGCTAAGCCGCTGCCAGCACCTGCATTCAGGCGGCTCCATATGCAGGAGCAATAAAAAGGTTTCACAATCGTCGACAGCATCTTCCCCTGAGCCTGCGGCACAAAAGCAGCCGCAAGCCGGAGAGCAGCTGACTCGGAGCCCAGCTGAGCTGCTGCTCTGCCAGCAACGCAGCTCCAGCTCCCGACACGTTTAACCATAATTACATGGGTCAGATGGGCTCTGCCTCGTCACGCCAGTGGAGGGAGAGCCGCCGCGCGCCCCGCTCTGCGCTCACACCGCCAACAATTGGAAGAGTTATCTTACTCTAGCAAAACAACACACACACGCACAGAACAGTTTAGAAATATCCTCAAGTGAAAGCCTTGAAGAATTTAATCTATGTAACTTCTCAAAAACAAAGGAGGGAAAAAAAAAATAAAAAACCTCAAAGGGACTGACTCGATCGCTGCCTTTAAATATTTCCACAGGGAGCAGAAATTCGATAATAGACGGCTCTCGAGGCTGGCAGAGAGGGGTAGAATATCATCCAACAGCTGGAACTCAAATTCAGAAAAACGTAAGACAGAATTAAAGAACAATTTCTGCAACTGTGCAAGTAATTAACCATTGAAACGACTTAGGGGGGACTAATGGATTGTCCATAATTGACTTAGACCCAAAAAAGGGCTGAATAACATCTTAAACTGTAGATTCATCACCGCAAGCCCACAGCCTTCACTGTGCAGGTGAGCCAAGATGATTTCTGCCTCCCAGGCTGACAATACGATTAGCTTATAAACTCCGTAAAAAAGTAACAGACACAAACAACCAGGGAAGCCCTGGGGCGGAATTAAGAAACAGAACTGCATCATTTCCTTTAAACTGCTAAAAAAATTAATCATGCCACCTTCTTTGTTATGCCATTTCGGGGAACCACACATCATACACTTACATCTGAACGTCAGCTACCAGGGCAGCCAAGCAACAGTTCAGCAAGTTCAGTCCGAGGGGATGGAGAAGAGGAGCACCACCTCTGTTTACCTATGCAGTACGTTCCTGTACAGGATGCTACCTCACAGAAAAGCAGCTCTCTTTCTCTTTTCTCTTTCTCTGCCTGGCTGGCAGCTTCCTTTCAGCTCTACAGTTTGTAGAGGTGATGGTTGTAGCAAAGTGCAACAGGCTACTGCCACATACTGCTAATTTGGGAAGAAATATATACATGTGTGTGTGAGCGTGTTTTTGCTATGTGCATACTACATGTATATAAAACATTAAATATACAATACATATATAAATATGTGTGTATAGAAACTAGAATATATACATATTGATGTATAAAGCATACATAAATATAACTCTATAGAGATATAAATAATGCACATCACTATATAACATGTCTATTATCTGCAATGAAATCACCTGTACCTTTAACCATTCACCCACAGCTTAGGTCCTTGTTCACTGCGGTTCGGCTTCCCCTAGCTCGCACATGTGGCCTGCATGCAGCCTTCCTATTTCTGCAGTTATACTCAAATCCTCAATAAATCAAAAAATTAAAAAAGGCAAAGCAGGCAGAAGCAAGAGGCAGCCTTCATGCTGCCTCCTGGGTAGGTGAAACGTCAGCCTGAGTAGCGGGCGCTGCTGCATGCTGCTTTGCTCCACGAGATGCAGCAGAAGCATACATGTACGCACGACTCACGCTTCTCCATTCATTCATCACTAGATGCGGCGTTCTTCAGCCTGGCCTGGCCTTGCCTTAAGCAAACAGGAGTCACAGTTCATGGGGTAAAACAGAGCTGGAACAAGGGAGAATGCATGCAGCACTCCATGCTATTTGTTTTACTTTTATGTAAGTACTTTAACAGCAGTGATGGTTTTATTTGAAAAGTCACTACTTTGTAAGGTACAAAGATACTTAAAAGCATGTGTGTTATGACTCAGTGTGGCTGGCATGTTTCCAGCTCCCTCTTTGGGTCTTTCCCAAGCATGCATCTCCTAGCCCCATTCTTCATGCCAGGTTGCAGAAAGCAAAACAACAAAACACAAACCTCCTCTTTCTTCTTTTTCCAGTGCTGCAGCCAGCGCTCGGTTAAAATCACTGTGGCACCCAATGCCCCAAAATGAATATGTTTTCATGGTTCAACAGCCCCCTGAGAGTCTTTCCCGCAGATGTAAGAAGGTCATTTTGAAGCAATGGGAAAAATAAACCACAAGCTTCTACCCTTTCCTCAAGGATATTTTTGAAGGAAAACTATTTCAAAGGATGTTTTTTTCTGTGTTTAGTTAGCAACAAAACAAAAATCCGTCTTTTGCATGAAAAACAGACAACACATTTTCAAGGATCATATAAATTACTTCTCAGCTGAAGGACCAAAATGAAAATGTTTGTTTACAAGATTCAAGACTTGCAACAGATATTGCCCTTTGGCTGTATATTATCAATGGAAAACAGTTATACCTGTTTTTCCACTAAAAGGCAGACCTAAGAGAAATTGGAGCAAAACCTAAATACGCCAACCGAAGCTAAAAAAGATCTTCTGTGCAGTCTTGGGCAATTTACCACTGCTAAGTGCAATTAGCATGCTTATTCATTTACAAAGCCCACTTCCTCAGTATACGCATGGCACAGTGTGAACTTCATGAGAAAGTGCGAAGTCTTACTACTGTATCAACACACGTACTTCCCCTGTTACGTTCAATGAGGTCGCCATTGTATCGCGAAATCCCATCAACCTTCTCACCACCCTGAACGCACATCCTACTCGCAGAGGAAAACCCCAGGGTCGGCCCATCGGTGCAAACTCCCTCTCTACATAACTTGCAGGAGCAAGTGGGCTGGTTCCACAACCACATGGCAGGAGCTCTTCTCAGCAGAAATGCCTAGCAAAAGTTTGAACTTCCAGTTCAAAGGACGTCGTCATTACGACTTGAAATTAGACCCTAATGTATTCAACTGAAGCTGTATAAATGAAGATTTTTGGCTTGTTCTGGCAGCTATCATGCTGCTTGGACTTCTTGCAGCCAAGCACAGCATTGTGCAAACGGGATGTACCCATTATACTCATGGTAATATCCTTGCAGTCTTTTGCTTACTATCAAGGTCCCTCCACTCCCTTCTCCTCTCAGGATAAAGTTCATGCTTATTTAATATTTAACCTTTTAATCAAGTTTAACTACCCAAAGAGGATGTAGCAGTTTCTCATTTAAGACAAACCGCTTATATTCAGTGAGAAAAAATAAAACCTCATGAATGGCTTAAGTTGATGAAGATTGATATGGCTTGGAGACTTTATAGTACAGTGACTCATGCCTTCTGGAAAATGTAATCTGTTCTGTCTAGTTTAGGAAAATAGGTCATGTTTTAAAAATGTGCTAACTAACATGAAGAAAGGGGAAATTTTCTTTTTTAATGGTTCTGTTATAGCATTTAAGTGCATCTGGTAATTATAGAGACTTTGTCCCTTGTACTTCCAGAAAACTTCCCCAAAGAACTCGCATTACATTACAGCTCCTGACTAGCAGAACTGATGTTAACATTGCAAAGAATGGATGGAGGAAAACAAAAATCTCTCTTCTTCCTGCTTTAGCACTTCTCCTACAGCTTTCATCCCCTGCAAACTCCTGTTGGTTCGCACTCATTCGCCACCTCCTGCTGCGCCAAGGATTCTGTTTCCTCATTCAGACTGAATTTTTATAAGAGCAGCATGGGAGAGAAACGCTCTGGTTTTTGGGTCGCTAAAGGCCTCAGGCACTTTCTGAGCCCAGTGACCTGCTCTTGCAAGAGTACATTAGGGTAGAACAGTTACAGTCGAAATTTCCAAACATAAGCCGCTAGTGAATTCATACAGCCTTCCAGAGTTGAGACACAAAAAATAGTCCCTAACTTTACCTTAGGCCTAACAATGAAATATTTAAAAAACAGCAGGTTCATGTGTTAATAATTTCTTTTACATAAACTCAGAGGCCTTGGTGATGTTTCTGCACCTCTAGAAAACTACTACTCAATACGAAACTAGTGAAAGCTTAGAAGACGTCAACTGTTTCCCATGTTGGTCTGCCAAGATAAACACTTTAAAAACAAAAGGCTAAACACAAACAAATTCAGAGTAAAGCCAGTGGAAAGTTTACTAATTTATCAACTTACAGCAGGACTTCGACTCAAACCATCTCTCACTGATAGCAGTGACTCCACAGCTACAACTTTCTTAGGCCATACCAGGAATCTAATCAACCATTTTGCAAACAGAGCGCCGGAGTTTCAGACTCTGATGAGAGCCAGCAGCACACAGAAACAAGCCACAAAAAGCCAGGGGTGGCAGAGTGCTGGAAGAAATAGGTATGAAGGTACAAGATAATTATTGAGACCGGGGGAGCAGTTTTCATAACCGGCTTAGGCAAATTCATCTGTCACCACGTGGGACACACCTACCCCAACCCTGATGACAGCACTAGCACTTACGAGGCCATTTGACCAACTTGATTGGGGGGAAGAGCCAAAATCTCACCCCAAGACATGAAAAATACCATTTTGAGACAGATCAGCTCCCTTATTACTAACCATGTGGCCATATGGGAGCTACTGCTGGGGCAGAGAGAAAGGCAGAAGTGCCCCTTTTAGCAGCAACCCATGCTTGGGAGGATACAAGCCCATCACGACACAAAACCATGACGGTCACCATAAAGAAGGGAGGGCACCACAAACAGTATTCAAGAAACTAAAATCACTTTGGTTTAACGTAACTATTGTAAATCTCAAGTATCTCACTGCATTCAGAGAAACCATACCCCCTTTTTCCACAATGAATAATTTACTTTAGAGAAGTATAAGGGAAATATACGAGGGTGTACCTTTTAGAGGGACAGGGCCTGGAACGTTTCAGGTAGGTCACAGCCTGATACAGTACCATATTCTGTTTGACCATCACTTGTAGCCAATTTATGCCTGAGCAAAAGCTCTGACTTGATAAATAGGCTCCTTATTTGGTACTCTCTTCAAAAAAGGGGAACGTTTCCTAAAACACACATTGAATTATCTTTGAAAAAGCATGCTGTATACAGATACATGCCTTCCAGGCAGAAACCAAAATAATTTAAGCATCATTTCCCGTGCAGGTGAACAGGTCTAAACCCTTCTTAAATGAAAAACAAACAAACCGACCTGATGGAGGACACACGCTGCACGTCTTCACTTCTCTGAAACACCATGAAACAACGTATACTAATCTTTGATTACAGACTACTAAAAAACTACAGCTGAAATTGGATTAGAAACTTCTGCTGAAAAACAATTTATTGCATAACACAACTCTGACAGCCTGGCCACCAACTGAGCCTTTATAAAAATCTGCTGGGCAGCTGCCAAATCAGCTCTTTGAGTCTTGGCATGTCCGACATATGAGACAGTAGTCAAGGCAGCCACATGTCCTATGCCATCCACAGACCTGCACTTTTATGGTTAAATGGTACCGTCAAAGAACAGAGTAGTACGAGCCATTAAACACACAAAGGTAAAAATCTCCTGCAGCTGTGGATCTGACAACTCTGATCACGATGTAGAAAACCAAGAGCCACAGCAGGATTTTTTCTTTTTCAGGATCTGGTATTAATTTGAACATAAAAGTAGCTTATTAAGAAGAGGGAAAAAGAGAAGCGAGAAATGGTAGCGAGCTCCAAAAAAACTCTGCACTCCTAGCTGAAAATCGCTGCCATTTATAAATTTCACATTCCAAATATTCTTACTTTGTCTCCAGTTCTAATTAAAACTCTCCACCAAGTACACTTCAGACAGACACATAAAACCCAGTATGCACAAAGAGTATTCAGCAGCTCAAGATAATTAAATTCAAATATATTCTTTCTAATTAATTTCATTTTGATTCAGTTCATATTTTTATAAGGTGTTCAAGCTCCAATATGCAACCATATGAATACGGTCCAATAAAAAGTGATTTCTACAGTTTAAATGTCTGCTAATAAGACCTACAGATGTGAAGTTTAATATGGCTAATCCAATCTGACTACATATTACTAATTATCTTGAGACCTTTTTTCACCTTCAAACAGAAAGCCTGATCCTTTACTTGAAAAATACTAACCACTTTTGCATGCCAAAATAGTGTCGAGGTAGTAGGGAAGACAGGAGGACACAACTGGTGTGTTATAAATTTGCCTTCACTATTTCTAAGAGAATTTAAAGAGATACAATTTTTTGGCATCTCACAGCATCTGAAAGATTAGTGGTATCAATATTTTAGAGAAGCTGGAGTGCTGCTGAAATGTTTAGCATTTATCATCACAAGTGCAACAGGAGGTCAGTGCTTACATCATTTCTTTGGTAGGACTTTGATACCTGCATGATAAAGCCTTGTCTATAATAGGAAAAGATCTGCTCATCTATCTGCTTTCTAGGATTACAGTAGTATATACCAGCAAAGACATGCATCTGCCAATATATCTTATTCCTCTCTCATTTAAATAAATAAACTACTAGCCCAAAGCCTTCATAGCTTAGCTATATTATTAAATATAGCTGCGCTCATCAAGAACAGGTTGTTTTCTCATGTTTGAGGCCGGGCATAGAGGTCCCCTTGCAGGCTTGGGAAGGTCACCACACCCCTGCGGGATGACCCTGTGCCAAGTGGAGAGTCTCACTCACTCCCACTTAAACCTTTCCAGTACAAATGGGTTAGGACGGTTTAAAGAGACAAACAGGAGGCCTTGGCCCATCTGACCCACTTTGATGGCACTGCAGTAGAGCGCGTTTGCAACTCCACCACCAAACCCCCTGCAAGAAGACCATGGCCAGCAGCAGGGCAAGCGGCATTGACGAAGCTGGGACATGGCAAACTCTATCCACAGGGTAACTTGGACAGTGACAGACCTCCCAGTTTGTGTAAATCTGACCCAAAGCAGGTATGGCTGACTCAAGAAGTCCCGTGCCTTAGCTAGCAAATATATAACTCTGTTTCCTCCTCTTTTACATCAGTCTACAGGATGCCCCTCATTCAGGCAATCACCAGGTTTAAAAGAAGATTAAAAAAACCCAACCAATCAAGCCATCTTGCCAAACTTTAAACCCCG
>NW_009647080.1:9462-92581 GCF_000708025.1 Charadrius vociferus
GGGTGGGGAACCAAATCAGTTATATCGACACAGGCTGCTGGGATGGACACGCTGATACTGCACTAAAAGCATGACATGTTGATTTTGCTGGATGTACTACCCAAAAAGCGAGATTTTTATCAGATGCTTTTTGTCCTTGTTTACATTCCCAAAGGGCAGAATAACCTTTAAAGCCTGGGGATGGGGGGGGGGGCATCCACTGAAGCTGGAAGAAGTAAACTAAATCTGTACTCTTCACTTGTAATCCAATTAAAGACTACATACGAGGAGGAGACTCTAAAGCTACTCTAAATGTACTTTCAGGTCAGTTTAGTTACATCAACAAATTTTCTACACAAAGATAGGCTATGTAATCGGTGAAAACCTATGCTCTAAAGCTTTACCAAGCTCATCCTTCAGTATTAAATGTATTTGACTTCCAAAATACTACCCAGCAAATAAACGATGGTATTTTATTATTTGCTTCCCTGCACTACTAAAACCAGCGTTTGCTCTGTGAGGCAATCGCTCAGTAACAAATCAGATGAATGCACCCCAGCAACTTCCCAGAAGGACGGCAAAACATTTTTCCAAATAACCAGTGCCAGAGGAGGGTAAAGGCCATTACCTGGAATTGAAGTTGCAGCAGATTGCTCAGGGTGCGAAGTCAAGAATTTCAGACAGGGCTATGCTGAAGCACTGCTCTGCCATATGTAAGCTTCGATTCTTGCTACAATTTAAAACATGAGGGAAGAGGAAGAGCTAATAGCTACCGGTAAATCTAAGATCTGGCCTGACTTGCGAAGCCACACAAGGTTTCCCCTGAACAGTTAAACTAAGAAGATAATGGGCATCTCGGAGGCTTTGTGGGGAAAAGGGAGGACAAAAAAAAAAGTGCCTTCTTATGGAGATAGCACTTTCCTAATCGCACACAATGATTTTTTTAACACACAGGTGTTTCACAACAAATAGATCTGTGTTAAACTGGTAAGAAAAAACATAATCAAGTTTTGTCCTTTCCATGATCTTTTCCTTTTTTTTTTTTTTTTTTTTTTTTTTTTAAACCAACAAGTCTGCACGAGACCTTTCAAAATAATGGCACGATCATTTTTCCTTTTCTTTTGCAAGTTTCTTGGCAGGTAGCACCAGGCGGCACAGGGGCGATGTGCAGGCAGCGTGCCAGGCACCCACACTGGCACAGCTCATGCAACTGGGGGTCTGCAGAGAACAAGAAGTCCCTCCGCTCCAGGAGAACTGTTTGTGTTAGCGTTCAATTCCATCATCCCTCCTTCGCTCCCTGATCAATGGCAACATTCAAACTTTACTGAAGATATTAGAAGCACATCAAAGACAACCATTAAGCTTTTAAGTGCACTAATTGACATTTTAGCACTTACAAATCCATCTATGAGTTCTATCACTCAATTTAAGAGACTCGCTTCCCTGGCTGATAAGAGTTCCCCATGTTTTTAGCAGGCAGAGGGGGATTTTCAAAGCTTTTTTTTTTTTTTCCTCAGACAGGATTTTAGAGAATTCAAATTACAAATATAATGCACTTCAAAAAGTAACACGTTTCACAAATTTAAGAGCTCTTCCATAAAAGCTGTAAATGGCATCACAGCTATAACTCACAGGCTTCTAAGCTCCAATGAATTCTGCAGCTGTTACGGCACATCGAAGCCAAATCATTGTTACCTTCACACCACCACAACTGAAAACCCCAGCTATGATATTACAAACTGCATGGTGCTACATGAAAAAGGGGAGGGGGAAAAAAAAAAAAAGGAAAGAAAGAAGAAAAAGAACCCAAGGGTGATTTTGCAGCTCCTTCTTTCTTCCTTCTCAAAGTTAGCACAAAACAGATGCTAAAACCGTGAAAGACTGCTTTAGAGCGACTATCCCACTACAGGATCCAGGGAAGCATTTCAGAACAACCTCCCCACAGATGCTGTAAAATTAGAGGATACAGCCCTCCCCACCCCAGGTATGCCGATGTACAGCAGACGAGCCCCTGCCCAGCGGCCAAGCCCTGCCTCTGATTGCAGAAGAGCATCTCAATGACAGCAGGTCTGGACCCTTCATCTATTACTGTCACATACCAACATGTTCACCTTCTGTTCTGTTAGAGAAATCCTCATTCAGTCCCAATATTTAAAGCAACAAGAAAGATCAAATTAAATTCTCAGGGTTTTGAGCCTTTCAGTTCATTGCTAGATCTATTTTAGGGTCTGAGGCTGCCATCCACCCCCACAGAATCTGCACGCTAAACAAGGCTTTTGACAGGCTTGTTTATGCCTTCTGCAGCAATCAAAGGCAAAACATTACAAATCGAAGAACCAGGAGACAAATACAGCACTGTGCATTACAGAAACCTCAAAAATCTAGCCAGCAGCAAACCTGCTGCTCACCGAACCCTGCAGAGCAATACATGTTAACGCAGGAAAACAGAAATGGATGGTTCAAGTAAGAACCTGTGTTCTTACTTATGCTGTATGTAGGCAAACATCTGCAGGCAGGACCTCTGAAGCAGACATCCAGCAAAAGAAGCGGACGTAGGAGACAAGATGCAAGACAAGCAGCAGACAAAATCAGTCGTTTTCTCCAAAAGTACCACGGCAGAAAGGTCATAATTAAAGAACTGAAGTTTAAAGATTGCAGGGGACTTTAGATTTTTACTGGTATCAGAAAAACACCCAAGAAAACAAGTGGGCATGGACAATGTACAATATATTTCTGTGGCTGGGATTAAATGGAAATGCAAAGACTGCATTTTGGGACCTAGGCAGTTATGCTACACAAGGCAGTTACCTCCAGTCCATGGCTTTCCTTAGAGAAGGCAAAAATCACATTTTCTGTTCAATTCTTCCCTATGTTGAACATGTGGTAAGGATGGAGTCAGTTTTACTCAGTGACACACACTGTGAACTCCATCACCCATACTTTAGCAAACCCATCACATCAGAGAAGCATCTAAGATGTACGCTAAAATTACACCCAGAAGAAATTTAGCGGTATGCCTTTGCTACTGTGTTCCTTTAAACCTTTCACCTCTTAAACTGTGAGTTCAGTGTCAGATTATAAACATCATAAAAGCTCATAAAACCCAATCATAAAACTGCCAGCTCATTTCAAGATTATTTGCTCTTAGCCTTGCAAAAACATCATGAGCAGTAAGAGAATTGCATCATCTCCATGCAAACCCCAACCCCTCTTCGTTTGCATCCAGCTACAGTCGCTACATTCGTCCTGTTCGTGTCACTGGGACAGGCAGGGGTCGCAGCCTTACCTTGAAGGTGGACCTTCGCAGGTGAACTTCACAGCACACCACCCACCTGCTAAACCATCCTGACCGACATCCCCAACATCAGCTTCTGATGAAATCACCTGCTGCTTCACCATTCTCCTGCAAAACCTAGCTTTGCGTGTTGCCAGCACAATTGACAGATATGAAAACCTCCTGGAGCCTGAGCAACAGCAAACACCAAGTCAGGATTTTGGGGCATCTCTGCAGGCCCCTCCACCCCATGCAGCAGTGCCTACTTCCAGCCTTGCCAGAGACTGACCCAGGCAGCACAGCGGCCGCCCAGAGAACGGAAAGAAGCACAGGCTGATAGATACCTTCCCACACATCGTTAGCATCAGGTGCTGGTTGTTTGCACTAGCCTGCAGTAGAAGAGGTGGCATTTGGTTATTTGGGCTGGGTTTCCTGCATGGCCAGCCACATCGTTTCACTGCTCTCTAGGGAAAAGACTGTGAGCTGGATGGAAGCTGCCTATTACTTTTTCTGTGGGCAAGGACAGTTCTAGTGAAATGAAACTGTCATGGGGGTCTAGGCAGAGCAGAGCTTATCAACAACAGGTTCATGCCAAAACATTGCAGGAACTGGTTAAATCATGTTTAGCATAATGTCAAGTAATCCCACAGTGAAGTAATGGTTTTGAAGGCAGACTGTGATCAAGTCTGATTTGTAGGTTAAAGCACCTACAATAAGCTCAACCCAATTCTCGCACTTCAAGCACACACCAAACCACTGTGGCTTTCGGCTTTGCTGTGCGCTTGCAGACAGCAAAACAGGGTAGCCGAAAGGGAAGAAAAAAGAAAAAGGGGCGGGGGGGAAAAGAGACAAACCCAAAGACTGGATTAGAGAGCAGCAGTACATTTTTAGGCATGGATCAGCTCTTGCAGTCTCTTGGCAAATGAGGTGGCAGCATAGAATCATCCAGGCAAGTTTAAGAGCTATGTTTCTGTTTATTTTAATTTGCCGTCTATTGATTTTACTATTTTTTGAGCTCATTCATGAGTAACATTGGAACTGGAGGCTGAATGCAGTGATGGACTGGGCAAGGCAGATACACCCACCCAAAAAGAGCATCTCCTCTGCTGCCAGCCTCTGCTCCCAGTAAAAAACAAGGCAGCTACAGAGCCCAGTGCTGCTCCTGTGACGCTGTACCCAGGCAAACGATTAACCATCCATCATTACAGTCCGTTACAATTCCTTATCAAATTTCCCTGACAGATACAAGGAGGAGGGACAGACTAGCAATGATTACACTCCCTGTTGTGAGCAGCCACAAACTTGGTAGCTCGATTTTGCTACTGGAACGTTCTTGGATGCACCAGGCACGTGATTAGATCCAGTCACGTTACACAAACGCAACAGCCTCTGACAGCGGCGGCTCCAACAGGACGCAGGGATGGAGTTACGTGTGCCTTGGGAGAGCAGATCATGCTGAATCCTAATTAAATTAATTAAAAAAAAATAAATGGTGTGACTTGTTTAAATGCCTCTGCAGTACTAGGTGACCTACTCCTCCTTGTGACTCCTGCGTCCTAGCCATCGCAAGTTGCTGCATACAGATGTAGCAGCAATAGTACGGCTTAATCAGTCAATGTTTTCACAACACATATTTCAAATATTAAGCACTTATTGAAGACTTAGAAGTTACTGTGTAAATATTTGTATTATATTATACTGCTAAGGCTTCCTCGCCAACTGTGGAATTTTAAATCTATCTCGTCTGATAAAGCTTTATTTACATATCACACTGCTCTCGATACTCAACAAAGTGAACTGACTAAATTTACACCAACTCCATTCAAGGAGTACATGTCAGGAAAGAGCAATTCAATGATTTTTCATCTCTGGTATGCGACTATGTGACTAAACTAAACCACAGGCAGTCACAAGGCTTGTTTTGGGTTGACATTAACTGTTTTCACTAGGTGACAATGTTCACGGGGAAAGCATCAGAGAAATGCACCTTCCTCTTGAAATACCCCACAACCAGTATGGTCTACACTGAGAGCTGTATACTCCCAACACAGAGTCTTACAGTAATTCTCTGCTCAGAATTTGGGAAGCCGGTGCTGCCCACAGACCTTACATCCACAGCACTGCTGCGGTCTGCTTTAGCCCTCTGAAACGCTCCCAGGATGCTGTGATACCCCCAGGAAGCATATGAGCCCCAGGGGTACCCAGCTATTTCCAGAGGGGAAAGGCAGGATTTCATCCACCCGTTAGACATAGAGGCAAGCGGAGTTTCTGCCTCGTTTATTTGGGTCAGATTATCACCTCCCACTATTTTACAAGAGGAAGGCCGTGAGAAGCTGCTAATGCTCAGACAAGCAGCTAATGCTTGGGAAAACATGATCAAGACGCAAACAGCAGCAAATGCAAACACCATTATTAGTCCCAGACAAAGTACCTTATGTGGATAAAATAACAGCCACTAAAATGCAGCGAAGTTTTTCACTATTTCTGAAAAAGAAGACGGATTTAAATGGGCTGTTTTTCCACACATGTATTAGGAAATACTCACTGTGCAAACCCCCTTTTTCCTGCCCCTCCCTTCCTCTCCACAAAACCCCTGAAAAAGCGCAAAGGAGACTTATGGGACACCGTATCGACTCCAACAGTTGATACCAAGTTGATCATCACATCAGCTTTGAAAAATCTGTGCATCTAAAGCACCGGCTGTATTGAAGAAAACCCTGTAGTGCGATAATCTGTTTACTCACTGAATCCAACTTGCAGATTTATCCTTTATTTTACATACTGAATGAATATTTACTCTCCAATGAATTTAGTTAGACTTGCACAATCATATGTTGAAAAGGGGAAAAAAATGGAGTTGAAGTCGCATGCTACCTTTCGACAGCTCTGCCAGCTGGAAATATGCCATCAATTGTCTGTTCAGTACGTGACACGAAAGCAGAGGAGTCTGCTTAATAGAAATTCACTCAATTTCACCATGTTTACTTCAGGTTTAAGAAAATGGCCATGAAGAAGATCGATTAAATATTTTTCCTTTTACGAATATCCTCCTGTCTTATTTTGTAACAAGCTTTTTAGCTTCATACCAAGTTTATGACATTTCTAATTTAAAACGTTATGGAAATTGGAAGAACAAAGTAGAAATGGAAGTAATAGCAGAATTTTCCTTCATTTCAAAATCTGAACAGTATCATACTAAGAAAAAAGGTACATCCAAGCATTCTGTATGTGTAACTACCAAGCTATGCATTCATTAAATATATAAGCATTTCTGTTCTGGAGAAATACCGTGTAAGTACCAAGCTATGCATTCATTATAAGCATTTCTGTTCTGGAGAAATACGTCCCGCTTCCACAGAAAGTCAAAGACGTACAGAAACACATAGCAGAAAGCAACGATTTTTGTCAGCCGGCTTATTCAAGAAAACCAAAATTCAGTATGTGGCGCTTTGCACAAGTCTTTCCCCTACCTTTTGCTATGCACAGGAAAGGACAGACAGACACACAGACAAAGAACTACATGACACGTATCGCCCGTGCGTTGCAGTGTCTCAAGCGTCAGGCTGCTGAGCTCAAGCTTGCTATCGCTCACAGCCCCGTGACAGTGGGCCAATTTACTAGCCCCAGCCTACTACAGATAAATAAACAAGCAGCACGTTGTTCACAGACATCTGTCTTATTTTTTTTCCCCTCCTTACCACTCAAGAAATGGTACTAATATAACAATTACTTAACCATATAAATCTGAGGTTAATAAAAAGACCATGCTTTGAGTGACAATATCTACTTTGCCATCACAGAACTAACTCTTTATTCCCTATAAATAAATGTTATTATCTGGGAATTGAACTCTGAGTGGTGAACTAGTAGCTTGCTTTCTTAGATGCTTCAATACATTAAGTGCTTTGCATTATGGGCAGATCAGCTGCCCATTCACTAAGA
This sequence comes from Charadrius vociferus, assembly GCF_000708025.1. NCBI lineage: Eukaryota > Metazoa > Chordata > Aves > Charadriiformes > Charadriidae > Charadrius > Charadrius vociferus. The sequence goes on from NW_009647080.1 coordinate 16,658, forward strand.
AAGGTTACCAAAGTGATGCTGTAATCTCATTTAGCTCCCCCAGTGTTTACCTTCTACGGCCAGTCTTGGATAGCAAAGGAAAATATGTGCAAGACTAAAGCTGGGACATTCAAATGTGGGAAGGGAAGAGAAAATATTTACCTCCTCGGTAAGAGATCCTTTTGCTCCGGCTACCTCACCAAAAAGGTATGGTGTCAAAAGTATGAAGAAGTAGAAAGTGATTTACAGATCAGAAACATTTTGATATGTAGATGAGAAAGAAGGAAAATCAAAACACTGTCAGTAACTTAATTGTTTAACAATCTAGTGCATTTTACAACAAATCTCATTGGGTAAAACCTCTGATCTCTGACCAAAACTACACACACAAGATCAAGGCAATGAAAAGGACAGACAAAAAGGCATCAACCACAAAATTTAAAAACAGTCCTTCCCTTTGCTCCTTTTTTCTGTTTCTACCCTGTAACTCCTGGCAGTCAGCAAAGATACCCACAAAAAATCCTGCTTCCTGGAAAAATAGAACCCCTCATTCCTGTTGCAGAATAAGTTTCTGACCTGAAAACTGCCAGTACTTGAAAAACAGAGAGGGAAAAGAAAAAGCTCAAAATTCACCACCAGAAGGAAAGTCTAACAAATGAAGCATTCACAGATACCAAAGTATTTAATATTATGATATTGCATACAGTAAGCCACTGCTGAACACCATGTACAATTTCACCCACAAATTGATCATTTTTACGTGGACTTTCTGGAAGCTAATATGTAATGTATGCATGCATACATCCGCTGAAATCACCCCTTTGCTTTGCCTTGCAGACATACGTAACTAGAAAACATGGCCAGTCCAGGATAAGCAGTCAAGGACACAGCACCATCTATGATGCAGATGACACCACAATCAGGCTCTACAATAAATGTTATTTTAGTTAGAAACCAGGTTTAAGATCCCAGAGACATTAATGAACTGGGATTAGGCGATGTTCAGGGAAAGGGACCCATCCACTGCAGCGGTGGGCATTGGCATCTGCATGAGAGGATCCTGTGCACAGGGTGGGGGAACTGTGAATGGGCCAAAGCTCAGGAGAGGACCAGCAGCTGCCCAGGCAGTGGGAAGACTTTATGACAGTGACTGGCACAGCCAGAGGTAGTTGGTGTGGGTGCTGATGCTCACATTGTGGAGCTGCCATGGCCAGGGAAGGAGGAAAGGGCAGACATCAAAACGGGCATCCAGAAAAGGGGGATCCCAAATTGTCCCTAGTCTTGGAGATGGAGGGTGGTGGGGCTGCAGCCAGAGCAGTGGTCCTGGACAAGGATGGGGAGACATCAAGCACAGAGGGATATCGAGAAGACAACGACCCATGTGGCTGTAGAAAAAGTTCCCACCATTTTCCCCCATGGTGCACCTCAAACACTTTAAACACATTCACTCCCTCAACTTGATGCAACAACATTTCTCTACTTACTTGAAAGAGATGAAAAGACAAAGCATATTCCTGCTCTTGCTGAAACTCAAGTTGCTAAATCACCTTGGTAGCAGGTCTGTGGGATTTCACTTCTTGGGAACTAAGACTTGCTCATCCCCTCATGCCTTCACACAAATTCCCCAGCAAGCCACGAGCTCCAAGGGCCGCCATGTCTGAAAGGCCACCTTGCCTGAGTGCCAATAACCCATCCCACTACCCAACCCCAACACTGCTCCACTCCTGAGGCTGTTCGCATGGGGTGAGGAAGAGGCAACAGGTAGAGCACCCATCCCCCTGGAGGACCCGCTGTTGGGGAGGGAGGCGCGCGCACAAACCTGCCCTACACACAGACAAGCCCACCCGCAGGGATGTCCGAGCCAGCATGGGTGGCAACCAGCCTGGAAAGGAGGAGACAAAATGGCTTCAATTGCATTTTGCTTTGTTTCCCCCCCTTCTTCCTCTTATCTCTATTGCTACAGGTAGCTGAAAATAAAACCATTACAGGAGTTTGAAAGTGAGGTCAATTAGTAAACGGAAAGAGCTTCTCTCCATTTAAGCCAAGCCTCTTACAGGGCCCAACTGCTGCATCTGAGCAATAAAACCAGGGCTGTTTGTTTAGTTACTCATTTATCAGCATCAGGCTCTGGTGCTGCTCTGGAAACATAGGCACTCTCCCATCCACTGGTAGGGAACAGGCAGGGCCATGCTTTCAGAGCAGCTTCCCCCAACACTGCACTAAGCAAGACACAAGTAAAAGATTTATCTTGCACACCGTGCTCACAGACATAAATTTAAATTAATTAAAACAAGTTGCTCCATGAGCAGCTGAATTGATGAGACCTGACTGCGTGTGGACCCGTGTGCTCGGCTCCCCTGGCACCACTGGCCACAATGCGGCACCCAGCGGCCAGCTGCTGCCTGCCGCTCCTCCAGGAAGGACCACCAGCTTCCCTCCCGCTTCTCAGTTCAACCATGCCACCTGCAGAAATCATATTTCAGACTCCTACTCTTCTTTCCAATTTCCTTGAGATCTCCCGATGGATTACAAACCTGCCAGCGAAGGGCAGAAGGATGGCAGGAGCACGTCAGTCTCCTTGTCATGCTCAGTGTCCTCTTCCCTTCACCACATCCTTGCCTTGCTCCTCCTCACACCAGGTAACACAAGCACAGCCCAAAAACTCATCCTGACCATCAGCTCCCTGGGCCCTCCACTGGCATTCCTCCTCTCTAACAGAGCACACTGGATGTCTGCTCACGTACTTCCAGTCTCCACTGAGAAAAGCATTCAAGACAGCTATGAAGCAACTTAGGCTTTGCTGTATTTTTCCCAGATTGTCTTGCAACAGCTTGGCAGGCACCTACCAGCACTGAGCTTTCAGGACAGCGGAGGGAACATAGGAAGAGGGGCAGAGTATCTAATTGTTAGACAACTCACAGAAATGGTGAAAGGACGTCAGATCAACTAGTCCGTTCTCCATATTATCTCGCCCCTGCAGCACAGATGCTCTGCCCAGCCCAAAATACTCCAATAGCACAACTGCGCACAATACCTGCAACTGTTTACCCTTGCAAATATCTAAAACAGAGATGTTACAATTTTATGAATGAAGCCCACAAATTTCCAAGAGAATTACCTCCTTTTTGGTGTGTATTTCTCTAAGTGCAACTTATGGCTGTCGTTTTTTTCACTTTTGGTTCATATAAGGTCCAGCTTTCTTTTCCTTCTCAACAGACAGGGAGAATACAACTTCTAAAATATTACACCAAGTTTATGAGCAAGGTGGCCAAATCTTACAAACCAAGTATTTAAAAACAGATGCTCCTTTTTCAAATGTTTCCTGCATATTCTGATATGGTCTCCCTTGCCTTTATAAAGAGAGCAAGTGTTAGGAGCATCTTAGGTTATCTAAGAATGCACACACTTAGGTCTGGGCTAGTCAGTCTTTGGCATTTATTTCTTGATGAACTGGGGAAGGATGTTACCATTCCCATGAGCAACCCAAGACTTTAAATTAATTTTTTCTTTCTTCATGCCAGTGAATTTTAAGATTTCATAATAATCAAGACTGTGTAACCCAGCTTCTAACATAACACAATAACTATGAATGAAGAAAGATATACAGATAGACTAACATTGACTTCATCTCCCTCTGTCAGAAGAAACATTTCTTTTTATTTTATGGTTTTTGTCAAATTGTGGTCTCCAAAGAGGAGGCCACACAAGGTCACTCTCAGTGCACTAATCAGAAGAGTGACAAGTGACCACAGACTTCGTGTGCGGAGCTCATTACTTGCTTTCCAGCACTTACCACAAGTCAACTGCATTTACAGGAAGTTTCACTGCGCTATAGAAATGCTGAAGGCCTTTGTAGCAAAACCAGGATTTATCTTTCAGTTACGACCGCTCCAAACACATGTAATTTCAGCAACATTGGAAATGTAAGGGAAGAATATCTCAAGGAGTCACGCCAACAATTTGACATTCAGCAACAAACACTGCAAATCACCAGGAATGATTTACTATAAACTCAAGGAAGCAAACAGGTAGCTACCTAGAAATAAGTATTTTCCATTCTGTACAAATTTTGCTGTTTTCAAGTGTGCATCGTAAGTATATAAAAAGGATGAAAAAAATGATTGCATGAGAATTTAAAATCAAGAACCATCATGTCCAGTGGCATTCACTGAAATGTGAGGCTTTATTTTTGAAAAATCAGAAGTGTCTTTTCCTAATAACTTTAACAAGGATGACTGGAAACATCTAAAAAAATGGGGGGTGGGTGTGTATGTGGTAATTTGGAACTTGGACCAGTTACTGGTATAATTTAATGCCAATTTTGGGCAACCCCAGAGGGCTGGTATTCCAGTTGCTTGCCTGGGCTGAAACCCACGCTGTTGCATCCTCATGCATTTTATCTTCTTATGGGGAACTTTTCCCAAATAATTATTTGGTACAAAATTTATTTACAAAATGCCATTTACAACCTTGTAATGCCTGGAAGACATACTGCGAGTACTTCTAAATCCACGGAGATCAATACAGATTTCCGGAGAGGAATACAACACATGATGACATAGGAAGCACAATTAACAACTGAATTATGCATTACCAATAAAACAATTTTCCTGGAGAACTGACCTGATCCTTGAGAAGGTCTTGTATCATTCAAGAACCTGAGACAGGATCAGCAGTATGTGAGAAGGTAAACAGCGTGGCTTAGGCATTAATAGTCTTGGAATATGAGAGCCACATTAATAACTGGATAGCAAGATCAGGAATCAACTGGTAGTATCACTGGAGAGACAAGTCAAACATCAGTTGGACTTAAAGTGGAAACAAGGGCATCTGTCAAGGCTAGAGGGAAGACGACATTAACTATTACCTATTTGAAGGTCTCACTCCTTTCCCTTCTGTCCCCAATTCCTAACACTTTGCTTCAGCTGCTCCCAAACAGCAACTGTTTTAAACAAAAAGTACTAAATCTGATTTCATGCTGCTACTCCTGATGGAGCTCAGAGAAGTTCATGGCAAACCTCTTCTTCCTTCCAGGTGGGAAATGTACTTGACTCCTAAGAAAATGCAGAACATTAATCTGGTCTAACATGAGGACTGAGCCCTAGATCTATGCAGAAGCCAAGGCACCGAGGGGCTGAGAGGGAAGATTTCTCCTTCAGACACAAACTGAGCTCCCTCCAGATGCAGCTGTATGGAAAACGTGATCTCTCACTCCCTGCAAGCAACCACCAACTTACTTCTCACACTCTTAGCTGAAGGAACCTTTGAGAGAGATCTTCACGCATGCCTGTCTAATTTTGTAAACGTTTTTAAGTAATTTAAGTAAAAGCGGCAATAAGGATGTGATGGCACAGCTTCAGCCTCAGCTATCAAACTACCACCACCAATTTTGGGCAACCCCAGAGGGCTGGTATTCCAGTTGCTTGCCTGGGCTGAAACCCACGCTGTTGCATCCTCACACATTTTATCTTCTTTCAGGTATTTACACCTCTGCTGCTAGGTTAAAGCCAGAGAAGACAACGCCTGTCCGTGCTGAAATCGCACCTTTGTGTTATTACACAGACACACATCATTACAAATGCAATCAAGTCAGGAAATGCAGGTACAGCAGCCCAGCCTCTCGTGTAAACAGGACTGTAAATCAGCCCCTGTAATCAACCTCGCGTTTAGGAAAACACTTTTTAAGATCTCGATCTGGGCTTGCCTGCAACCGTGGTTCCATGCAGAGCGGGGAATCTCCAGCCCTAGCACCAAGGCTGGAGCGTGGCGGTTGCCTCCAGCATGGGGATGAAAGCCAGGAGGGCTACAGAGCTGCTCAGGATGGGCCAAGGTACGCACAAGAGGAGCTGGAGTTGCTGGGACGGCGAGAAAAATGATGCATGTCTGCAAATCTGATTAATGTTCCTGCCCCCATTAACAGTAATGCAAAGCCATTTCTTCCTGGTGAAACAACATGGTTGGGGAAACAAAGGAGGAGCCTGGGAAGTTAAGAACCAATTTAGGGATTTTTGCAGAGTGGTTTCAACAGTCCGCTAGTACCTTACTGCCGAACGATCACCGGCACAGCTAGGATAACAGACAGACAAAACCAAAAGTTCGTATGAATGATGCAACAATTCTGTCTTGTTACACTTTAATTCACCTGCAAATCCCTACACATGGTATAAAAATAAAAACCCCACAGGCACATCAAGTACCACACACGCACACTGATCACCTTAACAGCTGGGGGAAAAAAAAACATTTTTCAGCTGTTTAAATTGGAAGGCATATACATCCAAAAAGACGCACGGTATAAAATTATAGACTCTTTGGAAATCAAAGGCAGAAGTCAGGGATATTTTCATCAGGTGAGACTTTCACTGAGAAGCATATACCCCCAGTGGAAGTGGATTTGGCAGGTATACTTCAGTATTGCAGCAGAAAGTCAGGCTGAAAGGGAAGCAGGTAAAATTTAAAAAATTACACTCCTTCAAATATACGCTTGCTACACAGTAGTAATAGCGCCGAGTTTAAAAAAAAAATAAAAAATAAATGCAGCGATTAATTAAAAGGATACCAAATGCATTTTCTCTGACCCGCTCCTGGCCCAGAAACCAAGCTGGGCAGGAAACAGCCTGTTGCCAACGCTGCCTTCAGCAAAAGGCATTCCAGGCGGCCGCCAGCCCCCTCCCCGGGCTGGCAGCACCGAGGCATCTGCACACCCACCTAAGTGCGTGCGCATCCAGGAAGAGCCACTGATTGCAACACGCCGTATCTCAATGACTCCTGACTGATGTCTATGGTATGGCTGTACGCGTTCACACCACAGAGCAGCATTTCCTTTAGGTCTGCAGGGGAAGGAGAGGGGCAGAGAGGAGTTCAGCTCAGGCAAAGCTGTTAATGCTTTTTTTTTTTCCCTCTTGGCGAGTATGACTTTATCAAGCAAACTTTGTTACATACGATTATCACCACTGGAAACCCCGTGCGCTTTAGCGCTCATAAGACCTCTAGGTGTTGGCAAGGAAGCACAGAAGGATGCACAAGATTAAAACCAGAGCTGGAAGTTGAAAATTGCTTTTTGAGTCCCTTGCATATTTTTTTTCCCTTTGTTTGGCTGATCCAGAGCTGCAGTCTGCAGAGGGGAAAAAAAAGAAGTGTTGGCATTTTCTTCACAGGCTTAATTTCCCTTTATGGTATCCTTCCTTTCATTCAGCTGTTCCACAGGAGTTACTCTTACGTCTGGCAAGCCAAGACCTATAAACTTTGTCCAAAACTACACTTCTAAAGCCAACCAATGCCAGAATCCAGCTTTATTTCTATGACAACTTTACTCTTCTTACTTTTCTTATTTTAAACCTAGCCTTTACATCAAACTACTTGCTGGAAATAGAAAACTATTTCCAAAGAGGATACATTTCATCTCAAGGCCTTTCTTCACCAATCCACCAAATTAGATAAGTTATTACAAGGAATTAACCAGAAAAGCATGGTCAGCTAGTGGGCTAGGTTAAAAGGAAAGACATCTGGAATCCGCCTGGCTCTTCTAGAAGTATTCTGAATTTCCCCCCAGGCGTCAGTACCTCCAGACACTGCTTTATTGAAAATAGTACCAATCAATCCTTAAATTTCTTTACCTTCCATCTAGCACTTTCTGCACAACGCCACAAGAAAGTCCCCAGGAAGTCCCCCTCAAAATGCTTCTGTCAGCAAGTCAGGAGGGCCAGTAACCATGTAGGACATGGACATCAGACAGCCCAACAGGTAGGCTGGGAGGTGATGGCACTGCTACACGTTAGGGCAAGGAGGCTCATAAGATGATGTGTAACTGTCCCCCAATCCAGACCGCAATGTGCAATGGGGAAAACCCCATTAAATATCGTATTTCCTCTGGAAAAATTGGTTTGTCTCGATTTTTGCAAATACTTTCATAACTGATCCGTGAAATAGAAAATACAGAAAATGATTTTTTTTTTGTAAAAGAAATCTAGTTTTGGATGGTGGGAGCATTTAAAAAAACTGCTGGATTTGCAACCAACACATTGTATTTTTGACACTGGAAAGAACAAAATAATCTACCTAATGCCACTGCCTAAGTTAGCTGGAAGGAGAAAAGGTGATGAATAGATTTTAATTTCAATCTAGTGATTCACAGCTTACTCCCCCCAGCCAGATCCAGCCAACCAGAAAGGTCACTTATTTTGGGCACCATAGTACGTACCCTCTGTGACAGGGTTAGCTTTACTTAGCAGCCTATGAAACAAGCAGGACAAATACATTTGGCTTATTACTAGAAAAACCTTGGGGATCCATTGTTTAAGTTCACAAATACTTTCAAATTTTTAATTTTTTTTTGTTTTCTACAAAAACTTGGTTAAAACATTCACATCATTCTATCTATCCATGACACATACACTTGAGAATATTTTTCCATTCCCGAAGAGATAAACTCTGTAGATGACTACGTTTCACTCAACCTGAAAGTGGTGGTCTGTGTCTTTAAGTCAAAAAAAAAAAAAACCTTCCACCCCAAGCAATGAAGCTAAACCTTTCCATTCAATTCTCCTTTCACCACAGCTGCCTCTCTTATCACTCCAGCTGTACTTTCCTCAGAGCTGCAACATGATGCTCGGGTCTGGAAGAGCTTAGAAATATTTATTTTTTAACACAGGGGTTTGTTGGGGTTTTTTTTCCAGTAGATGTAAAAATACCAGGCTGGAATGAACCTTTACATCTTTCTTCCAAAACACTAGTTCTAGATGAAACACTGACTGAGCTGAATAGCTCTTTGTATTTTATAAATTTTCAGGACCAAAATCTCTGCCTGAGGAGGCTAAAAGACTGCAAACTTTATCAGGCAATTTCTATAGTCACCAAAAACCAGTGAGCTGCAGATTTTTTAATTTTTTTATTATTTTTAAACAATTTTACCCATTCTCAGTAAGTTTCTGTGATGGCAAATTCACTACAGACCTAATGTTGCCAAAGTATACTTAGAATAAATAAAGGTAAAAAAACACTGCAGCTGAAAGAAATGCTTGAAAAAGTTGGTAAACCAGTCACAATTTCTAGTAGGCTTCAGAGGCTATAGGACACTTAGCATTTAAGTTGAGACAAATGTTTCGAGAATCCTAAGGAATACAGAACATAATGGCAGTAATTTACATTTTGGAGTTAAAAGAAAGAAGGCATGCATGTTACACAGAGGGAAAACACAAAGAAAGAATTACTTCAACAGCTATGAAGATCCCTTGGGAAAATAGTATTTCAGTTTGAATGTGTTTCTTCCTATTTCTTTCCCCTTCTGGAAAGAATTACTACTTTTTTTTTTTCTTTTTAACAAGTATACACATATAATATACACGTATGAACTGCATTTAAAATTGTTCAATAAAATTACTACATTAAAGAAACCACACACATTTCCAAGAGAATCAAGAAAGACAGACCGACCCCGTTCTCACAAACCAAAATACTGCCAGATACACAGGATTGCTTAAAGTCAGAACAAAGAAAATTCACGCAGATGAGCAACATGTGGCAAACCTTTAATCAGCCTTTTTTTTTTTTTTTTTTTTATGCGTGCTAACACCAGCAAAAGCCAGTGCCAGGAATGTCAATACTTCATGGAGCAGAACAAAACCAGCCCTGACAGCACGGGAGCACCTCACAGTGCCAGCAAACCGCAGCACTGCGCAGGCCAAAGGACAAACACCTCTGAAAATCAAAAACATAAAGCGTCTCAGAAGACGCATTTTGATGATTTGGGACCTTAAATCAACAATAATAATTAAAAAAAAGTTTAATGATATTCTGTTCTATTGTAATTCAAATAAACTAACGGCAGGCAGTCATCCCATACATAGCACAGTGCCTATAGAAGACATCTATTGAGACACAGAGAGAGACCTTGCCTGCTAGAGTTTGTTTGGCTCTCCTTCTCCCAAAGGAGGAGGAAACCACGAGTGCCTCAAGCACAAAGAAGTGACAGGCGGCAGGTAACTCATCCTCTTTCCCAAAGGTCTTGCCAGCCCTCAACTGTACCCTGACGGGACACACATTCCCACCGTACGCAGGCACTACCTACCCAGACAGGCACTCATTAGATGATGGAGCATCTACATTTAGGCGTGAGAGATGTGACCCCTACTAGAAATTGAGAGGGAGGGTGGGGAGGAAAGACAGCCACACATTCCCCTCCCAAACCACGAGGCAGCACGCAGTGGCCAGAAGCTCATGAATCACTGATTCAAAAGCTGCCCATAGTCCCCTGATCTAGGCTTGGCATGCACGCAGTGGCTTACTGGAGCCACCTCAGAAGAACCAGGTTTGTTTCACCGGGCTCAACAGAGGAGAACAAATCTGCATTACTTAGGCAGCAGCAAGTAGGTTTGCAGATAGGTTTGTCACCCCGTTGCTTCCCAGACCCTCCCCAGTAAGGAGCAGGCAGCACCGTCTCCCCATCAGGAGAGCAAAACCAGCCAGAAGCCCACCAACATACTGGTCTTCCTCACTGGGAGCACACTGCGTACCTCCTCGGCACCTCAGTCAGCTACACAATGGACAGCCAAGACACACGCTGCTAATTCAGGTTATGCAGAAATGTGGCTTTAGAACGGACAAATTTTCCTGCCTCCCCAAAGCCCACAGAAAAGTGGGGGGTTGGGGAAAGTACTTCAGAGATTAAAAAAAAAGAAAAGAAAAAAAGAAAAAAAATTACACTGCAAGGGAGAGAGGAATCTGTAGCCAAATGTGAGTCAAACTGGCCATGATGATAGAGAGAAATATTTCATATAGCCGCTGCTGGAACTTTCATTGTACTTTTTAAAATTCTCCTAAGGGCAAGGCTCTGTTCAGGTTTTGCTCATTAGATTTCTGTAGTTTCTACCATATATTGGGCTATTTGACATTATAGGTTTTTCTAACCCACACAAAGGCATCAGCCCTGCATCAGAAACCTGAAAGCAGCTGCAAGATCAACAGCCTATATCAGTTCTTGTGCTGCAGCTTTGTTCTCTTCTTTTACCTCTGATCCAGCAAATTAAATTCTGTTTAACCTGAGTCGATATTGTTACTGATTTGCACATACTTGTTACAGATGCATATATGGATTGTCTGACAGTTAACATTTTTCAGAGTGATCCGATGAAGATTAAGGTAATTAACGTGATAAATGCATAAACATAAAATTTTAAAAAATATTTAAAAGCACATTTCACTTTCAAAACCTTTGTATTCTTTAGATTCTAATCTATGTATTTAAGCATTAAGTAGACCTGTATTTTAAGATTTGTAACATTTTTATCTTCCTCATTTCCTCTGCACACTCTCAGCCATACTAAATTTCTCTGTGAGAGCTTCTGCTACCCATTAGCAGCTTAGAGCACCAGATCATGGGGTTACCACAGCCATTTTAGATGGCCCAAAATCCAAAAACAGAGCTTAAAAAAAAAAATAAAGGGGAACCTGATTAAGAAAAAATGGCTTAACATGCATTTTGAGCTTTTGTTTGTCTGTTTTAATGAACAGTGCATTGCAGGGGATGAAGCCCGATTTATAAAGAGTATGTTCCAGCACAGAAGGCAATCAGTTCCCAGTTTAATTATTCCCTTTAACCACTTTGAACATTGCCTTCTAGTTTGACTTAAATGCCCCTTTGCCTCCTTGTGTTGCATTTGCCCCTGCCCTTGTTAAAGGATTGTGTCAGAAGTCTTGCTGGAACCGCAAGAGAAGCAGGACGACCTATTGTACAGCAAGGTTAAATACAGCAGCGCTCCATTTACTCCTTCTGTACGGCTTATTATGTTGCACACTTCTGCCATTTAATTTCTACTCATACGTAAGTGGCTTACGCATTCCTTCATTAAACCCACCTGCCTGCACTGCGGAAGCATTTTACCTTTTCATCTCAATCTCTTCAATTCCACCCCCCCAGCTACTTTAAAAAAAAAAAAAAAAATTAAAAGCAACATTTTCTAGCTGTCTATTCATTTCCTGATTAATTTCTGGCTGGCTTTTTATTCCGTCAGTATTCTGAGATGAGCAAAATTAAACAGTTTTAGAACTGACGTCAGACTGCCAAATTCTGTAAGAACAACAGAGAAGTTTCATAATTGTATTTCATTCTGTTCTTCACCATTTTATTTTATTTCTGTGTGACTATCGATGCACACTGTAACAGAACATGAAAAGGTTTGCGAGAGCTGGGCTGGGTGATGCCTGTATCTTTTTTCCTCAGTAGTTACAGTTAATTTATAATCCAGTAACGTGCATGTCTCATTCAGATTATTCCTTCCAACGTGCATTACTCAAAAATTAATTTTATCTTCCAGCAAGCTGCCCATTGAGCCTACCAGGGCTGTATATCATGGAAGAGAGGAAGGAAGACACTTATTTGGTCTCTGGGCTATGGCTTGTAACTCCATGACCAAGGAATACAGCAGCGGCACAGGCTGCCTGCAGATAAGAAGAAAAGCAGGGTGAGCTCCGAAGCCACTCCAAAACCAACTGTGCTTTATGGCAAGACGGTCCCTCTGCTCCTTCTCGGTGCAAGCGGGGATGGATGAAGGCAGACGGTGGGGATGGATGAAGGCAGACTGCACGGATGGGGCTGCAGGCTGGCGGGGAATGCCAAGCCTCAGGCCAGAGGGGCCACTGGCTGTTGGGGGCTTGTCGATTTGACGTAGCCCCACGTATAACCTTAATCCTGCACAACTCTAAAGCTGGTGGGTTTGGTGTAGTGAGGTTTGTTGTTTGGTTTTTGTTGTTTTTTTCTTTTTTTAAAGTAAATCTCTGTGTACACTTGCAGGGCTCTATAAATAAAATTAAAAAAAAACCCCGCCCAACCATGTGCATTTCTCTCCAATTAAACTCTGATGTAAATTTGCATGCAAATTAAGTGCACCCCTTGGGCTCCTGGCGAGGTGCCAGATCAGCCCCTGGTACCGCAAAAGTTACGCACCACTGACATGAGACCTGACACATTTGAATTTAGTCAGGAGAAAGCATGGACAGTCCCATCTCAGGGAGAACGAAACCGGCGGGGGAGCAGTTGCAGGTTTTGAAATCTCCAAAAAACATCCCATCTGCACCATCAGAAATGCACGCACATCACCCAAATGCAAGGGAAAATGCAAATGACACTGTCATTTTTGAAGATCAGGAGATTTCTTTCAAGATCCTCTCCTCCCCTCACCCTGGCTCCTTAATGCTTCACCCAAGCCTGCACAGTAGGAGTCAAAACCTTTTCATAGGCTCTGTATACAGGTGTATAACAACACCTCTCTGTACCTCCCCAAAAAAAGTCCCAGGAAGACAAGCAGGCTGCTATAGGGGAAGAAAAAAAGAAAAAGAAAAAAAAAAAACCCAACACACAACCAGATTTCAAAAGCACATTAATCTGCTTGACAAGCCATGAACCACATCACCGCTCTAATTAGAAGCAGAATCTGGGGAAGCAGAGGGAACACGGAGGTGCAAGCATTTATAACAAAAAAGGGACTTGTGATTTAATGACCTCCTCTGCTAGTTTAAAAATTAATGGGGCCAAATCAGATTAAAGCATTTTTAATACAAACCAGTCCGACATTTATCACTGGTGTTAACTGTAAGGTGGCTCCCCTATCATTTTAGTGGAACAAGAAATTCTGCTCCTTTTTCATCCAGGCCGGCTCCAAAAATAATTCTTAAAGCCTTAATTCTTAAATTCTTAAAGGTGTTTCTGCTGTGGCTCAATGCGAGCTGCTGACTTTCCATCTCAAATCCCAGGTTTTTTTAGGGTGACTCTTCCCTGTCTCGCTGTTCCAGGCATGACCTGGGAAGTAAGATGGAGAAAATCCCAGATCACCTTCAGCCAGTGATGGCACCGCGTGCTTATTTTTAAACCTAGGCCAATGCTCCGTTTCTCAGACCAGCCCAAGAAATAACTGTGCTGGCACACACGGGAAGCAGCAGACGCTGGGCTGGGGGGACACAAGTCAGCTGGAGGGTGGATGGGCGGCTGGACACCGTCCACCCAGCCTTGGGGCAACACCAAAGCCCCTCACTGGGCACTTCCTTGCATCAAAACCTGCCTTTGATTTATAGTTTGCGACTTACCACCACCACCACCACCAAGAAAGGGAGGAAGCGTGGCAAGAGATATCCTCCCAACAGGGGGGGAGGGATGGAATCTTTTTGAACGTGGCATTTCTGCAATGCTTTGAAGGCAGTCAGCCTAGAGAGCTGCATGTGCCAAGAGCGTGGGCTTCCACATTAAACCTTCCTGGGGAAAAAAGAGAAAACCCAAACCTATCTTGCAACCACCGGTGGATGGTGAGGCGATGGCAGAGCCACAGTAGCAGCGCGCCGGTGCTCTCACTCCTCTCCTCCTGCCCTATCGCTTCGGTTTCAATGAGAAAAAATATGAAAGCGAGCATCCGAACCTCACTCCTTCTATTAAAAAATTATATCTGAGTTATTCCTTAGAAAAGTAATTTACTAAACTGGGAGTACAAAATTCGGGGACAGCCAATTAAAATACTGAAAAAGTCAGCAAACTACAAACAAAAGTTAATTTCCTTTGGACAGGTATATAAAACCCTCTGCAGTTTAAAAGCTAATGTCGCAACTTTAAATAACTCTTTCAAAACAAGTTACCAAGACCATAGAAAGGAACTTCATTTATAAACTCAGGTGATTTATTTCTCAAGCGCATGAGATTTATATTTGCTTGCTTACCACTGAGGGTCAAATTTTCTTGAGGAATATGAGCCATTTACAGAGAAATATTCTTAATTCAAAGTGTATCACGACTCAAGTTTTACTTCTTACAGATGCACACTGCCCATCAAAAAAAACAAGTTACAAAGAGGAGCTCGAGCCACTGAATGAAAAACAGATTAGATCAATCCAACACATTCCTGGGGTGTACAAAGACACTGATGAGAAACAAAAATGAACGCAACCCCAAATCTGGTATTTCACTCTCTCCTGTCCAGGTATCGCAATGTCTCAAGTCAGAAGAGAACCCTCTCTCCCTGCCCCAGCTGTGGCACAGGAGGGACTCAGCTTCCTCAATAGCAACCGATCTAAACCCACCCACTGCTCCCAGCACATCTGGACACCTCTGCACAACTGCCTGTGCTGCATCGGTAAAGCACCAAAATTAAACCTACAAAAGCTTATTAAACAGCGGCAAGTAGTTAAGCCGCAGAGAAACAGCCCATTATGCCACTCCACTTAGCAGGTAAATGGTCTTATCTCTTCCACTGCTTCCTTGGAAAAATATGCACAGCTGGAAGAAGAGGAAAGCACAGGGAGACCAAATTTTGGCAGTGACAATAGTCAGAAGGAGCTTCGCCTCTGAAAAGAAGGGTGAAAAGCTTTTCCTCACTTGGAACTTAACAGTGTGGAGGGTCCTTCATGTTATATATTAAAGCAACATCTATTTTTAAAAACCTAAGAGTATAGTATCAGTACATACTGCCTCAGGGGTTACATCAATTTCCTACTTATTAATTAATTGGCTTGTTAATACAACAATTTGCAGGCCTGTACCGCCTAGAAAGCTCAAGGAGCCTGTGTTCTCCCTGCCAAGATCAATGTGCATTAGTCTAAACCCTCTGATGTTGAGCAGACTCTGCTTCTGTCAAAGATAACTGAGAAGCGACATTAACTCTTAGAAACATCTGCTCAATGTTGGAGCGATGAACAAACAAAACAGCATAAAGTTTAACTCCAAAATGCCATCATTTAAGGGGCCGGATGAAACATCACTTGCAAGACCAGTACAAGAAATAAAACAAAAAAAACCCTTACTTTGTCTGCCAGCAATGCTATCAATGAAATATAAAAACAAGAGATCTGTAACCATCTCACAGGTCAGACATAAAAAGCCCTATAGCTCTTGCACTCTTTGTGGTCTGGACCTCTAGATAACATGAACATCACGTTATTGAAGTGTATCAGTAGAAAACACTCACTTGGCTGCAATCTGAATACCAATAAGCCATCTTTAAGGCACTTCCCCAACACACCAGCTTTGTTCTTTGTGTCGCGTTAACATTAGCCCAATTAGGTCCTTTCACTGAGCACTTATCAATTCCCAAATACTCATGGATAAATTTAAGAGGCGTCAGGATACAGCATAGTAATGCATTGTTTGCCTCTCTGTTTTACAAAGGCTCACGGAATGAAGACTAAAGGGAAAAATTTAGCTCTGAAACCTCATCTAGTGTAAAATGGGACTGCCTGCTAACATAGCAGTCATCTGCTTCCAGGAGCATGTGGACCACATGCTTGCTCCTTGCACTGCACCGGCCTCTGCTTTATCCCTCCATTCAAATCTCAGCACTGGCCTGACGCTGAGCCTTCATGCTTCAAGCCCTGAACGCACACGGGGGATTTCCCACCTCCTCGCTTAACTCGCCCATTGGGCTCGATACCGAGAAAATCCCCAGGTCTGCACTTGCAAGCATGGTGCAGAGCATCCTCTGCGCTTCAGCCTCGTCTCTGCCACACAACCAAGGCATTTCCAGAGGAAGGCTTCTGCTTTCCAAGCATGTTCCAAACTGAATGGGCGGGCTGAGGAGATGCAAATCTGAATACGAACTTCCTACATACACAGAAGTATGCTCACTCTTAAGGGGAGTAATGAGCAGAGTATCAACACTGCCCGACTTGCATCATTTTCCAGCTCATTCCAGTACGGCACTTTAATATAACTTTCACAACATTGTGATATTTTGTATTTTTTAATATGTTGCCTCAAAATAAAACTGTTATCACTTCCCTACATCTTTCAAAAGATACATTTACATCAGTGCTTATGCCACTTAAATGAAAGAAGAGAATATTTTGCTAGAGCGAAACAAGATGCTAAAGAAAAGGTCTGTATTTAATATAAGCAGCATACAGTCCACTGTCACGCTAAAACCACTTTTTTTTTCACTTGGAATTTGAGCTCCAGAGATGGCTCCCCTATGGCATGGCTAAACTCAGGTGTCCTTAGCTTCCACCAACTCCTCTCTGTCAATTCAAACTATCCTCCCGCCACTGACAAACAAAACAAAATACCCAACAGCCTTCCAGAAATAAACACGTTTAAATTCCACTTTTTTTCAATTGTTTCTTATAGCTGGGTTTTTTCCCCATTAATCCATTCATTTACATAAATACTTTTGGAAGGAAAGCTTCCAGTGATGATAAAACTTACGGGGATGGTTTCATGCTTGGCTTAAGCTGATTTAAAAGCAGGCTGCTGCTGACAGGGACACTCCTGCTCTCCGCTGAATTATTCCCACATTTATTTGTAGCCAAACGCTGACTATAAAACAGGAAGGAGGGACAAGCTGCCAGCAAGGAGGGGAGAAACGGATCTCAGGCTGGCTTACGTCAACTGGGAAATCGCATCCCAAATCCTACATCGCAATCTTTGCACCTTTGCACACCATTTATAGTCCACCTCTTTGGTCCCTGCACCCAGGCAACAACCAGCACGAAACTCCAAACAACTCATACAGCACCTCGACTCTACCTCTACTCATTTTTATCTCCAGCAGCAGCCAGATGTTTTCTAGGTCAATTCCCCAGCACCAAACCACCAGAAAGGCGACAGTGTTCTTTTCAAGGCCTTGGCTTTCATAACCTGCAATTGCGCAGGGAAAGTGGAACATGGGAAAATCCAGAGCTGGAGTACGCGGGGCAGGCAGCCTTCCTCCGTCTGACCCATCCTCCAGGGACACCCTGCCGAAAGAAGGGAACTGGGGAGGCTGGATACAGGTTGCACCACCACTTAACCGTTGAGAAAAACCTGACAAAAGAAGCAGCACGTGCATGTATGCGTTAAAACATCTTTCTACAGTTGCCTGTATATACTTACAGTTATCTGTTCAACAGGCACATTTTTACATTATGGGGAAAAAAACCAACCGCAGCCTGCTATCAACATTATCACCAACAGCAGAGCAGGAATTGCAGTATCAATTATCTACCAGTCATCCATATTTTAACCCCAAACTTCTCCAAGTCTGGATACAAAAAAAAAAGCAGAGTTCTTTGCCATGAGAATCAAAATTTTAACTCACCATTTAAAAATGATTCAGCGGTGCGTAAACTCCTTCTAAATGTGCGCCAAAATTTAGTCTCTAAAAGGTAGTTTTATGGATGAGGCCAAAAATAACTTCTAATAAGAATTTCAAAGGGTATCAGTTGATGTACAAAAGCAGACAGGTTTGTTTTTAAAATATTTCTGTTATCTCCCTCTATATTAAAGCACATACCATTTTTAAAACTGTGTAGTTTGCCCTGTCTATCACGTTCTCTGGGCCACTGCTCTACCAGACAGTGCAGCCACCAAACATGGTAGTTTTACTTTTGCACCACCAGAAGACGATGAGATGCAGGAGTTCTTTCACCACCTCACTGCCCAGGAGGTGCTTCATCACAGCTGGGCCTGACCAGGTAACACCCTGCCGGTTAAGTGAACCGAACAGAAAGCATGAAACAAACATTATTTTCAGATCACTAATCTCTATCAAAATTACACACTTCCTTAAAATTGCCCCTAAGACGTGAATAATGACTTGACGCCCTCACACCAGGCTGCTGTGCAACAGGAGGGTGTTCAAGGTAGGACAGGAGAGATTAAAACCAGGTATACATAGCTGCAAGGGAGTGCAGTAACAACCACCACCACCACCAGATAGGAGGGAAGGAGAGTTAGTGCAACAGCATCACATAGTAAGACTTGCTACATAAGCACTTTACAGGGTTGGGGTTGATAAAAATGTAATTCATCTATATATATTCTTATGTGTTCATTTTTATATATTTTATATATTTATATATAATATCTATATAAAATTATAAATATGGCATATTACCAGTAAGTCCCTATGATATAAGGCTGCAGTGCTGATAGCAAAGAGTGTAAAGTGGCCAACTGAAGAAAGGCCCTGAGGACATCTGGAGGAGGAGGCTGTGATCTCAGACATTCACCCAAGGACTATGGTCCATGTGCACAGAACCGGGTAGATACAGGGTGCACACACTCCTCCGAGGTGCAAGCCGAAAGGACTGTGGCCAGCACTATTAGCAGGGCGTGGGAAGGTAATACTCTGTTGCCTTCCGGTAAAAATTCAGGGGGGGGAAAGGGCGGGCACAAACCACCTGCCCTGCAACACAAACTTCGTGTCACGGTTCCTCAGGGAAGGACAACAAAATAGAGCGGCATTGTAGACTGTCTAAAAGAAAACACACTTGAGTGAGACTAAGCTGTATGAACTGGGTACCAACCCCAAAGCCATGGCTCCTCAGCATCATTCTGCAGTCAATGAAGCTCCAGAGTTTCAGCCTCAGGGGTTTAACCCAATCAGTGAGGAAAGCACCATCCCCTGACTGCCTCCTCCTCCCAGCCTTCGCCATCACCACCTCTGATCGGAGCAGTTAACACGACCACTTACTAGCCCATAAAAGCCCAGACCTCTAACATAAAACCGAGCATACTGAAGAAGACACGTTAACGCAACTGGAGACAAAGTGCTAAATGTCCAAGTCACACTAAAGATCGAAGAGAAGCCACGCTGGCAGATGCAGCCACTGCTGCGGTAGAGGAGAGAGGGACAGAAGAAAGAAGCCAAATCATTTTGTAGTCACAGGGAATACACCTAACAAGGAGAGTCATTCTGTTACCATCATGTGAACTGATAGAGGGATTGCTTCAATGATGTAAAAACCCTACCAAAAATCATGTGGGCTTCTACAGTAAGGATCACTAGGCATAAATTGCTTGGACAAGTAAGAAGGCAAAATAGAGAAAAGCAAAAGACAGGAAACACTAACAATGTGTCTAACAGCAGATATTACCTAATGCTCTGCCAAAATATTTTTTTGGCAACTGGCTGGAGACAGTTCTTGCATGACTTTCCCTCTCCAGTACGTATGTTGCAATTCCCTTTCCCCCACCATAAAATAGCGGGGGGAATCACTCTAGTTGACAGCTGTATCTTAACCAGGGGATCCCAGTAGATTTGTGAAGCTCACCAAGCTGTCCTTCAAGCATGAAGCAAGGGTTTAATCTAACACAAGGTGTGCCAGCTTAGTGGAAGCCTCTCTCACAGAGATTACGTAAACTTTTTAAAACACTCATAGGAAAACACCTCAGAAGATTTAAAGGATTTGTAAGTTGAATGCCTGATGATACCCTGAAGGGAAGGAGGACTTAAAAGATATGATGTGGTCTTGACCTTACACCGAAGGCATCCTGCAGCAGAACAGAAAGCACCGTATTCAAGGGAAAGCACAGGCAACAGGATCCCCAACATTTTGCCATCGACTGCGATGAGTACCACCAAGAATTCAATTTTCTTGTGTCCTTGTAACACAGAAAAACACAGACATTTTAATTCAGTCACGTCCAATAAAGAGCAAAAGACATCACATCAGCTGCCCTGGGAATGAGCCCTTGTTAAACTCTCCCTCTCGAGCAAATTTGCCAACTGATGCCTCCGCACCTTGTGATGCAGGAGCTGCCAGGAGATGTACAGGCAGCCTTTCAGTGGAGCCCGCCACAGCCAAACCATCTCCCAACCTGCCTCGCAGACGGTATTTATAACCAGAACACAGCATCTTAATGAAACGTTTTACCTTCCAAAATATGTAATGTTTTCTCAACAGAGATGAACTGAAGTGTCAGGTGTTTCAGTGTCTAGTCTCCTGCCAAGACTGATTTGCAAACGCTCTACTTATTGAAGAGGCTCCAAAAAGAGCTCTTTTAGGGCTGTCTTACTAAATATATGAATTCTCTTTAGACAATCAAAACAATGCAGGCAAAACCAGTATTTCTTATTTCAACTCTTAGTCAACGCCCCCCATATTTTCCTTAAAAGAAAAAAGCCCGAGTAAAAGTAGAAGCACGCACAAATCCAAAAGTCACAAAGGGTCAATCTTCAAGCAAATGAAGCAAAGCTGTATTTACAAAGTAACATGGAAACTAGGGATTTTAAACATTACAGCAGATTGACCGCAAGTATTAATAAAGTTTGTGTTTTGCCAACATTCCCCTTATAAAACTCATATTTTCAGGGCTCTGTTCCACGCCAAGCACGTCATTCAAGATTTCAGACTGCAGTGCATCTAGCAATGGTATACTCAACTCCTGCGTATCAAAGAATAAAGAATAAATCTTTCCCAGTTTAAAAAAAAAAATCCTTAATTACTTTGTCCAAATGCCCAAATTTTCATAAATTTAAACTACAGTTGTTAGAAGTTTTAAGAGCTGTTTTGGGGCAAATTTCAAAGGTGAGGTTTAAGAAAAACAAAGAAAGACAAAAAACAAAAACAAAGAAAAACAAAAAAACATTTCTACTTTTGAAATGTAAGCGTCTTCCTTGGAGGTTATACCTGCAGACCAACTGTTGTGATACTACATTACTGGGCCAGTAGCGAAGTGCTGAAAAGGCAAAAAAATATTTTTTGTCCATGTGTAAAGATACGTGAGAAGAAAAAAGCAACACTGCAAGAAATAATAAATGTCTTCTGGTATAATACTATGAGATAATTCCTGTTGTTTTCATAATTTTCTTTTAAAATACCTTAAAAGTGAAAACATCTGCCAGGTTCACACAAACTTACACAGAGGATTTCTACTGTGAGATATATCAAATACATTCATTTTTAAAGAGGTACTTGCTGAGGACACAGAATCTTCCCATTTAACATCTAATATTTTATCTAGCACCATACATAAGGACATTTCTGAAATACTCAATTGTATTATTTCCAAGTAGTTTTCCGTTCAGCCAGCATGTGTTTATACACCAGCTATTGAAGTCAGAGAGCCAGACCCTACATACAAAGACATTAGCAAGTTGTAACAGTCCTTTGAAAAGCACTGTATCAAGCTGAGACATCCCAGTACTTTTAAACCTGGCCTATGCTTCTTCTAAATAACTTATGTATTTTGTAGCCTCTCACAAAGAAAAAAAGGAAAAGTTAAAAACTAAGCTGTCAGGAGAAAATTGGAGAAAGAATCATCGATTATAACAGCTTTGAAGAGAAATAAACGGATAGAAGTAGCTTCTGCTGAATTCAGAAACAAATGTTGAAACTGCAAGCAGTCATTCAAGATGCAATATTAAAAAAACCCAACCAAACAAAAAGCTAAAACACACAAACAACAACACAAAAAAAAACCCAAACCCAAAACCAGATGAGGGCCCTTAATAACATGTACGTGACCTATACCAACTCAAGAAATGCCACGATAACCCCTTTTTATCTGAAATGACACCTAAATTATTCTGTGGGAAATAACTGTTATTCATGAGCCCATGAGGTCCAACCTCCATACTCATACCTCCCCCCACGCACACTCCTCTCCCCCAGCCATGCCCCGTTTATGAGCGAGGTGGCGCACACATGGACTGAAAGAAGAGTCATTCACTGAAACCTGGTTCACATCACATGGATCTGAAGAGGCAGTATGAGGGAACTCAGAAACCGCAAACACTTTTTGTTGGGTGGTTTGGTGTTGTTTTTTTTTTTCTGAAACGCATGCTGAAGCCTACACTAAACCTCCCCGCTAATTTACCAGGAACATGTTTTGGAGTTTCCTTGTAACACAGATTTGTGTGTTACACCATCCACACACTTCTTGCAGAAGCGGCTCTGTATTAGCACGCTATACAGCCTGGGAAAGTCTGAATTTCCTCCATGTCCCACTATCAGCCACAAAATGTCCACGGGCTCAGCGACATCCTGATGACAGGGAGCTCACTCTTTTTTTCATGCAAAGATTTTGCATTCTTTTTACTTTTTTTTTTTCCCTTCCACATTTCTGAATGATTTGAGCATATGAACAGCATACTTGAGAGGAACTCTGCTATTAAATAAAAAATGGAAATAAATATAAAAATTTAAGGTCTCTTCATTAAAGAAGCCCTAGGAATTTGATATATTTAGCTTCCCTAGAGATAAAAGAAATCTCCACTATTTTAAATCGCAATTTGATGATACCAAACTCTTTGCAGACATATTTAGGCGATTTATTCTTTTTGAAAGGGTCGTCGCTGAATGTACTGTCTAAACACTGACTGTGAGAAGCCCCGCGGTGACTTGGAGGCCTGTCATCTTAATCCTGCGCCAACGCGAGAGGCTATTCTCGCTCTCAAGCTGCAACAAGTCCTTTCTTGATCCCCATCACAAATGCCCTCGCAGGCACTTGAGAAGGTCTCTGGTAGGCGTTCACTTCTGCTGCGGCTCCAAAGTGATGAAGAAGGAACTGCCACCACTGCTGCGGCAGCTGGAGGCAGAGACAGCTTCAAAAGTCCCAGCCAAATTCTGAGCACGGTGCCCCTAATTACCACTCTGTTCCCCTCCAGCTATATCCCCTTAGGGTTTGTTTTTCTGAAATCAAGAAGGCCGATGGAAACCAGCCTAAAACACAACCTTGTCCTGCCCTCACTTCTGCACTGTACTGAGCTGCTGCAGTAAAGCACGTATCGATAATTAGACGACAGTGGTATTTTTGAAGCTGACGCTTATCTGTTTAGATTTGGAGGAGCAGGAGTTCGCCTGCCTGCGATTGTCTGATGTGTTGCCTTTATCACCAGTCTCCAGGAAGGATGCATAAAAAACTTACAAGTCATGCAGAATGTCTTGCAGAGGCATTTCCAGCTTTAATGTTTCAGCTACAAGCATTTGCTTTGTCTGTTCAAGTGAAAAATGATCCCTCGTCCCACAAGCTGACAAAACTATTTTTCTTATTTGAAGCTTTTGCTCCCTTCTCCTGTCAAGCCTTGCACCTTTTCTTAAGCCCATGGGGTTTTGCAGCCAAAGACTTATGCAGGATTTCTCCAAACCAGAAAAGAGGCTCTTTAATAAATACTATTTATAAACTTAAATGACCCAAATTTACTTCTGGATAATGGAATTTTTATGTGTATATTTTCAGCGAGACTTCAGACCTAGGATTAAGTTGAAATTTATGTAGATAATTACCATCACTGGTGAAAAATACAGGATAATCCACATGTAACAGCTTCCTCTTGTAATTGTAAATACTGGCCACTGTGTCGTATCAAGAGCCGGCCACACAAGTGGATAACTTAACCATTCCTGTACTCACGCAGGATGTGCGCAAGGTGGTATTAATGAGGGAAAGGCCCTGAAATAGAGCTCACCAGACCAAATAACCTCCTGACCACACAAGGAGAAAATAATTAAAACAACGCGCCGCTCTAATTTGGTTTTTTGGACCAGATGGTGGATGCTCAGGCAGGCAGTGGGTGAGACAGAAGTGATGCTGTGACAGGGGAGGGAAGAGGAAAGGTCGCCCATGCCAGGCTCGGCATATTTAAATACTTGAAAGGTTCAAGGTAGCCGTGTCTTCCTGAGAGCAAGACCTCAGAGCAGGATGCTATTTCAGGGCAACCCATTTCACCCAGGCACGCCAGGCAGGAGTTGGCTGCCCGCTAAAGTCAAGCCACATCTTAAGTGGGGAGAGAAATGCATGTCCTACTTCTGAATTGCTGCCTACAGAGCGGAGTAGGTAATAACACGCACGTAGGCACAACGAAGGGGCTGGAGGGTGGTTTTGAGAAAAACAAACAAACAAACAAACATCCTCCTTCCCAAAAGGCCACTCGTAGTAGAAGAGCATCCCTCAAGCAGAGCAGGGGGGAGTGGGGTCAGGCTCAGCCCCTGTGCTGGGGCTGCGTTGCCCTCCCACATTCCCGCTCCGGCAGGGAGAGGAAATCAAAATGGTAGCGTGACCTTCACAGGCTATAGACAGCTTGAATGCAGTTTAACCCCAGCATTAAGGATGAAAGCCTCTGCTCATGAAAGGCAGGCATTAACTAATCTGCTTACCCGTACAGAGCAAAAAAAAAACACAGAAAAAAACCCAACCACGTACACACCAAAAAACACACTGTGGTTTACGGTCTCCCTGCCAAGAATGTAACAGCGTAATCATAACAGAGTTTATTTCAACACATCATCGCAATCATGCTTAAACATTGTTCTTTGTACCGGAGGAGGCACGGTGTCAGTTATGCCCCGAATGCCGATGTGCAGAGGCAGGGAGGCTCCCAGGGCTCCCACGCTCCAGCCTCCGTGGCTGCCTGGTGCCTGGGCAGTGCCCGCCGATGCTGCCTTCCCGCAGCCCACCCCGGCCCGCCCTGCGGCAGTAAATGCAAAGCAGCCACGCAGTATGAAAATCAGAGGTCGGAGACACGTAGGACAGAAAGCCAGGGGTGGGGAGGAGGTATTACCAAAACAAAAATTAGAGAGTGTTTGCTTACACGCGTATGCCAGCCCAGTCAACTGAAGGAGCGGGAGGAAAATAAGGCATGACAGGAGGGGAGAAAATTATTCTTTCCCATCCCGTATCGAGCGTGTTCCTTCCCTGCCTTCTGACCCCTTCGCGTCCTACATCCCTGACAAGTACGACCCAATTGAAACACAGCTTTTACTGAAAGATTTTGGCGTATAAGTATTTCGACTAAGGACATGGCATAAACATATTAAATAATGTTCCCTTATCTTCCGCACGTAGAAATCCCTCGCCCTTGGTCTCTTCAGGCTCTAAATGAATTTGCTTTTGTCTAGTCAGCAATGCTTTTTGGCTCGAGTTTAATTAAAATTTCAACCAGCCTATATGAGGGAGATGGTATCTTCCCTTTCAGAGACAGAAGACAATATCCTCTAAGTATTTCATATCCTCATTTCTTAAAATCAGCTCATCAGAAAACCACACTCCTCAGCAACAAGTGTTAGATTATCTTTAGCCACCAGCATCAGCGTACTGAAAGACTGAAGCCATTTTATTGCCTCACTGAGATTTTATTGTACATTTCTCTTTTCTGGTGGATTTCTCTGCCTTTCTTTTTTCAATTTTATTTTATTAC
This sequence comes from Charadrius vociferus, assembly GCF_000708025.1. Lineage (NCBI taxonomy): Eukaryota > Metazoa > Chordata > Aves > Charadriiformes > Charadriidae > Charadrius > Charadrius vociferus. Next base: position 42,505 of record NW_009647080.1, read on the forward strand.
ACCAGTTCTGTCTGTTCAAAGGATTCCTTAATTACGCCCAAGGTTCCCAAATTAATACTGTATTTTCATATTTCATAAAGACTGAAAATATTCTGAGCTCTGCTCCTGTGGGAGGTGTGTGGGTGTGTGTGTTTGGGTTTTGGTTTTTTTTTTTAACCTTTTGGTTCAGCCAGACAGTTGACATTTTTCAAACTTCCCTCTATAACCATGACAGCTAATTGTTTTCAAAATGAAACCTGATCTTCTCACACAGGTAAACAGCATCAGAATCCAAAAGACTTCTAAAAACCTCCACAAATACTATGCAAATAGTTGAAACTAGATTTCCACAAACTGATTTCACTTCTTTCCTCAACTCTGCGCAGAAATACCTTGTTAGGGTATACCAAGGTGCACGGGTGGGTGCAGGTCTGAGAAACTCTCTTAGCTAAGCCCCAGTCACATTTCTGCTTCCTTGCTCCCCTCTCCTGCATCCCAGGGCACATCTCTCACATGAGAAAGAAACTTCAGGATCCTCTCCCAAACCACGACAGCACAGTGCATCTCTCTTTTGAAAAGGAAGGAATAAAGGCAAATAAAACCATCGGCACAACCTAGCTGGACCTCCAATGGGAATCTCCCAGCTTACAGGATACGCTGGAGTCCAAATCCAAACGCCTGTCTCCAGCTGCCTTTACAGAAGAGCACCCCAGCCAGGGGCTCAGGTGAGCTCAGAGCTCTGATTAATACATCCCAGCTCCAGAAAGAACCACCCAACTAAAAATAAATCCTCTGACTTCTAAAGGAAAAAAAACCTCAGATCACTTTTGTCATTAAATGTATTCAAACATTAGGGGGTGGGGTGGGTGGAGAGAAGGACACGACAGATGGACTCACTCAAGCTCAATCAGGATTTTCTACCAAAAAAAAAAATTCTCAACAAACCAAAATCTTTGTAACAATACTCATGAAATTCACTGTTTACTATCACATAAAGTATTTGCATACTTGAATATTATTTTTTAAAAGCTATTTATTGATAGGACTATTTCCTCACTTGATGAGTCAACTTAATTATACTGCATAGCAGAAACTGCATGATAGGTCGCAGGGTTAAAGCTGCCACATCAATAGATCATTATCAAAGATACAATTTTCTCATTTCTACTGTTTATTCCAGAGAGCTGAAAGTCAATGGATAATGCCACTATTAAAACTGAACACATACATTTGCCAAAGATGACACTGGCCCATTCATCTGCCCAGGATCCCTCATCAGGACACAGGCTGGTGCTAAGGGAACTCCCAAAGATGCTTCAAGGGAATATTGTACACACAAATTAACGATTAAGATTACAGCCCTAAATAATTTTGGTTTGATTCATAGATTTAATGTAGTGAAAATTCATTGTAAGGTAGAGGAAAAAAGCCCTGTATTTGTATATTTGTCCACAGATATATGTGAAGGCACTCCTTCTAATGCATTCATTTAGTAATCAACATTGAAGCCATTTTCTTTTTCTTAAAATGATGCAGTAAAAATTGAAGTTGAATTTCAGATGGTTGGTACTTTCATTGTATTAAAAGTGGACAGGCCTCCCACTTATGCGAGTCTTGTTCTTTTACCACCACCATCACAACCTTCTGAAAGCTATTAATATTTATCTTAATGCAAAGCAATACAGTCAAACTGCTGTTTCCCTCAGAGGCCCCGAAGTCATTTGTCTGCTTTTCCTGCCCCTCCCTCTGAGGTTCTAGACTGCATCCCGTGGCCGCTGTCGGGACAGAGACCTGCAGGATGGAGATGTTCGCAATTATCGTCTGCTGCCACTTCTGAGAAAGACATGCAGGAAGCTCACGCCATTGACCTCATTTGATCCAGGCGAAAAGTAATAACGGAGCTCCTGTGGCTAATTGCCAAGAGAGAAACACTTAAAGGACTTGTTTCCGACATCCTCCTCTCCTCTGATGAAGATCTAAACCAGCAGCTCAAGACAGGCTTCTGATTAGATCAAAGTAGGAAACATTTCATGTTATTAGCCACATAGTTTCATCTTGTTTATGAACCACACCATAATGGACCCCAGACGAGTTAAAATACAGTAGCTCACAAAAACCATGATTATCAGAACGTGATTATTCGCATCCAATATGTATCTTTCTAGTAAATGCTTCAAAATATTTTCCATCCCCAACTTCACTGGCATTTAGCACAGATTAGCATCAGGTTTTCTAGTTTATGACCTCACCGGTATTTGAAAAGATTGCTTCTGTAAATAACCAGGAAACTTTAAGAAACCAGTTTACTATATTTGCTATAAAGACATGATATTATCTCAACAGGAAGCGATTATTTTTCATAAACTAATTCCCCCATATCCAGTTGTCTAAATAACACAGAAAATCTCTTGTATATAAAAGACATCCAAACACTGTCGCAAAACTAATTCTCCAACTACCGGTGTTCATGTCGTGCTATGTAAGGCAAGATACAGCAGCACTGAAGAATTAAAGGTGCCTTCGACCGATTGCAACACTGCATTTTTCCGAAGCTGCTTGCCCCCAGCTGAAGCTGGTTTAAGCAAACCTGGTTGCCTTTCCACCACAGAGGAGGTGCAGTCCGTCAGGTGTGTTTTCAAACCCCTATCATGCAAAGGCAAGGTAACCATCAGTCAGCGAAAGCTGCGATTCCGTAAATTTCTCGATGGTGTAAACCGAAGCTGTCATCCCCAGTGGGGCAGGAGGCTGGAGAAGCAAGTACTTGCCCATGAGAGTGGGGAAGCTGCAGTTTCTATGCAGGGTATGACCATGGATGTGGGTGGCATAAAAAGCCACTTCTGCCTCCCCAATGCACGGCATGCTGAGACAGGGTGCTCTTTGTTCACCTCTAAATTTCTTCACCAAAAGCCAGAGATGACTCTCTCTCAGGCTTCGGCCTAATTTACATCCTTGAAATATTGCCTCCATCTAAATCTTTGTGCAAAAAAAAAAAGAGAGAAAAATAAATTGAAAGTATTTATAAAAAAACCCCACGTATGCACGTATTACACGGTATCATTTATATAGAAATATGTCCATCTATACACGCATATACAGAATTCCCTGCTTCAGCTGCACAAGGTCCTTATGCAAGTTATTTTCTTCTCTGCACGACGTACGGGCAGTCTCCCAGTATTAACTTTTCATTCAGGCTCTCCAGTTATGCACGAGCTTTCATCTCTTCTTCCCAAGCAACAGCCTGCCGTTACACCTAATGAGAGCCTGTAGCCAGCCTAAGCAGGCAGTAAGCAACAACGGGCTGCCATAAAACATCTGAACAGACCAGAAACAAACACGCTTTCTAATTCTCTAGCGGCAACAAGACCCTAAAGGGAAGCCTTGTCTGAGCTGCTTCCTTACACCTCCTTAATAACACCAGCCCTAAGCCAAGTAATGGCAGTGGAAAACAGGATGGAAGGTGGGTGATATTTCTTGCCACTTGCCGCCAACATCCTTTGGTCAAAGCAACGGCATCTCCGCGACCCTTCACAAGATCAAAAGGCGGCAGCCCTGTTTACAACATCCTGAGCAATTTAGGCATCCCACTCGGCATTGTTTCCTACCTCCCGCCCAGTTCCCTTTTAAATTGGATGGTTTCTAATGAAACCTCTACCCTTTATGAGTTTATAGCCATGGCGAGTCAAGGAGCGCCACGCAGACAATTTTAAAAGAAATAAAGGAAAAATTCTCCATCTTAACCTTGTTGCACATGAAATGGTAGTGCATGAAAAGGAAAAAAACATTGCTCAGTATTTTTAATTACTAACTTGAAGGATTTATGCTGCTGTGCATTTTATGGTCTGCCTTCATTTCCCAGTAACGCGTATGGTACTTGGGAATGTGCAGCTTCTAAAGCCATTGCTCCTGCTCTAAGGCAGCTTAGCATTTTAAGGGCAAGGACAAAAACCTTTAAATTAAAGTGTCTGCTGAATGCACAGGATGTTGCAAGCATCTCCTCTCTTTGTATCTTCTTTTCTCTCCTTTTTTTGTTTGTTTGTGGGTTTTGTTTCCTTTTTACACACCCTGCATTTACAAATTTAGGGCCGTCAGCAAGTGACAGGACCCATAGAGGAAGGAAGGAGCACACGTACACCCTAAGGAGCCCCCTAGAAGAAACCCCAGAACAAATTCCCCAAAATACGGTGTGCAGGTGTTAACAAGCTGTGCGCACACCGCCCTCCTCTCCCAGCAAACGCAGGGGCTCCCGAGCCCGAGGGCACAAACCTGCCCAAAGCCGGGACCAGCCCAGCGTGGGCTCCTGGCCAAGGTCCGGGACACGGGCACCAAGGGCCAAAGCCACCGCTCCTCCTTCTGACCCACGCTTCCCAGCACCGCGGCCACTGAACATATTTAAGAGGCTGATGCTCATCTGTCCCCTTTTAACCAGAATGCATCAGGCAGAGGGGACAAGCAACTTCCCCGTGGTCCTTCAGAAATACATTTTCCTCATTTTAAGTCACGTCTGCTGTGAGCATTAAACACTTTTTAAAGACAATCCTGTTTTTCAGGCATCTGATTTCTTTTTCTCATCTCCCTTTCTAGCTAAACCAGTAATGTGCTTCATATATTGTCAAATAAGATGTGTCTGTAAAAGCAAAGAAAATTAAAAATCACAAAATATTTTAATTTACATAAGAAAAAGTTATGATTACAGTGTCTTATAAAACTTCTAATTTCATCAACTTATTATATGTCATTCCTCAATGGAGGGAGCACTCACAGTATAAAGAGTTCTTAAATCAAAACCACACTGCCGGGGAACAATCTTCATTTTAATGATGCTCAATAACAGGGATTAAAATATGAGTCACAGTTTCCATTAAAAAAAGGCAAAACAAAAAAAGGAGAACGGTGATGATTTTGTTCAAAGTGTGGGACTTGTTCATTAAATAAATAAAAAAAAAAGGTGTGGGGACGAAAGGAATAAGCATCTGAAAACGTACATACTGCATTGTACTCTAAAGCGCTAACTGCTTTTCCCTTAATTGGCTTCCCCAGCTCCCAAGGAATCTGCAAACCCACCATCTCCACAGCACAAGCAGCCGCTGTCCCGGCTGTGCCAGACAGGGGATGAAAGAGCCCTTCAATCTACAGATCTATTTATATTCCCTCACGTGGCGACTATAAAAAGGTTTCCTTTCAGGCCGAGGTTTCTCAGCATTAAAGTTAGCAACTGTTCGAAAAACCCCATGTATGCTGATTTTTAAAACGGAGGAGACACCTTTGTGTTTGGGTGCATTTGGTTTAAAGCAGCAACATGGAAATCTTGCACACCTTTAAACTTTCCGTGTAGTGCTTTGCAAAAGGAATACGGGACCCAAACCCAGCCAGACTAATGCATTGAATAATTGATGCCACTGATCCTTAATGATTTTTTTTTTTTTTTTTTTTTTTTACCAAATACCCCCTTATCCCAGTCACCTTTTCATCCCCCCCAGTCTGCCCGCTGAGGAGCCCAGCCCGGCATGCTGCACCATTCCCGAGGGTTGGAGAGGGGCACCGGCTGCTGGAGCTTCTCATCGGCTTTCCCGGCCGGCCTCACACAGACCAGCTCTGTGCTTCCACTTCCTCCTATGTAAACACCAATAATTATATTTCCATACCTCACAGCGCGTAGAAAGGAATGACAGCTCATACCTTTCCACAAAAAAAAAAAAAAAGTCTCCCACTCTGCTGCGCGAGTTGCTCCAGAAAGAGACTTGTGGTAAAAACAAATTGCTTAAAAATTAAAAGGCGTACAATAGAAACTTGGTGCCAATTACTACAAATCCAGCTCTACCATGGGAAAGGAAAGCACCACTTTCAGCAGAGAAAGAAGTGCTGTGTCTAGCTAACGTGCATGGCCCTGGTTGTCTTTTCAGTTTGCTTTAACAATTTATCCTTTGCATTAGCTCAGGAACAACAAGCGTAGAAGGCTAATTATTAAGGGTCAGTATTCTAAATCTAAAATAAAAGGTTTTAGCACCAAGACTGTGAGCCAACTCCAGCTCTCAAACCCACACACTCCTTCCTCAACTCCAGCCTCACCGGTGAGAGCCTGGGCTTCCTTTAGGAAATGAAACCACAGCTCTGCCTTGGGAAGACCATGACAACGACAATTACTTTTTTTTTTTTCTTTTTCTTTTTATTATTTTTTTTCAATTCACAAGGCAGTGAAAAAGACACAGGTGTGAATAGGTCCACATCCGTGGCACACAAAGCTCCCTGAGAGAATGCTGTGTGATGGCGCTCCTGCTCTGCCCATCGCCACCTCCACAGCCATTCTACACTGTGCCTTGCCTCCACCCCATGTGTATTACCTACCACTTTTAATTAACATCAGTATCGCTTTTAATTAACATCAGTACCACAGAGCAGCCTTGCCCAGGGCAATTACTGCCACCCCAGGCACTGGACCCACACTTGTGGCTGCCCGAGCAAACGTCAAAGCTGGTGGTGTAAGATGTTATTATGGTCACAAATGTCACTTTCCCAAAAGATAAGTATTTTCCAGTTTGCGTAGTAAAAGTGAGAGTGGGCTGGCTGGTCAGCCAGACATCCAAGCAATGGCCAGCGCGTCTCCTCCAGAGCTCTAGAGTGCAGTACCAAGCTTAGCGATACCATTGCTGCCCCTGGTGAATGCAGTGGAAATGCTACGTATTGGCCTCTAGGAGTTATTCCCGAGTCACAGAAATGTAAGAGCAGCGGTATTTGTCTCCGAATTGTTGCAACGTGCAAGTGTTTCTATTGCAAAGGGATTTTTAAAGGAAAATGTATCCAGTTTGGGTTGGAACAAACAGAAAAAGAGAAAACAGGGAGTAAAAAAAAGGCTGTCCTAATCCCATTATTTGCACAGAGGAAAGACAGGTAATCCCTTAATGGTCCATACAGTTTCTCCTAACAGCAAAAAGTGGTTTCTGTATTAGTAGCACATTAGTTAACAGAAATTCAGAATCATACACAAACTGGTAAAGATATTTATACACAACCAAGTCCTCCGTAATCACACTGCAGTATGAGAGCAGCCATGTTTTGCGACGGGCTTTATCATAAGAAATGGGGACTCAGAGGACAGAATTTAAAACCTTTTCTACCTCCTCCATAGTTGTTCCCTCTGCTCTCGCACACCCTACCCACTGCTACAGGGATGTCTCTATGGGAGCAGCCAATAATGAGGAGCCATGATAAACAGGCCAGGTGCCTTGCATACCAACCAGTAACATAAATTATTACAGGCCTTTAAATATATACCCTGTTCCAAGAGCTCTTTTATTAGTTATGCATATTTTAAATCAAATTCTACGGAAAGTAGCTTAAAGGACATTGCAACTGAGAGCTGTGCTGCCCCAATAAAGCACATCAATCTCCTATATTCAGCGAATGAGTGGCAAGTAACAGCTGTTACACTGTACAAAATTCTTTTCTGACCTAGACCGAACATGCATTTGATCAAATGGTCTCCAATAATGCCAGCAGCACTGCTAACCAAAAGATTAAATATTCTGATTTCATAAAAAAAGAAACCCTGAGACGCAATAAATATTTTTAGCTCCAAAATAGAGGAAAGAACATTCTGTTGTTCTCATTCTTTGAAGTTATATTTGAAAAAATTGACATCCATCCTAATATCCAGATTCTGTAAATCCTGCTCTGCAAAGACACAACACTTGCCCAGAACTGAAGAAATAAAAATGGAAGAAATGTTCTGGGTCAGGATGAACTGTGACGTTACGTATAGAGACAAATTAAAGAGGCCGGTTTTGCATTTTGTCCTGAAGCAACAGAAAACGAAACTCTTTCTCCCGACAGGATCTTCTAATGACAGAGATGGCCAGGCAGAAAGAAATCCACTCCGCCAGAGCCCTGGTGTGCATCAAAAGCAGTGTCTGAAAAGCAGGTTTTGTCAGAACTTGTAAACCGATGGAAAGGTTTGCTGACTCACACTGACTGATGCCAAAAATGCCTTCCCTGTAAATCTGCCTTAAAGGTGGCATGTCTAGAAAAAGAAAATAGGCATCATATATAGAAAAACAAAACGACATCCTTTGTTTCTTTACAATACATAAAGAAACCTTGTCAAGAAAATTTCGAGGGTGGATCAGTTGAATTTTGCTTTGTGTTTAAGTACACACAAAATGTGAGGTCTCGTTCTCCCTGAAAGGCTCCTGGAGATCAGAGTGGCGCAGAACAGCAGTCTATCCGGTGGGACGAGAGCTGTAGGAACTAGGAGAGAGCTGTTTATTCACTCAGTATAGCTGTGTGCTTCTTTTCCCCTCTCTGCCATTGACTGATAAAGACGTAGGAGTACAAATGCCTTCACTGAAGGCTCCACATCCCTCCTGCTATCATAAAAGGTTTGAGAGGTTTCAATACACATCAAGTTCCTCCCACAATTTTCTGAAGCACGACTGATGAAGCATCTGTTTGACTTCATGTTTTGGGGACTATTCTTTATTGTCGTTCATCTGCTTTTTTCCCCCCAGGAAAAACAAAAAGGAAAATCCAAATATGACTCCCCTAACAACAGACATTAGGGACAATGGCATGTAGAAGATGAAAATACAATATTCCTACTTAACCACAGCATAAAGGACAAGTTTTAATAGCCTAATTCTACTACACAGATTTAAACTTTATGCATGTGGACCACAAGCTCCAGCTTTTCTGAGCTCTTCAGAGCATTCTTAAAATAAAAGCTTTCCTAGACTTCAAAGGGAAATCTTTGAAAATTCATGAGCAACAGGGGACAACCACAGATGAGAACTATGAATACGGGAAGAACTGCTGTTACAGATAAATTCTCTTATCAGGCAATGGGACAGGTGTCTTAAAAGCAAGAAAAAAAGAATGGCAAATTACTAATGCTTGGTACACTCTGAATCTCCCAGGTACCTCTGATAGGAAGACTAGGAGGAATCATATACATGTCTCCAGCCTTCCTGCTGGAAAGAGGAATCAATCATTCAGGCTGAAGGATGCCTGAGAACTGACAGCAGAAAATTTCAGCTCCTGAGGTATTAAGTAACGATGTGATTCATCTCCTGTCGAAACCTCCATCGAGACATAGTTTAGTACCTCCTGGATGGAAGCCTGTGAAAGGTAGGACCGCGCATGTGCTTCCTTCCCACCCTCCGCTCCCAAACTCCAACCTGAGGTGGTTTACAGAGTACATGAAAAGCATAGAATCCTTCCAGGAACAACATCTCTAACACCGCATTTGCCTAATACTCATGAAACAGGCACTGCGAAGACACGGTCAGGGATGAGATGGAACAGCCTTGGGGGTTAATGGGAAAAAGCAGAGGGATAGTTACAACCTCCTGGAGGACAGAAGGAAACTGGAAGAAAAATGTAGCCCAACGCCCAGAAACTTCTGAGGGTCCAGAGTGAGTATTCTTCCCTATTTCCCTTCCAACACACACTTCTTTTCAGGCGTACCCTCCCTCTTTTTAAACCAGGTGGGGTTGAGGAAAAGGGTAGAACAGACCACTGGGGTGCTGCAAGAGCCAGGCCTGTTTGGCCAGGAGGGCTAGCGGGCTCCCCAGCTCCTTGCAGGGCACCTTGCCAGCCTGCCGCACTGTGCACCCTTGGAAAAAAAACACACTTGGCTGCACGGCTGGCTGCCAAGTAGCCCCCACAGTCACTTCTGAGCACAGAAAATCACAGGGGCCGAGCCCAAATCTGAGATCCGGCAGTGATGGAGCATCACAGCTCCCCAAAAGTGGCATGTCGCTGGCTCTCATTAAGCACAACACCCCTCAAACTGCACCTCGATAGTCTTTTGGACATATGCTTTGCTAAACCAATGACACCACGCTATGGGATGGCTGGTCTTTATGGAAAAGGATCGGAGGGGGAGGATGGATTAAAAGAAGCATTTTTAGAGAGATTCAGATTGTCCAAACTGTATGTAGACAACTTAGACTCTTAATACACCTAATATACAGGAGTGATGGTCCTAACTAAGAAAAAGAAACACACTGCGCTGAACAAGAGTTACCTTGTTTTTTCTCTTCCATGTTAAACCACCCAGTTTTGCACATTCTTAACACGATTATCAAATAACAGTCCCTGACTATATGTTTGGCTACATATTTTACATATAGCACTGCAGAACAGAGAGGTACTGAGCAAAGAAAAAAAAAAAAGGTATAAATGTGTGAAGCTATATTATACATATTTAAGCAATCACATGCCTACCTGAAAAATCTTGCACCGCATTCAAATTCACTTTTTGTAGAAAAAGCCTGGCGATATTTGGTCTGCTTAAATAAATATTTATTAATCTCAATATAAAAGATCAGACACCAAATTTATATGAGCTGAGCACAGTTCAGGCAGAAGCCAATAATAGCTGCTTTCAGACTTTGCAGCGTTGGAGTTTGCCAAATGGAAGTGACAAGTCTGGACCACTAAGAAAAATGAAGCCATTTGGTAAGTTATACGCTGCGTAATAAACAGTCTGTCAGTTTGCTTCTAATCCCCCCTCTTCCACAAGGGTTTTGGGTTTTTTTTTTTCCTGTCTTTTCCCACCCCCACCCCCCCTTTTTCCTGATGCATTCTGCAGAGCATGTGCGTATTATAAATTAAACAGAAGCTACTTTAACTCTGTGGACCACACACTGTGGACAACTTCGACAGGTCATTGTTACCTAAACAGAATTTAGTTTTTTGTTTGCATTGTACATTTCCTTTCTGTTTTGACAGCAGGTTTTAAAAAGAGGATGTTACCCTCCTTAGAGCTTTGAATCATTTACGAAGAAAAGAGAAAAAGAAGAAGTTCTACGACAATAGCACAGAAGTAAAGCCTTGCAATTTTTCGTTTCTTCCCATGACATCTGTGGGTAGTCCTGTTCATAATGCCTTTGTTCGGGGCTGATTTACCGCGGTTTGAGACAAGACACCATTCAGAGTTTATTCCAGGAACTATGGAGGAAGTAGAAGGAGGATGCATCTAATTTGTTAACTATCATGACATCACCACTTACGATTAATACAAGGTGTTGAGAACGCAATAGTGCATTTCCTCCAAGCGTCCTCCATCTCAGCCCCTTTTTGTATATGCTGAAGAGGGTGGGCATAGCAAAACTGGCATGACAGGTTTGCTACTTGCAACCCAGCTTGCCAACTGCACAAGGAAAGAAAACACCTAATATTTCGAAAACTACACACCCTAGCTTTGCACAGCCAGCTGGCTCTGCCTGACTCCAACTCCCCAGAAGAAGACTCTGCCCATGTAAGTGGGACAGCCAAGGGGCACCACTGGAGGAGAAGGTCCTGCAGTAAAAACCCAACAGCAAGGAGCAGGTCCAGGGAAAGGTCTTGCCTTGTTTGCATGTGACTGCCAGCAAGCTGCTGCATACAGTGGACTCCTTATTTACAGAAGCATGGTCATACTCCCTCCTGCCTGACAAGATTTGGAGGAGGGGGAATTAACGTCTGCAAAATTCTTGAAGATCTTTTCATAGGAGACATTGGAGAAGTTTGAAGTATTAAACACTTTGAAGGAAGAACTGGTAGAAACCATTCAGTCCAAAATGCTAAATTGAAAAAGAAGTCCCCAGCTAATTCTTACCTCCACCCAATCCTCCTGCTGGCAGGCTATGAGACCTTACTCTGGAGACGGGAGAGGCCACACGGCTCACCCTGCCCACCCACCCGACCAAACCTCCACACATGGATGTGCTGGAAGCAGACTCAGGTGGCACATAAGCCACAGCTTTGCCTGCAGCACACAACACAGGTACCAGTTCCCATCTACTCACAGGTCCCTTGGGGTACCAGCCAGCCAAGGGAGGGTCACACAGCCAGAATAACTCACATCTCCCACTTTTTGCCTGTTTTCTTGCCCCAGGGTATCTCTTGCAAAGGGCTAGGAACAAGCTGCAGGCCTGGTCATTTGCCATGGTGGTGGGAGCCTGTTCCTGGCACCCACCTTTCCCACACATCCCCCAGCCTGGCCTGTTAAGTGACCATATTCACAACATGGCACAGCATGAGCCAAAAAGTCTTCCAAGACAGTTGGTAGCTGGAGTGAACTGCTGTCTCCATACATCTCGTCTGGGAAAGTCCACTCCTGCTCACGCTCAGCGCCAAAGAGCAGGCACCTTGACCCACACACTCGGCTTACCCGAATTATTCTGCAATATCCACCTACTGTTGCTGACCCTCCCCAACAAGCCAATGTCCCTGCTGCAAATACTGACCTCAGGCTGCCTGGGCAGCAGTTCTGCCTCCTGTAAAATGGGCACCGAAGCACTTACAGTGGGTTTATACCAGGTCTCACTTTACAAAGATTGTGTTGATTCTAACAAAATAACAAAATTGCAGAATAAAGTTTCTAGAAGTTCCTCAAAACCATGTGCATGGAGTAAAACTTTCTGCTTTTCTCTTCATTTTTCCCTTTTTTCCCTTCTTTGTGCAGTTACTGCTTCCAGGAGCTTATCAACAAACGAGCCTGCTCATGCTGGCAAAATCCCAGTTCACTCATTTTCTTAAGTAGCGTGTTATCAAAATGTACCGACACAAGCTGTACTTTCTAGATACAAAGGAAGCCCTTACAACAACTACAGTAACACCGCATTTGCAACGGGTTAGGTCAGTCCTGCAGCCTTCCCTCAGCCTCATCTTTAGTCTGCACTTAGGTCAACCAATTTTTGACACAGAGAGGCTGTCAAAGACTCAACAGCGCTTTCTCAGGCTCACGACAGACCAGCTCAGTGGATGACCCTGTCTACTTCTATTTGCTGTCACTGAACATAACCCTGTGTCAAAAAATCCTCTAGGAAACAACAGGAAATGTTGGTATTTTTAACAGGGTGAACATACGTTATCCTTCAGGCTTTGGCTAGGCACAATTTCCATAATATAAACCACTCCAGTTTTGATGGGAAATATGTAACTATTTTACTAATTCAATAACAAATTACATTCTCTACTACATCACGTTGTTATATTATCTCCTATAGACTTCTCACCCTTATAACATCTACAGAGCAATAACCACTAGGGACAGAAGCCCCAGATTTCACCTTCACTCCTTCGGCTCATCCAGGATGCTGGGTAGGATGCCCAGACCCTAAAGCTGCAACGCAGCCGTTGCTCATGGAAAGGGGCTGGAAAGGAAAACGGGCTAGCATCACGCCTGCGCGCACAACCGCACATTGGCGTCACAGCAAGGCGGAGGTTTCGCTTTGGCATTCCCCGCCGTGAGTCAGCCGGCGTGCCCGCTGCTTCTGAGAGGAGGGCTCTGCCGCCTTTCAAACAAAAACGCCGAGGGATGATTTATGGCAGCCAGAGAGCACGTGTTTGTTCAAGGGTGCGGTTAGACAATGTAATTGAGCAAGCTCCCTGCGCTCGCAGGCCTGCCCCGCTCCCTCCTCTCAACCCTCACCCCTCCCGCTCCGCTATTTTTTGGATTGGGTTTCTAACAAATCAGCAAATTGATCGTGTTTACTGTGCAAACAGCTGAAGGGCTGAGCTGATACAAAGGGCAGGGCAGAAGAAGGCTGCAGCTGGAAGCTGATGAGGAAGGAGGAGAGAGCAGGACTCGCCCCTTTAGGAAGAAGCAAGCCACCAGTCTGGCTCAGACCATCCCATTTAACTTCAAAAAGTGTATTCCATATTCTAGTTAACATCTTAATATATGGATTTTGTTTATCTTGCTTCCATCTGCAGCTCCAATTAATAACCCTTTGGAGTTAATACTACAGTATTTACCTGAGAAGACTGAACTACTTCAGTCACGTATTTTATTTCCTGATCTAAGCTACAAGGTGGCAGCCACACAGGTTCACAATGCTCGTGAGCTCCTACTCCACAAGTGGCTGCCATGCAGGGTAGGCACTGCAGGACCCTTTTACAACAAAGCAGGAAAACCAGTGACCCACAAAAATCCCCGGAGGTTCTCCTGGTGCTCCCCTGGTAGACAGGGAAGGACTGTGCTCGGGATCACTTTTTTTCCGGCACATCGCAATGCCGAAGCATTTCCTGGCACAACCCGGCCGATGGGACGGGTTGCGTTACTCCGAGGCTGAGAAGTGGCATGGGAGGTCAGCACAGCCTGCCAGAACACACATCGACGCACGGAGAGCATGAACTGTCCCCCATTAAATGTTTATAAAATGTGCCTGTTGTAGCCACCTTCTTCATACACACGCACGCCCCCGCAGCGAAACAACCTTTGACCGAAAGCTCTTCCTTTCCCCTCACCAGCGATACATAACAGCCCGTCAGGAGCAAGACGGGAGCCCTTCCTCCCGCCACCTTCCTTCCCCTGGGGCTGCACCGCATCGCAGCCGCTCTGACTCAACCAGCCCTCTTTTACACAGCTGGCAACTTCAACCATTTCTGAGACGTTAGCACTTTCCTAGAATAGCCTTAATCTTACGTAAAATGACAGGCATTGCAACCACGCTTACATTTTCAGTCCCGCTGACTACCATATCTGAATAGAGTCCAATCGGAGTTTAATAGGAGAGTACAGAAAGGCCACCATGAGCTGGAGCTGCTGGGTGAGAGGAGCAGGGCTCTCCCCTAGGATGCATGGCCTTTGCTCCCAAAGCTCTTTGCTCCTCTGGATGCAGCAATGCCAGCTTCCTCCATCCCTGCCAGGTCTCCCAGCCGCTGGGCAGGACGCAACCCAACACAGACACAGCTGCTGAGCTTTGCCTGCCTTTCTGCCCACAGGGCCACCGGTTTGGGATCTCTCCAGCTCACTTCCATCAGGAAAAAACAGAAACGGTGAATTATTCAAAGGACTCCTAATCCTCTTCTGGTTAGGAACTGGAAGACAAATTCAAAAGCTATTTGGAGGAGGATGACACAGACCAAGCCACCATACACACCCCATTTCCCTAAGAAATTAGGCTTCTCCATCCTCAGTGTCCTCAGTGCATCTGCCTGGACTGCTGGACACCTACAGCGGTAGCACTTGTTATCATTCTTCATGTACAGTACCACTCCCTTGCAAAAAAAAGGTCCAAGGGGAGCCCTTGTCCAATCCAAAAGTAAACAAGCTTTAATGTCTAAAACTCATTCCAGATCACCAGCACAACCCCAAGTAGCGACTCTGCGGCTCTGCTCATCCCTGCCAAGAAAGTTCATCTATTTGGATGGAGTACGCACTTGAATCCAATGGAAAAACAAAGAGAGAAACACAGTCACTTTTGGGAGCACAAGAGGTGGAAATTAATGTGAAACAAAAGAGCCCAAACCAGGCAGCAAGTTATAAACACCAAATATTGAAATTCCAAAGCTGACCTGCAAATTTCACGGTTAATACGATGCAGATCCCTTTTCTGCAGTTGGGTTAAAAGTGCACAGCCCTCTCCTAGGCAAATCTCCAAGGAATTTTAAAGCTTGAATGAAAATACTAATTACAACATACTAAAAACAGAGCGAGGAAGTGTGCAAGATGACTTTCAAGCACTGCAAGGAAGAGAGGAGGAGACAGTCCGGCCACTGTCAAAGCATGAAGCAAGAGTGGCTTACGATGACATTAACTCTTTCCTAATGAGACCTGGCAACTCGAAAAAGATACAAATGCTCCCAAAGCCTTGCATCATACCTGCTACGGCGATGCCCCCACACTTATTGCAGTTTAGAAAGGCATTCATAAGAAGAGTGGCTATCCATCCCCATTATTTGGCATGACCAGCACAGCAATCCTTTTCATAATTACAGAAAGACTGTATCTTAGCAGCTGTTTTTGCTGGGGAAAAAAAAAAAAAGCGTGCAGATATTTAGTTTTTTTACCAAAAAAATCCCTCATGAGGTTAACTAAAAGTGTAAACTGAATTCCATGTTAAATTATCCTCTGTATGCCAAAGCCACAACATCTAGTACTCGTTATTACTCTTTCAAAAGAAACAGTCCAGAGTTTACACACACATGTATGTTCTGAGGAGAATATTTTATAAACCCCACAAAAACATTTACACAAAATAACTCAATTTAGGCCAGCAGAGTAAATCTCTCTCACACAAAATGTCAGCCAATTAAGCTTTTAGCTGAGCACCAGGGAGACCGATTTTAGAAAGCTAAGCAGGTTTCTCAGTCTAGGAATGCCTGAAATCTGTTTATTCTCAGTCAACAATGACTTTCTGCCTTCTGCCAATTACTAAAGTAGTGGGGGGAAAATGGATTTACTCTCTGCTTTTACAGATCAGTTGGCTTAGCAAAATCTAAACTCGTACACAGGCGCCTTGCAACTCCTCTCATTAATGTGAGCAGGCGACAACAAAAAATTTGCTCTACTTTTCCCCCGTCCTCAATCTGCTTATCCTTTCTTGCTGACAACTGGAAATGGCTAGTCCTCCCATGGCATCCTTCCCTCTCCTGCCCCTCAGGCTGCAGGATGTAGCAAGGATTTCAGAAACAGCTGGAGTGCAAGGACACAGCAATGGGCTGGCCATCAGGTCCAGTAAGCACCCTAAAACGAATGGACCTGATGAGCCATACCACAGACTTCAGTCCTGGCAAAAACCCCCAAGATGAAGCTCTGGGGAGGTTTGCTCCTCTGCTTGCCCTTACTCTTCTCCTGCCCTTGCCTCCCCCTTCCTCCCTGCCCCAGAGCCACGCCACACACCCCACCTCCCCTTCTCCTTCCCATCTCCTCTTCTCCACTGACTCTGGTCTCACCAGACGTCTCCATGGGCCAAAGCAATTGATTCATCTGACCCACGCCACCCATTTCTGCAGCAGCAAAAATGCCAAATCATCACATCTTTCCCGACAACAGCCAAACCCTCCCTCTCACCCGTGCACCATCCCTGGTTCCTGCCCTCAGCTGCTTCAGCACACTCATCTGGCAGAAAACCATCCCTCCACCAGTGAGGTTTGTTTCCTGCTAACCTCGCACCGGGCCCTTCGACAAAGCCAAAACTGCCAAATACTGCTGTTGGGATTGGGGCAGTTCATTTACTGATGAACTCAGAGCAGCACTTCGCAGGCATCTTGTACTCATTAAAATTATATTCTTCTTGTCTGTGTTTCTTTCCAGACCGAAGAAAAGGTTTGAACGTAACCGTATCTTGGAATGAGTCCCAAATAAATTTCCATTTCCCAAAGGACAGGTTTTCTCCAAGGCAAGTAGTGGAAATTTGCAACAGTTTATTAAAAAGAGGCAGCTTTACCTCTGGCCAATATAATGTATTATCTGGATGTCATCAGAGGTCCTGGAAAGTAGCTTATTCCTAAAATGCCTGCAGGCTCTACAGCACATATGATGCTTAACAAATATTCCAGAACACACTAACTTATTTAACTTTCACTCACCAACATCAGCTTTCTGAATTTAAAGAACAAAAACAACCCCCCCCCAAACTTAAGGTACTTTACCTTCTCATAATAACACATTTAGAAAACCCAAGTAAGTACTAAAAAGCAAACAAATAGTTGTGTGCATACAATCCTTCCCTTACCTTACCAAAACCAAAACTGTGTCTTGTGTTTGTTTTCCACCTTCAGTTACTATAGATATCCTTCCCCAGGAGCATTTTTTGACTGACAACATCCCCTAAGACTGCCTAGGCCCACAGGAGAAAAACAATGACTACAAAAGTTATCTAGCAACTACCGGCAAAATGCGGCAAGCAAACTCTGACTGTTATTCCCCCCAGCCAAACACTGGCAGAGGAAAAAATGAAAGTTTCTCTGCACGTTCTCCACGTGTAACACAGAGAACTAACCAGCCACTGCAACACTGCTGCTGAAACAACAAAAATGCCCCAGCTGGGAGAATACAAATACTCTTGATGCATCTATTACTGGGATCTACATCGCTAATGATGAAAAACTAATTCTCTCCCATTGTGAGTCCAATTTAGTTGGCTTATGAAATGCAATCAAGACACTTCTACATAGGTGATATATCACGAACGAGCAAAGTAATGAATCATTTTGTTGAAGAACACGACAACAAAAATCTTCAGCAAAACTGGAAGATAATCTAAAATTCATATAGATTTCTATGCAAAATTTAGAAATTTTTTTTTTTTTTTTTTTTAAGAATAAGGTTGAGGAAACTATTTCATAGTAAGGAGGCGGGGAGCTAAACCCATCATCCCAGCTCAAGAAGTAGCACGCTGTCACCCTGAGTCTGAAGGGGATCGCTCCTTCTCGGACCACCTTGGAGTAAGGTCAGGATAAACAGGATGTTTTGTGCCTCTAGCTCTGCACCCAGGATGCGTGAAGTTGTGGGAATTAAAAGAGTGCTTGCAGGTATTTGCATGGGAGAAGGAACTGCCCAAGGGACAGCCAGGACTGACAAGAGGATGACTGGCCTACAGTATTTATATTAAATATAACTGAAGAGATTATAAGGCACTGTGTGTACCGGTACAGTTACCGATACCAGGCATTTTTCCACTTGCACTACTCGGCAGCACAAAAACAATTCATCCTATGGAAATTATTCAGCATTTATGAAATGGTGTGAAAAGCGAAGGGGAAATCCAGTTAGTCATCTGTCAATCCTCCTGTTGTGAAAACATCACAGATTTACAGAGTCCAAGGTTGCTTTAAAAAAAAAAGAAAAAAGAATCATACCACAAATTTCTTTGCTTTATGAATGAAGACAGTTCTCAGTAAACCCCACCTTGAGCAGGATACTAGATTTTCTTATAAATGCCTCAGGATGAAGGAAACGATCTCATGAAGAAACAGCAGTGTATTTCTATACAAGGCTTTGCTATCCGGATACGATAATTTTTCAAAACCTCAAACAAAATACCACAGCATGTTAATCTACTCTTTCACAGCAGGTAACCTCAGACGTCCTATAACTCTACAGCGTGTTTATTCTTGCCTTGTTTAAAGGCCCTGACAAGTGCAGGGATCAGCCCAAGCCCTTCCTCCTACTTACCAACCCAGTGTTTTACCATCAACTTTATTTTGTGCTCTGTATTTCAGAAGTTACTCCATTTCTTCCAGAAGCGTGCACAGCATTCCTTAATCTGCCTGAGGTTTTATTTACTTTCTAAATAAAAAATACCATTTAAAAAAAAAAAAAAAGTTGTTTTGAGAGGGATTTTAAATTGCACTGGAGTCAGGAAATTAACAATAAGTCTTCCCCAAGCAACTCAGCTCTGCCCGGCTGCTGTCACAGTGGCTAGTACAGTCACCCCTTTCACCACCAGCTTGAATGACACCATGCAGCTCAGCTTCATGCTGCAGCCCCTCCCTCATCCTGCCAAACCCATGGCTGCCCCAGGAGCAACCCAATTTCGGACTGCTGGATTTTCCTCATCCTTCTGCAAATGACGGTTTGGCTCTTACTGCTGTGCTAGTCAGTGCTTACCATTTCCCCTCTCCTTTCCACAGATGAACCTTGGTCTTCCAACACGGCAGGAAGAAGAGGGAGACTGCACCTATGCAGTCACTGGTGTAGATTACGGAAACATGTTACAGAAACAAAGGAGATCAGACCAACACTCATCCTTTCAGAGCAGAATTCTCAGAATTTCAAAACACTCAAGTAATCGCTCAGTTAAATCTTTCACTACGGTCAAATTAGAAGCCCGAGATTTCAGTAAAGAAAATTGAAAAAATACGCCTCTTCAAGGGACTGACAGAAGAACTTTTCCGGAATGATACTATTCTGACTCTTACTGCTCAAAATCAAAGCCCATGCCTTCTGTAAAAGAGAAGCCTGAACACTGCTTTGGACAGGGGCAGGGAAGCCAGCATTTATGTTTATAGACTCTAATCTAATTTCACGCCTTCCCCTTACTCTCACTACCCTGTCTTAAAAATTCATGTTTTATTAGATTCATGAAACAGCTATAGCTCATAATGAGATAAGTCAGCTGATACTGTCGATGGGGTGTTTTCTACCAAACATTAACGCTAATTATCTAAGCCTTCCACTGCACTTTGTTTGCTGAACCCACGCGCTTAAGCTGCTTGCCATATTACTGCAAACAGTTCATTAGCAATAAGTTTGCAGGCCTGGGCAGCATTAACCTTTCCTCAAAACCGTCCCAAGCTGAGAATGTGGACCTTTTGCTGTTAATTACAGGAGGCACCGCCAGACTCCCGGGCGGTGACGTGATGCTGGAGAAGCACCTCTGCCAACAAGAGCTTGTAGAGCCCCGCATCCCCCATGCCAACCCCCCCGAGCCCCAGCCAGGACAGGCTCTTCCATCCCGTAAATGGCTCTTAAATTTTGTTTGTAACTTGAAATGGGAAGGGGTTGAGCTGAGCTATCTGTGTTTTTAAATGCTGTCTTTCTTCTCCTGCCTCCACGCAGTTAAGGAGAGCCTCGTGCTGGGTCTCAGCAATTGGGAGAGTTTATGGCTCCACGCAGGACCAAGCACAGCCAGTGCATCTTCAAACTGGGTTGTTCAAATCCAGGATTCCTGGATCAATCGCCAATTTATCAAAAACGATGCAAGGTGTCCACAGCCCTCAGTTTCAATATGCTACACCGTAACATCTCTGCGAACACGCTCTCTGTTCATCAGGGAATAAACTTACATCATAGGCTGTGAGTACTCTAAAATAATTTAAAAAGTAACGTCGGGTCCATACTTTGTTTTCCAATCACTTTGCACGTGCAAAAAAGGGATGGTAGATGGGAAATAAGTGTGTACTGAGGCAGTGATAAAAGATACTCACTTACTGTCTACAAAAAAAAAAAAAAAAAAAAAAACCAAAAAAAAAGCTTGTTTAAACTATCAAAAGACAGACCCAAATATGAAACAATAGGCATTCCTGACCACAAAGTTGCTTTCAGAGAGTAGATAGGAGAACCATGTGAAGAACAACACCAAAAAGACCCAAAAAATCCCCCATAAACTGCATTTCGGAGCAAGGTTTCACTGATATGCTCTGTGGTTTCATCAACGTGAAGAACGTTCCAAAAATTATTCATAAAAACAGAAGCAGCAATTATTCTTAAGCTCTCCAGACAATTATAGCGAGTCTGGAAGAAGTGAGAAATCTGCAAATTTAAACCCACCAAGAAGATACTGAATTTGAACAGATTTTGCCACATACACACCAGACTGAACAAACAAGCACGTGGGGAACAGAAAGTGAAGGACAAGGCACAGCAGAGCCACGCCAGGCAGGCTTTGTTAGAAGCGGGAAGCAGGGGAATTCACTTTGCTGATAATAAAAGAGAAGTATTTTAATCTCTTTCACAAGCATAATCACGGAAACAACTGAAAACCATGACGGACCAATTGATGGTTCGTTACTGGGAACAATGCTTTTTGTTTTCGAAAGCTTGCTTTCTCAGATCTTCTAAGTAAATGGAGACACATCGCAGATTTGAAAGGCAAGGGAGCTCTTTAAAATTAATTTCAATTCCAGTTCCTGCAGCAAAGGAAGAAAACCCATCTTCTTGTATTTGGCCATTTGCTTCAAGCACTGCCTCGCAGAAACACGTTCTTCCCCAAGCCACCTCGGGTCCACATGAGTTTGTCCACAGAGTCTGCCTTGCCCATGTTGAGAGTAGTTTTGTTATCAGTATGCTTTAAACCCAGGAAAGAATTCAGGAAGACAGATATACTATCCTCTAAGCAAGTGTTTCAAGAAACTATATCCAACTATTTTGTTGTGCACAAACAGCTATTTTGTCTTTCAAGATCAAAACACAAGCAAACAAATAAACAGAAGGCGCTCCAACTGGAAAGATATTTTTGATAGGAGGAAAAGACTTTGCTAACCAACTATTAGAGAATGCCAAACTGTCTAACACTCAGTTCTAGTAAATACAATAAAATGGTAACTTAAAATTAATATACATGCAATTTACTCACTGATTTTAACTAGTTTAGCACATCTCTTCTGCAAAGGTTTACCTAATGCCATCCCAACAACATTCATTCTCCTGGTAGGGCTGTCAAAAACATCCTGTACATCCTTCAGGGATGTATCCATAATCGAAAATGTGCGTGTGAGAGATGTGCTTATTCAGCAAACACCAGCCCCACTGGGCACTGGTGCATGAACACTCCCAGGTCAAACAATTCCCATAGTCCTGTCCCACAAGACATGGGGCACCTCCCCAGCCCCACTGAGTCCAGGAGCAACCTTGAGGACCCACAGACTACTTATCAAGAAGGCAGCACACTGCAACAGCTTCTAGCAGCACTAAGACAACACTAACCAAACCTGCACCTCTGCAGAATAAATCAGCAGAGTGCGAATGCTCTCTCAGTCACGCTTCAAACACACCACAGATCACCCATTTCAACTTCTGGTGCAAGGTGATCAATATGAACCTCCTAAAAAATTCCTCCTGAAATGCACCAGTGTTTTTTGCATTTCCCTATTTAGCATTTCCCATCCCTTTACAAAAGATTTGCTCATGGTTTTCTTGACAAATAACAACATAATCATAAATTGCAAGATTATAACAGAGTTTATGGGCTGAGACCTGCCAGGATATTTATTGTGCTGCTGCACGGGGGAGGCGGTTTCCTTTCTTACATGCCCTTGTAGGAATGAAGTCAAAAGCATACCCCAGTGCTAAGCTGAGGACAACCCATCTGATGGAGAGCAGCAGGAACAATGCAAGGGCACTGCCGAAAATGTGTTACTTAATTCTGCAGGATTAGGGTGCTGTGACTCACCCCCACTGATGCCAACAGGCTGTGGATGCTGCTTTGCTTACGTTGTAAATGGAATTTGCTATCCCATGACACAAAACTGATCTTTTTCTGAGCATTTTAAGTCACTCTACTGTGGTTGATACGGCCCAAAATTTTGTAGGGCTCCAAAACTTACAAGGGGCTTTCCAAACTAAGGACAGTGGGAAAGTATCCCTTCACAGAATTTAAGACAAAGATAAGGCATGAAATGAGGGGGAAAACAAACAAAACAGGAATTACTGTAGGAATGTCTGTTGTCTAATTATTTTTGTAATGACTTAATAGATTTTTTTTAATATATAAAAGCTCTACATACACTTTTCTAGTTGTCCTCATAAACCCAAATCCACCATTTCTTGCTTGCCTTTTTTTCTTTTCTTTTTTTTTTTTTTTTAATTCCTCTAAGTCTCAGAGAAACTTTAAAATTTTGCATGTCCAGATGAGAACCTTGTTTATTTGGTTTCCATTTTCTTTTTCCTTCAGAAATGGGTTTGAAAAGTATATTTCCAAAAGCTTGAGAAACTAGGAGCATGATCAAAAGCCCCTGACCCCAGGTACCCTTCACTCCAGACAGCACTGGGATACCCAGACTGGAAGGTTCACTTACAGGGTATTTAGCTCAAGCATTTGGTATCAGTAGTTTTCACACAAGCATTTGTACAGCGCTCCCGATGGCTTGCTCTTGCCAAAATAATCCCACCAAAGAGAAAAAGTCAAGAATTGGAATGACGTGGCTCTACCAAGAGAGGCATTTATAGCAAAGTACAAATTAAAACCTTCAAAGATCATAGGGACCCGATACATTTTAGCATAGGAAAAGACACAATAATGGTTAGCTGGCTACCTTCTGTTTCTCTGCCATCCCCATTATTAAACCATGGAACAAAACCTTTTATAGAGGAGAACCTAATGATCACTAAATATACCTTTAGTCTTTAATTTAAGCGAAAACTCTAAGTGCATAGAATTAGCTGAAAAAAGCAATACAGCTGGCCACCTTTGGCAGATTCACAACCAGTATGCTTCATCTTTTTGTAGCCACTTCCTTTTGACTGCACCACCTTCATTTAGCTGCCAAGTTGGAAAGAAGAGCAAATGCTGTGCTTCTTTTTAGAGACTGAGAGGAATTAATTCTTTGTATTCCAAGATGAAAAGGCCTCCATTCGAAAGTGTATAGGGTTTTAACCCTTTAAATCTACCCATTATTTGCTTAAGGAACTCTCTAGACTGAATTTACAGGGTATGACACCTAACAAAATTTCATCCAAGACAGGCTTGCACTCAAATTTAGTCTACATTCCATTGCATGGGGAGAAACAAAAAGTGAATGAACAATGTGCAATTTTTAGTGGTGTTTTTTTTTTTTTTTTTTAATCCAGCTGTTACAAGGAAGCACATTTTCCTTTTAAACATTCTTTCTTTAAATCAAAGTAGGGGTGTTAGTGAAGCCATTGTAACACAGCTTTTTTTTACCCAAATCTGATTTTACAAATGCTACATCCATGAACTGCCAGGCTCTGAGATTTTCTAAGTACAAGCCCTGCAGGGATGGTACCCACTGCCCTGTCAGTAAAGCAGCAGGCACTCAGCAGCACTAGGTGACAACAGGAAGTTTTGTCAAGATACGGATATCACAGAAAGAAAGGTCCCAACTGGCTTATCAATTCCACCAGTAGCAAGGCAAACCACACAGTAATGCACACACCAAACATCAATTTAACTTTTCCCACAACTCCAACAAGCGCTGCTGATCAGTTTTGGCAATTTTTTGTGCTCTGTTCTTTGCCTCTGCTCCCCCTCTCAGCACTTCCACAAATGAAAAGTTACATATAACATAGTCAGCAAAAATTAAGGAATGAGCTGTCTTTGCCCTCTACCAGCTCATGATGCACATGGTTCAAAAGCAAAATACCTTCCAAAGGAATCCGCAACCAATTTAAAGACATTCATTGGGTCTGTCAAGTGAAGCCGGTAAGCAGTCATCTCCTTTCATAAATACAAGGAGGGACAGAACAACATAATAAATATTTTGCAAAACATCATTAAAAGAAAAACACCACAGCTGACAGTCCAGCCCAGTCTGGTCCAGTCCATCAACCAAAGAGCCTTGCAGTCACGGAGAAGAGGGGCAAAGTTAGTGTGGTTCAGGTAGCACTGCCGCTGCATCTCCTCTGGGAAGGTGACACATGGAGACACCACTGGCTATAGGCCGACAGGGCAGGGAAGAGGGTTAGAGGGGCAGCTCCAGGGCTGGAGCACCACACAAGTTATTTCTGGCAGTTGTGCCCAGGAGAAGTTAAAGATGCAGTCACACTTTCCTGCAGGACTTGGAAAGGCCAAACAGATCTAATGCTGCTCCAAATTCACAGTAAAAAATCCTCCTTCCTTTAAACAATGCAAAACCAAGTAAACAAATTTTGCCAGCCCATGACACTCAGCGTGTCTCACCACACGGTACATGGTGGCATCCTTCTTAAAGCCTCTATTCTCCCCATTGCAGAGCCAGGGAACAGTCTCCATCTCCAGCTGCTTAGAAATATTCATGATTGTTATTTTTCTGAGAGAGAGGCCTGCACCTTAGACACCGTCAGGACCAACCTTAACTCCATCTGGCTGCTGTAAGCAACATGAAGTTTGGCATCCTTACCACAGGAAATCACAGATAATATAACATACGCTCTCAAATTCTCTATTTAATGGTCCATTAATTGATAACATACTAACAGCCACGTATACGTCATTTCTTACTAGTCGCAGAAATAACACCGATTTGATTCTGCCTCAATGACCTGCTGTTTTGTCAAAAGAACAGGCCAGTCCTCAGCCCTGCTATACCCTGCAGCCTCAAGATGCACAATCTCAAATTTCCAAAATTTTAAAGCAACATTTCCTGATGAATTGGACCTACATGAAGTCACGGTCTTTGGCAAACCAATTTCTCCATAATTACCAAAAGACAGAGGACAGGGAAAGGAACGCTACAAATTTTTACTGCAGTCATCAGAAAAAGTGCTGTATGCAGCTGGAGTATTGCAGAATCATTTTGACATGGAAAATATTTAAAAAGAAAAATGATAGAAGACATTAGAACTATTTGTCTTCTCCTATGGCCTGAGAGATCAAATCTGAGAAAGGAAGGAGCATAAAAGGAAAGAAAGAAAATCCATTTGAAATTCATTTTTGGAGAAAAAAAACAAAAACGAAACCAAAAAAAACCCAACACAACCAAAACCAACTCATTTAGTGTGTCTTCCTTACAAGGCAGCAATGTATTTTCTGGTCATAATCATGTCCAGCTTCACTCCATGCACGATCCAACATTCCCTGAAACCGCTTCTGGTGCGGGAATGCATTGATTATAAAGCTGCATGTGACTTGCACCACATGATACACAGGCATCTCTTTTAGGCTACACAGCTCTTCTTGCACAATGTCCAACAGCAGAACCACTGCATGCCTAGAACCACACCATGCGTGCTGGTCCTCAGGTCACTACTGTATTTTTTTTGCATCTGTAAGAAGCAAGGTGGAGAAAACCAGACTTTAAGCTAAAAGGCTGGACAACGGGATAGGATTTAACATACTATACAGCTGAAGAAAGCGTTTCACTCAACTCTTTGATATCTACCTACCTGTCTATCTACCAAGGAAAAAACACAGCCGAGCAACAAGGCTATGCAAACATTTCCAGGTTCTAAAAAGATCGAGCCAGTCAAGCTTCCCCCTTGTGGTTTGCATGTCATCATCAGCATTGCTTCATGTTTGTATAGCCTTATAGCTCAAATATGTTTTATATGTCTTTGGAGGACGAGTGCACATATTTATGAGTTACAGCGATTGCTTCTTCATGAGCAGAGCACAGACATGTGCAAAACAGAGGTTCCCAAGACTGTAATCCTGTCTCCAACTAGAACACTATAAGAGAAAGAGAGAGGCAGGAAACCAAACTAACATACAATGGTACTGACACATTTCATTAGGAAGGAGTGTATATAAATTAAACAGTCAGTACCACAACAGTACAGCCCAAACAAACCCTCCCCGGTATAACTGATTCTTGAACAGCAACACTTTAGGATGCTAAGGTAAATTACCTAATTGTGTGTATTTATTTAGTATCCTTCACCTTAAAAGGTCCCACAATATGATTTTTTTTTTTTGTATGCATATATAACTCTCGGCTGCCCTTTCAATTCTCACTCTTCCTTTCCTTCCCCCCCACAAATTATGTCAGAGCATTGAGTATACTAGCTGGTACAGGGGACTGAAAGTAAAGAATCCCTTGAGGAGGAATTTACTCAGCAGAGATCCATTAATATTCAATTTCCAGCTTCCACCAGATGAAGATCTCACCTCACAACCAACTGAAATTTGAGTGGGATTAAGAT
Source organism: Charadrius vociferus (assembly GCF_000708025.1). Classification (NCBI taxonomy): domain Eukaryota; kingdom Metazoa; phylum Chordata; class Aves; order Charadriiformes; family Charadriidae; genus Charadrius; species Charadrius vociferus. The sequence goes on from NW_009647080.1 coordinate 69,491, forward strand.
AGGAAGGTGCACCAAAATGACAATGGAGCAGGAATACTGCAATACCTGTGGTTCCTGCTGCTTTCCTACACTTAGACACCAGGAAACCACAGCCATCTTTTTCAAACATGGGCACAAAGATCCAAGATCAAGGGCATCTTTGGAATTCGCGTTGACATTTTGTTTCTAGCCAAGACCAGGTCGAGCCCATGCAGCATCTATGGGTGGATCCTTAGAAGGCCTACTACAATTTTTGTTTCTAATCAAAAGCTTGGTTTTGTAGCTGGTTCACTGTCTTTTGGTTTCTTGGTACACATGAATAGAGGCAACAAGAGCATTTGCTATAACAATCACAATATTTAACCCAAAATCAAGCTGTCTCCCATTTACCCTCATGTCTAATAGCATCTTGAGGAATTTTCTCCATTCAACTACACCCTCCTCTTCTACTTAATACCTATGACCTAGAAAAACCACCGCTAAAAATTTTAAGACTACCCCAGTGTCTCTCCTTCACCCACCAGTTTAAAGGAACTGAAAAGCAGCAGCAAAGCTCCACCTGGTAAGAGTAAAGCAATCACCATCACTACAGCCATCAGCAGTGAGAACATCTTTCCACAGGCTCTGGAACCCTTTGTCTTCATTACAGAAGTTTTTCTCCCTCCAATCCCAAAAGAGACTAAATAAATAAGATTTTAACTTGCATCTACATGTGTTTCAAATTAAAATTCTAAAAATGGTCGTTCCCCCACGTATTTCAGAAGCTGCCTATAAACAGCTCCTCTATTTATACAATCCTAAAAGCAGGAGAGTGTCTTAGCTGTAAGACCAGATGAAAGCTGAACTCATGCCCACAAACTCAGAAGTAAAGCCAGATGTCAGATACCAAAGAATGAGACACCCATGCCAGCCCTCACTCTTCACACCATATTTTTTTTTTTTAATTAAAGTTATTATTTTACCATGCTATTACTAAACTCCACATTCAAGTACAAAATCTCACCTGCTCAGACACCCCTCCTTCCCTCTGGTGTCACATGCAATATAAACGCTATTGCTGCCAGTGGGTTTGATAGAGCCACTGACCTGACCCACTCGGCTGTGCTGAGACCAAAGGAGGGATGGACAGGACAAGGGAACCACAGAACCCAGAGCGGCCTGGAAGTAGCGAAAACGGCACTACACAGAAACTCGTTTCTCAGATTGGCCCTGCTCTCATTTAACTCAAACAGATTTAGAGAAAAAGCTACATTACCACAGTTACTTCTGAGCCAACATTTACTCTGGCAGGCTATCATCAGAGCTATTGAAGTTTTTCTCTCTCTTTTTATCCTACTGAAGTGTTATAATAGGAGCAATAATACATTTACGTTCGCTTTATTCTTCCTTAGCACACAGATCAAAATTCTATAAATGACACTGAAGTACGCAGCAGAGGCATTTTGGCTGTACTGCTTACACCCTCCAGGCACTAAACCTCTCCTCCGTAGGCTATGGCAAGGACTAATCCTGCCACTTGATACCAGCTATTGACATTTTGATTAAACAGTACTGCCTACAGAATGGAAAGGATTCTCCCCAAAATATTTACATGAATCTGAAACACCTAGATGGCTTCAGGATCAGTAAGAGATCATGAATTGTGCTGTGAAATGAACACATTTTCATACTGAATCAGTATGTCGGTCGTAGCAACCAGCTTGGAATTGACGTGAGAGCTTCAGGAGCCCTGGCAGCCAGTGTAAAATAGTAGTAATGCACTGAAATGCATCAACTACAGGGCTAAGAATTCCCCAAGTCTTTTCTGAAAGTCTAGAGACTCATTTTTACACTGAAACTGCAGAAGAGAATTTCTGCGGAAAGGTGAGGGCAGAAGATGGAAGGGAGGAGAAAGAGCAAAGAGGCAGAAGGAAAGATACAACTTACTATTTTGAAGAATCAAATGTTTAACAAGTATGTTTATACAGTCCTGAACTAAGATTTACGACAAGGAACACAGCACTGGTTACAACCTCTTCTTGTCCTGTGTATGAGACGACTAGATGAGAGGTCCTATGAGGAGACGAGATTGCCCAGCAGTCTAATCCAGATGGGACCCCCTAATCCCACATTGCTGCCACAATATGGGTAAAAGCCACCTAAAGTAACATGGATGAAGGAAAAAGACAGACAGGAAAAACCTTGCAGTGGCTACCTTCAAAAACAGCCTCTCCTGTACCAACTTTCCCACTGGACTCTCAAACTGTTAGAAATGTCACGTTGCCTCACCTGGGTCTCTCATATAAATACACACACATATATGTATACACATACACCCATACATATACTTCATTAGTAACAGAAATAAGGAAGAGGAGAGACTGATCAGAGAAGATGCATCCTTTCCAGCACAGCTAACTCCAAATTTATGCTGCTCAACTGAAAGATGCTACGCAATCATCTTGACCAACACATGGCAATTACCCAAGTGGCTGATGAGTGGTGTTAACCAAGAGCACTTGACTGCATCCTGGCAAGCCAGTCAACAATCACATCCACCACATGTAAGCCACCGGCTCGCATATAAATGAATCTCAGATTAAAACCAACATGGAAATGATCTGAGATGTGGAGTGAATCGACTGACTGTTTACCACAGTAAAAATGCTATTTTCTAGTGTCCCTGAAGATGTTGCCTGCATCATTTCCAACCATTTTCTTTTTTGTAGTCAACATGAAGACAGATGATTTAAGAGTTGACAATCTCTTCCCCTTACTGTTGGGAGAGTCATAACAGAACCAGCCCCCACCTTTCTGCACACAACTGCAAGAACAGTTTTGTAAAACCCTGCAACTTGCCGACTGACTACCTGTCACTCCAAACACAATATGGCTATCAAGTCTCTCAAACCCCGCTGCAAGCACTAGTACTGATACCAGGACAAATCTTGCCAATTCTTCCTGCAAAACACTGCAGACACACAAATATTCCTCAGAGCTAAAACGCTTTGTGAAAGACTCTCATTCTTCTCTTTCCCCATTCCTGCAATATTCTTTCACTCCACATTTGTGAATCCCATCATAATATTTCATTGATCATTTTCGTAACTACCATCTTTGCATTTCTTGACTGATTCCATTTTCTCTGCTGTTTCACACTTTAAAGCTCTCTGCAACCTACCTCCATCTTCCCTATCATTGCATGAACAGTCCAGATGTTGAATCGCACCTCTGATTACCACCTATTTTTCAAACCATAAACCAAGCAAATAGGCCCAATTAGCTTTATTCCTTTTTTAAGCTTCATCAACTCTACTCCTAAATTTTCATCTCTACTGAAAAGTAAAGAGGGTTAAGGCAGCAGACCTTCTTAAGGTACGTTTATATTGCAGCTTAGGCAGCAATGTGGAGTCCAGGTTTACCAGCTCTCCATGGCCCTTCATACCAAAACATGCTAGTACAAAAAGTGCAAAATTATTTTTCTGTATCTCTCAGATTGCAAATCTAACTGGTTTTCCTGCAACAATTCTAAGATTCAGGCTCATTCAACATTGAAATGAGCATAAGCCTAGCACGAATCCTGCTCCTTTGCCTCTCATTCACATAAGAAAATGATATATTAGCACATTTTTAAAAACGGACAAGGAATTATATCCAAAACTAGATACAGAATTATACTTAAGCTTTCTAACATAGCACGTTCTTGATACAGATATGGCCTTACTCATACCTGTACCAAAGCAGTAGCTATATGTAATTTCTGCAGAAGGTGGAAGTTGCACAGTTAAGAATAAAACGGCTAATAAAAATCAGCTTTGTCAATGCATTAAGAGACTTGATACACATAGACTTAGTGAACTGACATATTTCACACAGGTTTAACTGTTAAATAGTACAGTGCTATTTTTACATAGAAACTCTTTTGACTAAGACTACTTTTTTGCTGAAATTGAGAGTCCCAGCTGTACCAAGTAATGAGGCGTACATGTGCAAAGCACTATTCTCATTACAATTAAATGACTACAGGACTACCATAGTAAAGATTTCCAAATCCAAAAGTAAACTAAGGATACTTCAGAAATCACGAAGACAAACCATCTTCCTGCCACTTACTAACTCAACCAACAAGAGAAAAAGACTGTAGTTAAGACCTGTTTTGAGACGAGTACTGCTGAATTCTGGGCTGGGCACTCTGCGTTCCCCTGCATCCAGCGTGGCAGCAGAGCCCAGCTCCAGGGCAGCCGCCCTGAAAAAGGTCTTTTCAGGGAACAGCATCTAAAATGTGCTGTTGGGGCTGGGATACCACATAAGGACGACAATCCAGAAGCAAAGCAATTTTCTATGAAGCTTACGAATAAAGCGTTCAGAAGAAAAAGTTTTCTTCTGGCCAAATGTGGTAGCATATGTGGGTTTTTTTAAATTGCTGAAAACATTTTCCCCCTAACAGAAGACAGAAAGATTGGCCGGGGCTGGGGGGAAGGAAAGGGAAGGGGAAAAAAAAAAAAAAAAAGGCAAGCTTCTGTCCCATTAGCTCTTTACTTTGCAGCTCCTGATCCCCAATGTTCCAAAACTGCATTTTGTTTTAAAATAACTTTCCTGGATTTTCAGAAGGGTACTTCCCTTCTACAGAGTCCTCTTATTCACGAAAGGGAAAATTATTTCTCATAATACTTGACCATAGCCTGATCAGAAAGACAGTTTATTCAGCAAAAATTAAAACTTCACACCATAAATGCACAGAAATGTATTAGCTTGCATCCACGATGAGAGAGAAAACTGGATTGACAAAAGGGCAAAGAAGAGAATTTCTATTCTTCTCAGATATTATTTGCCAAAACTCCAAACTATGCGCAGTTCCTGATGCATTTTTTCTGCATGATCTCATCCTTATTGCATCTGGCTTTGGAAGAGGCTCATTCAAAAAAAATCAATTTGTCAGTCAACGGACAAACTTTAGTTACTAATTTTTTAATTTTTTTTTTAAACTCCTAACCTGGGACAGTTTTTTCCTTGCCTGCATGTGCAACATAGACTGAGCACTGATGAGACAAGCTCCCACACCTGTAGGAAGTGGAGAATTTAGGCTAAAAATTCTGACTGACATTTAACTTAACACGGTAATACTGCTCTGGGGGAGGGGAGTTTCCTATAGCTGCATTAATTCAGGCTAAAAATACCCATGCTGACATGCTGTCATGTGAGAATCTCTTTGATTCCAAGAGTTTATTCAGAGCCTTCGTGTTACTTTGAACTTTTTTGTTGTTTAATATGATCATCGCTCCATTTGTCATCATATGACAAGAGCAGACAATTACACAAGCTGAAGATATGTCTGCCAGTCATAGCATGCCATCTTGCTGCTGTCAAGCAAAGAGATGTGCCTCTACACACCTCTAGATTGAGTTCATTAAACCAGCCTGCAGGATATCCCTCGGTAATGACACAGATGAAAGACCAAATTAAAATTGCTTAATGCAGATACACAATCTCTAGCATTTTCCACCTTGCAGTCTAACTGGTTAAGCTGCATGTTTGAATAAGCCGTCCTAGCACAGAAGCTGCTCTAATTCTCCACTTCCATCACTTTTAATTAAAACATCTGAAAGATTGTCAGAGTTTGTTTTGTACTTCCCTCAGCCTTGAACGTCAGCTATGCTATTTAAAAGAAAAGCAGACCGGGCAGCCACATATTAACGTGCCTCCTGTCAAGCGAAGCGCAGAAAGCAGCTCTCTCCTACGTTAAAATTGCCACAGGAAGAGGTGAGCACACCAGCGACGGTGGGTATCCAGCAAAAAGCCATGTTATCGCCTGAGAGACATCAGTGTTTTCAGTGCTCACTACTGCTTTGCCAAGGCCAATTTGTTGCCTCCAAAGCCTCAGTGTTTCGTTAGGGATGCCACGTTACTTCCATGTTCCTCATCCAAAATCCAACTTCCCAGTACAGTGTTTTGATATGCTATTTTTAACCATGTGCTTCTTTAAGTTTTATTCACTTCCTAATATTAAATATGAAGTTCTTGCCACACAATTGTCTGTCTCTCATACAAATAGGACAAAAGTATGCTTAAAAAGCAAACATCCAGCAATTTTGCAGTAACACTGTAAGAAGTCCACAGGGAAGTAGCACCTACCTCAATTAGTAGATTGAGCCATGTTTTCAAACAAAGCCTAATTAAAATAAGCTCTTCTGAATCTCCATCAAGAGCCAATTCACCAGCAAGGGGACAATTGCTTAACATCCTATGATGAAATACATTCCAGACACTGGCACAGCAAACATGAGTGTTAACACTGACAAGACTATTTCCAAAGCCAGTGCATTTACAAGTCTAAATATAAAGCTGGAATCCCAATTTCCATTACTTTCTCATTAGTGACTTAACATATTGGAGTGGGGGGAAAAATCTTAATAAATAACAATAATAAAAATGCTTCTTATACTTCAAACATTACTCAGGACAGCTAGATGTATCCAAGGCTATATGTAACTACTAAAGTGTTTTCTTTACCAATGTGATTTGGCACAGCACCAGCAACCCAAAGGGCAACAGGAAACCACAAAGCTGATTTGGCTCAAAATTTGAGTTTTTCTTAAGTCTGGTTATACAACAATGCATGTTTTTTTAAAAAAAGAAATTATACTGTGGATAATTTGCTTTTATTTTTAAAATATTCCCATGAAGCAGCTTTTACTGTAAGCTCAAACTCAAGGGTCAGCCGGGACTCACAGCAGAAGCGAAGATGCTGCAGAGGGCAGGGATGTAGCAGCAGCCACCCCTGGGACAGGCAGTGCAGGCAGATAAACAGCCCCAAGAGAAGGGGAAAAAGACACTTTCCCTTTTGAATTTAATCATCATTCCTTTGTTTCTGCCAACCGACCTACAGAAGAACAGAGCGCCATAGGAAAAATAATGCTGAGGGAGACCTCGGGAGGTGGGCTCACTTGCCCCCCCACCCCCTCAGGGAGGGCTTGTGGCATTCTGGACAGAATTTGGACCCTTATTAGGGTCCCCAGCAGCAGAGAGGCCTTGTACCTGCTCAACTTTGGGATGCTCTGTGTGGGGATGAGGTGCGGGAGCAGCCTGCGTGCCCCTGGGAACCGCCACACCACAGGCACAAACATCACCTCCTGGCACTGGGCACCCGAGAGGGCTTCCCATATCTCACAAAAGCAGGTTTCCACAGCTGGGGGATTACTGTAGTGGTCTGTCCACCCCACTGTGTGCACATCGAAAACGGCAGGTTCTCAGCTCAGCCTTGCCTGTGCTGGGCACCACCAAAGGCTGCTCCGAATTCCACCGTGCCCCCAAAATACAGACACCCCACAATGTGCTCAGGCAATTTATTTCCATCTGGTGCAAAGCCAAACTACTGCACCGTAAGGCCGAGCAGGGGGCCCTTACATTAAAACACAGACCGACCTTTTATCAAGGAGGTTTGGGGTTTTCTTAAAACCACCTCCCTCAAAAACATTCAACTCATTTCCATCTCTATCAAGGGAAAGCTCTGTGCTGCAGTTTCAAGCCCCGCTACCTTTCTTCCCCCAATGTATAGACTGGAGGGACAGACCAGCACTGATGGCTCATCTCCTCCGTGTCCTTGCTGCCCGCCCGGCAAACCCCTAAGCAGCTCTCCCACACCTTTCCCAGCCCCACAGCAGACGACAAATAATAAAATAGCAACAGACACTCCATGGGAAATAAATGGTAGTGCTTATAGCGACTGTGAATGAGGTGTGGGAAAGGGAGGGACAGAGGGCACCGTCTGCCAGATGGGGATTTCTTTCGGCTGCTGCTGTTTTTCTAGCTACAAAGCGCTGGCAGAGGAAGCGCTGCAAGCAACTCGCTCCCGGGAACAGCACGAGAAGAGAAGGTTGGTGGTGTTTCGAGCCTGAGCCTACAGATAACAGAGGTGACGAGAGCAGCAACAAGCACAAGGAGGAGGCGAATCCTTCTCTCCTGTCTGCTGGGTTACAGCAGCTCCTGTGCCCCAGTGAAGCAGCAATGCCGGTAACGAAGCCAAATTCCCTGCCTTCCCACTTCACCTGGCAAAGCTCGAGTATCCTTGTCACACATCACACCTGGAGAAGTGCTGCTTTAGCCACAGGCCAAGGGTTTAGCCAACAAACACAGACACTACCAGTCACGCGCTAAGCTAAACACCCTTTGCTCCAGCATAGGAATCTGCCTGCATTATGGCAGAAGAGCTTAAGTGAGAACACAGCTTTGCCCGGCCATGACGACCAGGCAGAATCAATCTCATAATCTAATTTGTATACGCCTGCGCTTAAGCTACCCTGCACTCAATGCTGTTCAGCTCACCCCGTACCTGCCCACCAAAACACCCGTCCGCAAGCGTGCTTCCTGGCAGCCGTGCCTCCCTAACAAACCAAACTCAGCCCCTCTGGTGACAGTATTGCACCCCCAACCAGGAAAGCGAAGGCTGCCCGAACATGTCAGCAGCAGCCGACGCTGACACCATTTAGCTCATTTCATTTCCAAATGCAAAAGACAGGTCTCCAACATACAGACAACAAATCCCCACTAGCCCATTCTTACATTCAATTTGCATAACAGATCACTCTACAGCATTAGCAAAATTCCACGCTGCAAGCACATTTAATAAAATCATAGCGACGACAGCTCAAACGGCGCATTAGTTAAAATTCCTGCAATGCCTATTATCGGTGGAGTTACATGATACAGGGAAGGGTGGCATGCCCTAATGAAACCTCGCGCACGCAGCCAACAGACTCCAACAAAGACTGGAAGATCACATGAACGCTCCCAGAGAAAAACAATTTAAAACCCGACACCCCCCCTCCCTCCTCCTGCCCCCCCAAAAGCCAGTCTGGCATCATGTGAGCAAAAGCCCTACTCCATGTTACATTCCTGGAGCCTCAAGCCAAGGAAAGGAGAATTGGTAGAGGAACTGTGTGCTCGGCCCCACCACGGAGGCATGCTTTGCATTCTTAAGCAGCACCCTCTGAAACCAATCATCGTTACTCTCTAATTGGCTGGAAGGAACCTCGTTCAAGCCTTGACAGCCAAAAGAAGTACTCTGACTCCTGGTGACCATAGGAGACTGTGAGCGCAACTCCTCCAGTTGACAGTTAAGGGGGAGGGGGAAATCTGCATTAAAGCTGTGCAATTATTTAATTGTGACTGCTTACGACAATCAAAGTACTAGCAAAAAAGATGCACGAGACAGGTGGAGCACTGAATTACTCGCACCAAGGCAGGTACAGTACAGTAATTCAAATGCTCAGATTTACATGAGTCAGGACAAACACTGTTAAAAGACAGGACTAAATTGAAGAGGATCCTTAAACCATCTTACTCCTAAAATATTTTGCTCTAAGGCAAAACACGCACCATGTATTTTAAAGCATTAAGACACTAATTCTGTAAACAATAATGCCTCCAGCATGCACACCGCACGCTGGAATGGATTCCTCAACTTGGCCTCATCACTTATGCATCTGATGAAACAAACACTGACAGCTTTTTTGCATTTGTAAAGGCCCCACAGCAGCTGTGGTGATCCCACCATAGAGCAATGAATTAAGCCTGAAACCCAGCTGGGTCTGCACAGAAGCCTTTTTTGCACAATACAGCAAGACTATCATTGTTAACCTAGGCATTATTGTAAAATATTCTGCATTACATTAAGAACGGAGATAGAGATGCCCTGGAAAATTAGCTCTAATAGGCAATTTATAACATTTTAAAATATGGATACCGCATTGATTGCTAATTGACAACAGATTTCATAGTTTCATTTACACGCAACCACAGTGAATCAGGTAATTACAGAATATCACTTAAGTAGGAAACAAGGCAAAATTAAGAAATAATCCAGATGAAAGTTATAAAACATATGACAAACTTCTATAAAATGAATGCATAAACAGCTAAAATTAAAACAGCTATCAAAATTATCAATCTTGAAACCAGAAGGCATTTGAGACAGACTCTTAAGAGGAAATGGATGTATGCATGCATCCAAGACCACTCTTAGAGTTGCTTTTGGGACTAAAGCAAGCAGCTTAATGCATTAAATAGTAGTATTTAGTCAGGTATCGATTATATTATTTTTCCACTTTACAAGTACATAAATATGTACTGAAAAAAGAGTCAGGAATGACTTGGGAAAAGTAATTTGAAAGTAATTAATTGAAAAAGAGTTTTCATAGACAGAACACATTGGTTCAGAATCGAAACTCTATTCTTCCATTGCGTTTAACATCATATTTAAAAGAGAGGCCAGAGAAATCCAAATCAAGTTGTCTACTTTATAAAATAGACTATTCAGCTCATCCTGCTTAGTTATTAAGAACACTTCTTTAAGACTGAACCACAAAAACATGTATTTTTCCAAGAATGCATAGAGACATGTAAAAAAAGCAGCTAAGTTGTGTAAAACACTTAGAAGAATTAAGGTGCTATCCCACCAACACGAAAAAATTTGAAGCCTGTCCTCACAACTTCTCAATGTGAGGAAACTGTTTCTCTGGGTATACAGTATACTTTCTGATTTCAAGCAATACGCAGGCACATACTGTGTGTGATTTGTCTTCCCCCCATTTCTGCTTCATTTAGAGGATTACTCGGCTAAGTACATAGACTTCCCAGTGACAGCTTCACACAGGCTTCCAAATGGTGACTTCCAAAGTAAAGGTACCAAAAGAGTGGTGGAGAGCACTGATGAAGCAGGAGGAGGAAAACCAAGTCACAAGGAGCAATTTGGAAATAAGCAGCTAACTTAGAGGTAGGAGTATGGTTACCAGAAATAGCAAGGTGAAAAATACCTTCCATTTGCCATTTTTGAAACCCATGCATTTTTCCACAATGCAGAACTGACGTAGCCGGAGAAACTAAAGTCTTATTAACAGAAACCAAAACTACAGACAGCAACAATAAAAAACCCAATTCCTTTTATTTGTGGCATTGCCTCTGTTCCCAAGACTTAGAAAAAGGTAAAAAAGTAAGGGGAAAAAAAAGGGGGGGGGGGTGTCTAGTAGGGAGAAAATGAACTTCAGACTCTGTGCCACATTTGGCTAAAATGAAGTAAGATCCAATTGGCAGCTTTTGAATATATGACCCTCCAAAGGCAAACTGTCAGCTCGATAACAGTTGAAGGAAATAAATGGACAACTCTGTACTGTTCTGAAACTCTTGTGTAATGAAGTTACAGTTTCATCCTGGAAGATGGCCAAAAAGCATAAATCAATGAGCAACCAACTTTGTATCATTTCTATCACAACAGTAATAGTCATCCAAAAGTAGGTTGTTTATTAAGCCCTAGTAGTATTTGCGTTGGTCCTCCACACCAGAAAATTAAACTGACAATAACAAGGAGACTTGCTGTGACAAGAAAACGTGGGCAGAGGCACTTTTCAAAAGTGACAATAGAGCAACTCTCCAACCTAGTCCAGGAACAGCCAGACACATGAATCTTCTACAGAAAGAAGAGTGAGCTTACCAACCTCACCAACACAGAAAAGCTAAGCAAGTTTACTTAGATAAGCATTAGACAAGCAAGGCACTGGAAAATATCATTAGATGAAGCTGTACAGCATCACACTTTGCTCCAGAGAACCTTCTCATGCTGTGGCATAAACCAAGTATGATATAAGCGAATGCACAAAGAACAACTGAAGTTTTGTTACGGGTAACCCTGAGAGCTGATACTTGCACCTTCAAGAAGCTAAAGGATGTGTCATTGTGGAAATAGTCTTTGATTCTCTCCAGGGACTTCCGGCACAACCAACCAACCAAACCAATTTAAAAAAAAAAAAACAAAAACAAAAAAAAACATGCAAATGACAGCAACCTGGGCGATGTGGATTTAAAACCCTGGTTTTGACAGTTTTATATTCTCTTATCTATGACTGGATTAGGAGCCCTGATAACCAGTCCTCTATAACTGAGATTTCCCTTACTAGATGTTGTCCTAGTTTCTAAGCTGAACAGTAGGTCAGTCAGCCAGTCTTAGAGCCTTTTGTCTCAAATAATGCCAGCTATTCAATCTTCTTTCTTATGTGCTTAAAAATGTACAAGATATTACTTCTTGTTTCAAAGGGCTGCCTCAAGACATCACCTATTATTTTGTTCTTGTCCTTAACTAGACTAGTTTATGCACAGGCTTAACATTATTCACATGTGTTGAAATGAAACTATGTATTAACTCCCTCAGATGAACTTCAGATCCTTGCTTTTATTGAAGAAGACGATCTAATCACAGAGAAAATCTAGTGGATTGGAAATTTGGAAACCAGCTGGAACTATCTCAATGGCATTCTTCCATGGAAGAATGAGTTTTCAAAGCTGAAGTGCTATATAGTATGTTGCTTCAGCTTTGTCACGTGTGGGTTCCTGATCAAAATACTGGGTCTCCTCTGGTGGGAAAAAAATACCTGGACATTTGGAGAGCATGGAATAAAGGAAGAAGTGGTGCAAAAGTATGAAGCCTTTTAAGAAAAAAGGATAACCTTTCAGACCAAGTGTGATTTACTGCTCCACGGGAACAGAAGAATGGTAATAAATCATCTATCCAGAGGGTAGTTGAGAGCAAATTTCAGAACACCTTCAAAAGCATGCCTGAACAGACATCTTCAAAGTCTTCTTCCGAAGACAACAGTTTAGCGTGCTCATGTATATTCTTCCATTGTAAAAGATGAAGCTCTTCCCCCCTAAGCTATCATGCCCATCAGCCAAGCTGTAGCTGATCTTCTGAAGGCACGACCACGACACTATGACTGGGAGAGCACACAAAAGTAAAAGCAAAAATATCACCAAGGCGGCTAAAGAGAGGGACAGTGGTAGGACCTTACTGGGAACTGAGGACAAGCCATTCTCCATGCAAGCAGAACTCCAACCACAGATAAATATTCTGGCCATTTTTCTCACATTATACTAACCTCGGTTACACAAACTGTGCCGGAGGGCAGGTTAGCTTTCCAGAGCTGAGCACACTCGTGCTTCCCTGACAAAGTCCCAGATGTAGCTGCAGTCATGCTTGTAGCGTGCAGGCGATAAAATGACAACACTCTGAAGCACCTCTGAAAAGAGCTCGTGTGAAGGAGAACGATTCTGCAGAGCTGACAACCAGGCACTCCCCAGTCAGTACCACGTACTTACTCGTGGTTATGCAAGGTGAGCAGGGACACAAAAAGGATAGAAAGAAAAGAAAGAAGCAAAGGCATATCCAGAACAAAGCTTCCAAAAAGCTAAAAAGCTAAAAAGCTTCTGACCACTTTGCCAGGGAATCCCTGTGGTCATCTCAACACTATTCCAGAGGGGAAAGCAGGACACATATGGACAGGCATGCATACAGGAACGCCGCTCCTGGTCACTTTTGGGTCAGGAGGCAGAGCCTAGCAGGAACGGCCTCAACAGTCATCAGGCATGACCCGACCAGGGGTTATAATGCACTAACAGATGGGCTGGCTGGAAGGGGAGAAAGCGACAGACTCATCCCTGGCAGGATCTGAGAAAAGTTGGTGGGGGAAAAAAAAAAAAAGAAATAGTATTTTATCCCTTCACTCTCCTCCATCCAATTTAGTGAACCAGTAATTTCCAAAATGCCCACAAGGAATTAATTTCACTGCATCCTTGACTGCAAGAGTAATGGGCATAAAATGACACCACAAAAGTAAGAGGTATCAACAAGAATATAAGAAAAGATGCTTGTGAAGGGAAAAAACATGATTAGCTACATCATAAACACATTTCCTTCTTCCGCATGATACACCACCAGCTTTCACAGGAGCCAGCTGAAGTATTATAATGAAATACCAAATAAGATACAAAGAAATTGTATTACCCAGAAGACTTCAAGAGACCATACTTTTCTTAACATATTTATGCTAAAAATTGTATTCCTGCTCTCCAAAGCAACAGGGCCCAGAAATCATTCTACCTGGTCTGCCAACCAGCCTGGAAGAAATCTGATCACCTTTAGTTATTTTGGAAAGTAATACTCAAATGGACATTGCAAAGATCCTTTCAATAATGGAAGCTGTGCGCTGGTTTTTACGACTGGTCAGTCATGTCACATAATGCTGCTCTTGACTGAAAGAGCATGAATATTAATGTTCTATAAATAAAAGCCTTTAATGTATGTGAATTATGAAATTAGCTTTTCCTGAATGCTCACATCAGCAGGATTTGATTTCCCAAAAGTTCATAAACGGACTGAAAAAAGGGATGAGCACAGCCACGTTCTACTTTTTCTCCACAGTATTTGTCCATTAACAGTTTGCTGAGCCTTGCATAATGTCAGCACACAGCAGCATTTTCTATAACCTCAAATTCTGCACGCAGGCTTGAGAGACAAGTAGCAACAGTGCAATCCCTCCCCTTCCAAAGTATTTTCTACAGAGCTGCCCCCAAAATGAACTGCAGGAATCTTTCCTCACCTCCCCCTTTGGCCTTCAGGAAAAGAAAAAAATAGTCTGACAACAGTTCATTTTGCTTTCTTGCAAAGAGACGCCAGCAGCTTCGTAAGAGCTACTTTCCTCAGATAGAGATGATGTGGATAGAGGAGCCCAATCGGAGAAATACACGCAAATGTGAGGAAGAAAAAAGTATTGGACTAGAAGATAAGGGGCAGGGGGAGTAAACTGTAAAATACAGACATGCATGCTATAGTGAAGAGAAGAATAAGGAAAGAGAAAGAACAGCAGAACAATTATTTCATTAAAATAAAATATTAACAGAAAGCACTGGAAAAGAGAAAAGAAGCAATTCGGGGGGGGGGAACAACCAAGCAGGACTACATCTAGTAAAGCCATTAAAACCATTAAAAGGCTATCACCCTCTTAGAAAACTAACATTCCTGCCTGCAAATACTTGCATACACTCTTACACAGGAATGGCAAAATCTCAAGCCCTGAAAAGCACTTCGGCATGTGCTTAACTCACAGGCTCCAAGTACTTCAATTGACGTCAGTAAGAGTATTCATACATTTGAGACAGGCACGTGCTACAGCGCCTTGCTGGATCAGAACTGGGGGTGCAGTTCCACATGTCTTTTTAACCCACAGCAAAGCCAAAGAGGTTCTTGTGCCCCCCGTTCCCTTAACTGTGCCACTAAAAAGTCTTTGCAGGCTTGCACTGAAACCAGACAATTTAAAGATGAGGAGGTGGGGGAAGAAAGAAGAGGAGAGCATTGGCGTAACGGCTTTTTAAGCTAGATACTTTCAGTGACCCTATTTCATATGCAGCTCTTTGGTTGTATCGATACAGCCAAAGCACTATACCATGAAGGAAAGATCAGTAGGGTCACCAGTGCTGGCTTCAGTGGTGAGAAAAAGGCATGTGATGCCACATCCTGATGTTCCTATGCTTAAAGGAAACCTTGGTTTTTTTGTAGCTTCTCAATTTGACACGGTTTGGCCTTCTCACACTACTTTGGAACCTGGGCCAAAAATACATCAGTGTTTCAGTTCGCTTGCACATTCAATAGACACGAGTGGTTTTAACAAGAGAATCTATCGGAACTTATTCTTCAGTAGTACAAGATAAAACAAAAAAAGCCATGGGAAATTTCTAGAGGAACTGCCTTCTTTAAGCAGGTCCCTGTTGCAGAACATAGAACGGTACAGTAGCTTCCCTTCCACGGTGGAGCCCTTGTAGTGTGGGATGGGTGCGTGTGGGTGTTGAATTAAAAAGAGTACTTCTTCTTCTACCACATTTAGCAGTGGAACACAGCTTCCAGTGGCATAGCTATCTTTATTTCATTTTCTTCCCCTTTTTTCTTCTCTTGTTTAAGTTTAAATAGTTCAAATCCCATCTAAGCAAGCATAACACATAACAACAGTAGTACATTTTTAACCCTATTCTAACATATTTTAGCACTTGGGAAATGATTATGGCACTACCATGAGCACAGGCACAAACATCTTCAGCTTCATTCAAAAGCCTAACTTTGTTTCCATTGTATTTAATATTCACCGGCTTCCAGCAGTAGGACAGTACAGCAAAATCCACACCCGAACAATCTTTAGAACAGACAAGGCCAGCTAATTTTGTTTGCTAGGAAATAAAACATATATCTTGACTCCTATTTAGTCATAATTTCACAGCCCATTTAAGCTCACACTATTGGTAACAGAAGCAATCAAACCCCTCCCTTGCCACTTCATTTGTGTTCCTGCAACACCTTCCCCAGACCAAGTATTTTTACAGCTACATAACAAACTGCAATATTAAAGGAATCCACATTAATAATCAAACATATTTTGCCAATTCAGTTTTAACCTGGAAAGCCCCCAACCTGCGGTGGGAGCTATCACCTGGTACACATGTTGGCCTGCAGAAGAGAGGGGGAACAGGCAACCAGAGGAAGGCTAAACCGCTTCTTTCAGTGCAGTGCAGGCTCAAAGTTATCATAAAAACCACGGCATCAGGCAGCTTACTGGTCTCCATGCTGACAATGTTGTTACCAAAGGCAAAGCACAAAAGCTACACATAGGACATTTTCACTGCAGACAGGAAGAAGGGGACAGTAGAACAGGATAGGACAGGACAGCTTCTCTCAATAGCTACTTCTAGGTTTTGTAGCTTTTATTGGATCAAGACATCACAGACAGACTTGAAAAAAACGAAAAAGCCAGCTTCAAAATTATTTGCCATTAGGACAACCATTATTTCTTCCAAGTTATAAATAATTCACAAGTTACAGTTACTGTAACACACTGTAGCTCCAGCTTTTAAGTAACGCGAAGCCTCTTGTCTTACAAAGCGGTATTACTGTGTCCCCATTATAAGCGGAATAACTAGAACAAAAAAATTACATTGGCAAAAGCTTTTCAAACTTAAGATAAAGGCCTCGGTAGCAGCAAGACTACCTCCTTCTTACAATCTTACTCGGTGCAATACAGCTTTTAAGAAATGATGAGAGGAAATACTATTCCAACAGATTAACTTCTGCTTTATATCCAACACTGAAAGGGACATTCCCTGGTCTCAGAAAGCCAGTCTGCACAATGGCAATAGGCCATGAGAATTTTCATCATTATCATCATGCTTCAAGAGGGGGGGGGGAAGTGACTATCAATCAGAAAACCACATCTCAGGCATCTGTCTATGACATCCTTCTATTAAAAACACTCACATTAAGGCCGGTCATTTGGAACATCACCCAAAAAGGAACCATGTACAACACCAGCTTAGTTATCAGTCAACTTTACAAACAATAATAGAAAACCTTCTTTTTGCTTGGCTTTGAGTTTTGTAAACTCAAAGTCTGGACCAAGTTTTGTAGGGGCTGAAACCAAAACAGAAGCAGTTCTACTTTTTTTTTTCGGCTGGAGTTAAGAAGTTAATTGATCTGGCATACGTGCAGGGTTGGAAATTTGTATTGTGGGGTTTTTAGCATGCATGCTGCAGCTGAGAGATTTGGCTTACAACTTTGATGTGCCAAAAAGAACTCTGTGGGACAAACTGGCTGAAAGTAATATCCATGAAATAAAAAAAGCGAGAAAGAAGGAAACGTATCCCTTCTCTAAATCACCCTTACTCTGCCTAGCAGGCACCTTATAAAAAGAAAAAACACTATAAACATATGGTGGTAGCCTGCAGCAACTTAAAACTCTGAATGCAATTTCTAGACTATGTACTTGTTGGGCATAAAGATTCCCAGTTTTAGAAAAGCATAGAAAATTATATGCTAAATATAGCAACTAAAAAAACCCCATAATTGTAAGCATCTCAAAGCATGAGACCCTGGGCAGATTCTTGTCCAAGACTCGTGGTTTCTGTCCACTTTATTACTAACAACCTCAAAAAAATGCTTGTACATCGCAATTTGCTTGACTCTCTCGCTTTACATCTTCCAAGTTCCTCTTTGTACTTCTTTACAATGCAGGCCGTTCCTGAACGTAGCTAGAAAATTGTTATTAGCTATTTAAACGGAGTCGTCAGGGCCCAGGGGAAACTGAATTCCTGTCACTGAGGAGCCTCAAAAGCTTACTGTCTTTGTTGAACTCCCCAGAACACAGCGTGACTAGCAAGATGCTCAGCACAAGACTAAAATTTACCCAAAGCAGTAGCAGATTTTATCCAGAAGAAAATAAAGCACAATCCTCAAAGAGTAAAAGAAAGTCCTTTCCCTAACATACAAATGTGGGAAAGGGCAGAGAAGACCATCCTGTTCTTGTGGGCAGTGAAGGAAAAAAAACATCAAGTCAAAATGCCAGTACACAACATTGTCCAGAAATATTGGGGAGCACCTATCTCTACTCCCACTCACATAAATCTGTTTTAAAAATAGGCACAGCTGATTTCCATATGCATATAGTTGAAAGAGCCAATAATTTCTCCAAGTTTATTCCCATCGTTCTTAATTTAAAAGCATGCATTGCTTCAAAACTAATCTGCAAGCAAAGCTAAAAATTAATTGCTTGTAATGTATAGTTATTCTAACTTGGCTCAGACAACACAGTATCAAAGTGCAAAACCAAGATTAGTAGATTATGTCAGAATGAGCTCCTATGGTTTATTTTTGAACTTTATTAATAGCGTTAGCCAGTCATCATAGCGTGCGTGTGCCAAAACACGCTAATCTCCTGCAACCATCACGTCACCCAAAAGATGTCAGACCAGCAAGGCAAGCTCAAAGAACTGAAAGCAGAGCGCAGGGACACAAATACCACAAGCCCTCCTGAAGCGCGGCAGCAGGCCACAGTTTCTCAGCTTGATTCTTATTATTTGCATTTCTTCTAACCTTTGGGAAGTAAAAGCAATATAGTAACAGCCACAGATCCAAAGATGCCTTTTTGCAGAGCAAATGAAGGGAAGAACCTGGTGGAAAAGACCACACGAACCCAAGTAGGATAGACCAAACAGATCCCACATTACAGAAGACGGACGCTTAGAATTAAGTGATACTCCTTAAGTGATGCAATTATGAACTCTTCTGGGGGCATCATCAGATTTTTGATAAACTGATTTTAGCAGTGTCAAAATCTCTGACTGCAATTGTAGCAATCCTACAGGCACTAAACCAAACCTGTCCAGAAACTACTCTTCCTCCACAGGCCCGATCTAGATGCGAAAAGTGTATGGAGACCTTAGTACAGGTTTCTCGTTTTGTTTTCAATGCATTTTTTTAAACACACAATCCCAGGCTTTGTTTCCCCAGATAAAAATACGGGATACATTTTATGACGCTTCAGTCTGGGATGAGACATTTGCTGCAAAAATGCTGAAGCGGTTTCGGATGCCACTATGTGAACCGGTGGAACGATAATTTCCACCTGAGCATTTTTTCCTTGCTTCCGTGCTCCGCCAAGCTGGTCACTCCGAACGGCTTTCCGCAGAAGCATAAATTAAGCCGATAAACTTTGCACGGCAGCAGATGGGGTACACTCACACCATCCGTCTGCCTGCAGAGCAGGGAGCTGTGATCTCTAGCCGAGAGCCTGGAGACACGGCGTTCAGCGCAGCAACGCTCTCAGCCACCACTCAGCTTTACCACCGGTCACAGCCACACTTGCCGGGCAAGTTGAACAGCAACGTTTTACAGCTTCGGACCTTTCATCTGCATAAGGAAGCGACGGACAAAAAGAAAGCACACGCGGAGGGGGAAGAGAGCTAGCATATTTTCAGACAAGCCCTCGCTGCTATAATTAAAGGGTTTATTCCTTTCCCACAGCCCACCACTGGAAATACCAGGCCTCTGCCGGATTACCAAAGGAACAACATCAGAACAGGATGTCATTACACGAGGGAAAGTGTGAAACCCAAGCAAGTGAAATGGCAAATGGTTTTAAACCTTCTACCTACTGATTCATTGAGAAAATGTTTTTGTGACTGACTGAAATAAACCCACCCCTACAAATGAAAACGAAGAGTTCCCAAATAAAACCTGCCTGTTAAAAACCAAGAAGGATCACATCCAATATTCCCGGTCGTAATGAGCCAGCAAAACAACCAACCCATCAAAGATCTAAGAGAACACCAAATACGTTTTGGCAAGCATATTATTTCCTGTATTTGAATTTCAGCGCCAAGTACTCCTCACATACTAGACCTGAATTTTACAAGCGATTTGCAGCTTTTAAGTTTCCTGGTGGCTTCCTACCACTTAAAAATGCTTTAAATAAAAAATGGTAAATGTGTAAAAAGTATATGTGTACCATACCCCATCATTCACTTGGACATTAAACTTCAGGTATGTTTTACCCTTTTCTCTAGGGTTGTAGCAACAGGTTAAGGGGCTTTGCATTGAAGGTGAAGAGCTAAACCATAAAAACTGTCAACTGAAGTTTTGGCCAAATAGGGCGAATAGGGACATTTAGGGCCATCAGCATCAGGAAACATTTAAGGGAAGCTCAGGTTTGGCAACACTGAAATTTGCATTATTAGACTTGAAAGTTAATGTCCCGTTTTTCTTAAGCAGAGGCAGTCAAATCCATCAGCACTATTGTTTTCAGACTGTCTGCCCACTAAGGCAAACAATGCATCATTTACACTTGGTTTACATTTATAGTTGGGAAGAAAGCCATGCAAAGGGCTAGGCAGAAAAACCAGAATGTTTTAAATGCAAATTTGGATTTTGCAGCAATGCATGTATTCCTCTGCAAATTCCACATCTGCTAAATCACACAAAAGCTGGGTGCTTGTAATAAAAAAATAATAAATGTGCCTCCATTTTTCATTTGACCACTTTAAAATTACCTTTTAGCCTCCATTCCACTTGAGTGCTGCAAACTGGAAACTTAAGAAATGAAAGCAGCTGGTGTTTTCCCTCCCTCCCCAAGTTCAAGTTGATTGAATTCAATCACTACAATATAAATGGCCAAAAAAAACGCTAAATCAAGCCCAAATAACATTTCCCTCCTCCTCAAGAACTTTCAGTGATGTTCCAACCAGGAAATAGCAGTAATGCATAAAAACAAAATATAAATTTTAAACCTGGAGTCTCTTTGGCTTCAGAGTATGAGATTTAAAAATTGACCTACTTTATGTAATACTCCCACAGCTGAGTCATCACAGTATCAACTGGTCTCTATCAGCTGCAGGGTATGATCATCACTCAAAAAAAATCAAGTATCGTACTGAAATGCCTCTTCTATGTTATTGTTCTGTTAAAATTCTACTGTCAACCTAACAGTCCAGACCTTGGCCGGGGAGAGGGAAAATCTTAAAGAAAGTCTGAACCGCGTAAAGTAGTCCCTGTAGAGCAGATGCCGTGCCTCGTAGCAAGAGCCTGTAAGCTACAGGACACAATATCGGACGGAAGCAGCAGAAATACAGATTAGTTCCATCTCTGCCACTGTTACAGTACATAGCTTCAGGCGAGTAATTTAGACTTCTTTCTATTCCATCAAACAATAAAATGGAGGGAATGCTGCTGCCTTACAGAATCAGCTGACGTTTATACCACACTTTAGCATATGCATAACATCAGCTGTTATTTTACACCTACAGAAAATGAAGGGGTAATATATTTTTAATACTGGCTTAGCAGGCCTCATAAGAGAAGGTGAAAGTGCTTAATGAACATTAGAAACTCTTCATAGGGGCCTTGATTCATTACAATTCACTCTGGATAGCAGACTCCTGGCTCAGTCCGTCAGAGAGCAGGAGTCCATTAGTATCTCAGGGCAAAGCATTTGTGGATAGCAAAAAGTAAATACTCCTTTAGAAAAATGATTCTAATTACTAGTTTCTAGTTATGTGCCATCCTATAGCCACTTAGAACATAATGTCATAGTCTCAGAAGACCAGGAGGAGGTTAAGAGGACGCCAAAGTCAGATCTCAAGCGCAGCTAGCATCCTTACACCATTAGCTGAAGTTATACGTGCTGGAGGGGGTGGGGAGAGTTGAGCATGCTATGCTGCTGGAAATGTTACTGCGAGCCTTAAAAAGACCCAGCACAAGAGAGCACCAGAAGGTTGTTTGAAATAAGATGCAACGTACACTGAATACTACCTCTGCTGCTGCTGGTGTATTTACATTACTTCTTGTAGGAAGTGGTCAAACTTAAAGCACACTGTCAGCTGTGGGGCTGGGAGAGGGAAATGAGGAAACTCCCGTAGAAAACAAAAAGAAAAAAAGCGAAAAAAAAAAGCAGGGCAGGAGGGTCGGGGTTGCCTGGATGGGGATGCCCAGGGCAAGACCCCTGCGCACAACCGTCCCTTACTTGGGAGGAGGTGGTGCTGCACGGTCACTGTCCCCCCCCAAAACTCCCTGAGCCCACTTCTAGCACGCCCCAGTAGAGAATACTGTTTGAAAGGCTGCAGCACTGGCAGGAGCTCTCCTGGGATGCCTGTGGCAGGCTAATCCCAGACAGGCCTTGCCGGCCCTCTCTCTGTCTGAGGGGCTTACCAGGCCGTCCGTAGGTGAAGCGTGTCACCTCATGGCAGACTACAGCACTTTTACCTCTGCAAGGACAAGGAAACAAATCACACCAGGCGACAGTAGTGACATCGCTTCTTAATTATATTTTGCCATCTGCTACCGTGGCAGAACTGTGCAGGTATTTAAAGGCAGTAATCCAGGTCTGACACTCCGAGACCTAAGCCAGCAAGTACAGAAGATTTGCTATTCCGTATCACAAAAACGGGCAGAAAAATGCACCTGTGAAATTATGCTTAAGACTTCAAAGCTTTTCTTTTAAGAACTATTAATTCCAAGCGCATACTGAATGCAGTCTGGCTTCTCGGCTGATGCTTTACAAAGCTGTCAGTTTTCTGAGGCTTGAGCCAAAAGGCAATATTTGATATGTAAAGATGTTTGAGAAGGAGGAGGGTAGAATGAGAAGAAAGATTTGTATGAGTCAGCCATAGTTCTTTTAAAAATTAAGTGATAGCGCTTTTAAAGCACGTAAAAAGAGATACATACACGGATTTCCTCGTTCGTGGGTTATCAGTCGCAAAAGATAACGCTCTAGAAGTTTAAGAGAACTTTTAATTGCGACCACTTACAAAGAGGGGAGCCAAGCCCCTGCCACGGCAGCCTGCAACGCGCAGGCTTTTTACTCCATTGTTCTCACCACCTTTTTGTTGCTTTTGGTGGGCTTTTTTCAGAATTCATCCACAAATGCCTAAAAGCACCAGCACCAGCAGCCGAAACATGCTCCGCTCCCGATGTAACACCCAGCAGCGACCCGAGGAGCC